>NC_062968.1:49200770-49381914 GCF_023119035.1 Salvia hispanica
CCCTTATCTCTAGAATAAGAATGTCACCTCTTGGGAATCCATATACAAGCTCCACATCCTCTTCGAGATATGAATTTGTTTACCATTGTTAAGCTTTATCTTGCACTTATTCTCTTCAAAAAATTTTAATAATACTAATGCTAATCTGCTAGGAATGTAATCAATCTTGAAATGTAGGACACTTCGAAACCCTACTCCTTCAATAATTAACGTTCTCATTCGATCTGTTATTGAAATCAACAAAATACATTGGCTTCCTTTTCACTAGAAGCCTTTGAGATAGATTTTCAGCAATAACAATCGTTTCCATCTTCTACACTTTTCTTTTGCTTTTTCTTAACAATAATTAACTCTTTTCGAGATACTTGAGGTACTCCTTTTCGCTTGGATGTTCTTGTTTTCGGTTTAAAATCAAACATAATAAATCTATATCAATTATACAAAGTATCATGACAATAACAAGTGTACTGTTGACATCAAGTTGTGTATATTACTAAAATTATTTCATTAGATATACCAATCATAATTAACAAATTTCGGCATTAAGTATGCTCTATCATTAAAAGGTATTTTCCATATATAGTTAGAACAATTATATTATTACTATTATGTCAACTGAGTTAAAGTTGACATAACCTTTGATTATCTTATAAAGTTTATGGCAAGTATACTGTTTATATAAATATGACTATGTCAACTATTATTTAAACAAGCTTAGAATATGTCAATAGCTATTGACATAGTACTATAACCATACATATGTTTTCTACAGCCATCTAACAGCCATTGAAACAAGCATACCCTATGTCAATAGTTGTTGACATACAACTACAGCCATACATTTGTAATTTTCTCGACCACCAACAAGCATACAATATGTCAATATTATTATGTCAATACCTATTCAAACAAGCATACACTACGTCATTACTGCAACGTATATTATTATAGCTATGTCAATAGCTAGTATATAAAATGTCTATAATCTTAACAATTTAAACAAATCCTTAGCTGGAAGATGAAGATTAACTCTCTTATTTTATTACTGATGACATTTTTAGTTGGCATCTTTTTCGATTCTACAATCATAAATCAACAAAAAAATTCAGCAAGTATCGAATTCATAAAAAACGAAATCGAGATGTTTATTAAAACACCAAAATCAAAGCAATATACTTAAAATATGAATCAATTTCTTAACCTGAAGAAGTAGCTTCATGCGTCGCCGATTTTGACTGCTGTTCCTCAGCTTCAATCTATGCTCATGTGATACAAACGTTGATTACTAATATTAGGGTTGTCAATCCTAACACGTAACTCCAAAAAGCTCCTAAGACCCTTGAAAAGTCCTCACTCTCAATTAACAGGCCGTTTAAAGGGAAGCTAAACGTATGTCTACTAAGTGGATCTAACTCGCTAGAACTCTGTCCAGTTATGAAGCAAGTTGTATTGAATCATACATAATTGTGTCACTCAATTATGAAGCATCATGATTAACTTGGGGAAAAAAAAAAGAAAAAAAAAACGGATATTAAAAAAAACAATTTGATAACCAAAGTCCTCAACACTCCCGAACATAGTTTAGTTTGAGAATAAATAAAAATGATTGAAGGAAAACAATTTGAACATAAAAAAAAGCAAAAAAAACCCCGTGGGTAATCCGGGCTTGATGTTCTTGAAATCCTTCTCCAACTTTTTAAAATTTAAGTATCTATTTTTGATCTCTGAATGTTTTTGTTGTGAAAAAAACCCCTTTGATGAAGCTTGAGGTCCATTTAAGGGAAGATTTTTTCCCCTCTAGAAGGAAAAGATCTTCAAAGTTTGGTAAATCTTGGAGAAATCTGGGCTGGCGACTCGCCCCCCGGGGGGGCAGGCCGGGGCCCCCTTGGGTCCGAGCTCACCCCGGGGCGGACCCCCCATTCCTCCGGGGGGCGCCGGGGGGACTCTTCCTAGAATTTCCAGGCGGGCCGCCAAGCTCGCCGGGCGCCCGGGGTCGTCCAAAATTGGGGGGGGCCCGGGTCGACTCCCATTTCCCACTATGCGTTTTTCCCCTTTTGCCAAAAATGCCCTTTTTACAAAACACGCAAAATACCAAAATGTATGAAATAAATAATGGACATGTAGAGTGATTTTGATAACAAAAACGGACCAAATAATGGGTTAAAAAAAAGGAAAATCCAAGTATCAACTCCCCAAACTTAAATTTTTTTTTGTCCCAACAAAACACTAAAGAAAAAAATAGCGCCAAAAGCAAAGGACTAGCGTCTAATTCCTCAAAAGATGAAAGAATAGATTAAGCATGGATTAACCAATCAAATCAAGCAAGGCTTAATAGTGCACTTTCATTACTAACTCGGGAACACCAATTTAAACACTCATATTGGGCAAAAGATGGGGTTTCTTTCTCTATCTAAAAAATTATAAAGGTAAAGAAATCACTAAATAGAATGCAAAAATTTACCATATTGTCAAAGTCTAATCCCTCCTCTACTCAATGTGATTAACATCAAAAGTAAAATTTTCTTTCGGTTTAACGGCTCTTTGGGAGGTGAGAAAATTTGGGTAAAAAATGACCCAAAAATAAAAATATCCCAAGTAGAGTTAAGAGACTCCACTTTTCAAAACGGGCACTTCTAACACTTTATTTTTCTCCTTCAATTTTCTTTAATCCCTTTGATTTTATTTTCTTTTCACAACCTTTCACACATTTTTTTTCATTTTTCTTTCTTTTTTTTTTTTTTTTGTACAAATCCTTTCTTTTTTTTTCCTAGATCAAAGCCTTCTTTAGATTTTCTCAATTTCACAACTTGTACTTTCTTAATATTAAATACACTACTTTTTATACTTTCCTCATATCTCTCCAATTCCTTTACAAAAGAAGATAACAAAAACTATATACAACGGAATTGTCCCCTAATTTATTTTGACACCCCCAAAAGGAGTGATAAAATTGGCTCCAAGGAAAAATTTGAGAGGTTGAAAATTTTGGATATAAAAGTAGCTAGAAAAAGCGGCCTAACATCCTCTAAGTCAACTAAATACTGTAAACTTAGGCGGACTAGACAGTTCTGGGCTGCACTCGTCTGTCTGGTCGTCACTTTAAAGAAAGAATTTAAAGAACAAATTGAAAGGTAAAAGCGATTCAAAGAGCATTCAAACAATTCACTAATTATGCACCTTTTCACCCAACCATCATATCAAAGCGTTAAGCCACACTTAAACATAGATGGAATATAATATCATTAGCAATAAGTCCTAATATTCCCTAGCATACTTGTTCTCTAAGTTCTTCATGTTATGTTCATGACATGGATTCAAGAAAACATTTTTAGAACACAAAAATCTCCTAAGGACTTTTTGAAAAAAAATTAAAAGCAAAAACAAACTATAGCAAAAAAAACCCTAAACTCACGGTCCACCACTTCATCCCCCCAAACTATTTACAACAAAGTGTGAAAATAAGTTGCAAATCAATAAGGGGCCATTAGTATATACCCCGAAAACAAAAATGTACACCTCTAGGCATTTCGCGTAGAGGTTGAGCGGGGCGAAAATTCGAAGAATTTCGAAAAATCGCGCTGGAAAATTGTGCCCAGGTGGCGGTCCTTAGTAACCTTTAGCGAGCTGAGGAACTCGAGAGTATACTTTCGAAACAAATAAGCATCTACAATTTTTAGCATAACATTTTAAGCAAAAGCAACCAAATGGGATATGAAAATCATCCCAGCGTGAATTCATCCCATGCGAGACGTATCAACCAAATATCCATAAAAACCAACAATCTCTACAAAATCACAAATATTGCAATTCATGGAAGTAATAATAGCTCAATGCTATGAACATGATTAACTGCTTTTAAACTCTAAAAGCAAGAGAATCATCATTCACCCCGACTTAATAATCACCAGCCGAGCAAATTTTAAACCATAAGTTTAATTCATACACATAATCATCCCCCATCATGAATTAGAGATTCTGCGAAGACAATTCACTGATAAGCACAATCCCATGGAAGAAGTAAAGAAAAACCCGAGAAATTGAGTTAGGATTTATACACTTTTTGTGGAAAATTTGTCAGAGAAGAGCCTAAGACTTTGAGAGAATTGAGAGAATGATAGTGTGGGTGTGTGAATTTGGTGATTTATATAGGTGGGGGTTGTGTGCAAGGAAGGAATTTGAGAAGGAATGAAAAGATGGAAAACTTGTCAAACATGGTGAAATCGGGTCTACGGGCTGGCGTGTGGCGACCGCCCAGTCTCTCGTGTGTGAACCTTCTGGGCCTTAAAAAGAGCAATCTGCGGGCACAGCCAGTACGCCAGGCCTCACACAGCCCCGCCCTAAGCACCTAGGCGGTCAGCTAAGCATACGTATTCATGGCGTGTGGCGCCATTCTTTTTAAGTCTCTTGGCGACCGCCTAATTTTTTTTTAACGAACATAAAAAAGCAGAAAAAGTAAAGAAAGTGGGTTGCCTCCAATAAGCTTTGTTAAAGTGTTGGCTGTGACTTAGGTAATTTACAGTAGTTGGGCGGATCGATGCTCGAGGTGTTGATGGCATAGGAACAGATTTGGTCCCTAAACCTTCACCACTTGTACTTCCCCTCTTTCGTTTTGATGACGTATATCTGGGGTCTCTTTGGATGTTTTCTTTCTCTGCATTTAACTACGTGGAAGCCAGATATAGAAAATTAGCATCGCCCCTTTTAGAAAAGTGTCTTACCTCTTTGACAATGTAGATAGTGGAGGTAGAAGGATCCTCCGCTTCAAGGGATCTTTGGACTTGAGCCAGTCGGTATATATTGCTCACACTTACTGTTGTTCCATTTTTGCCCGCTGCCTCTCGAGCTTTAATCTGTCTCTTCGATCTTTATAGGTGGTTGACCATGATTATCACGGTGTGATCTCGCTAGACTATCAATAAAGCTGAATGTAGAAAATCTCTCCTAAAAGTTAGAGACCGTTGTCTACTTTCATCATCAAGCACAATCGAGGAAAATAAAATCATGACTTAGCTTCAAAGCATCCCCTCAATCCCATACCTACAGTCTTGATGGACGAGTTATCGGCCAACCTGAGTGTTACATCTGAAGATTTGAGTGGCCCGATGTTGAGCTTTTCGTAGTACTTCAGTGGCATGAGATTGATGGACGATCCTAAGTCGCACAGTGCTTTGTCAACTTTCCCTTCTCCAATTCGGCACCTAATGATGAACTGGCCCGGATCTCTTTGCTTCACTGCCCTTTCCTTTTGGATGATCTCGCTGCACATGATGCGGTAGCTTAAGGTCGGCTTTGGTCGGCTTTTTTTTCCTCATTACCGCCTCCCTTAGTAGCTTCGCATACTTTGGTATCTCCTGCAATGATTCAACAAGTGGAATGTTAGTATGGACTTTGCAAAACATGTTAAGGAATTGCTTGAACTACTCTTCAAGCTTGAACTTCCTCTTTGGCTGAAAAGGGAGTACAATCCCGTTTGTGCCACACAAGCTCCTGCTTAGTGGACGATTACTGCCTTCTCAGTGGCGGGCCGCTGCGGGGTGTGCGGCGGTCCGCCGGCGACTGGGCAGTCCTGCGTGGTTGACTCTGCCGTCTCAGTGGCGGGCCGCTGCAGGGTGTTCGGCCCGGTCCGCCGCGGCACAGGCGATCCCAATTCTGCTTGCCACCACTTCTTGTTATTATCATCCCTCTTCTTCTTTGCCTTTATATCTCATCTTATCTTAATTCCTTTCCCATTTAGTGGTAATATTGGTTACATTTGCCAGTGTGTTCATTCCTTGCTGAGTTTGTTTATGCTGCCGACCACTCGATCTTGGGTGTCATTAATCTTCCTATCTTGCGTAATTACCTCCAAAATCTTCGTGATTCCTTGTTCATACTTGTCTTCCTTCTTCATTGGCTCAACCACTCCTCCTTTGCTAACATTAAATCCTGCAGGGTTACGTAGGTATTATTTAGAATAAGAAAGATTTGGGTGCGGACGGTTCCCATTATAATTATTGAAATTACCGCCCCCACGGTTAGGGCGATAATTGATATTGTAGTTTTAGGACCGCCTCCTTGCACGTAGTTGATTTCTTCCGCGGATTGATATCGCGGTTGGTGCCTTGACCGCCACTATGGGATTCTTGGGAATTGGATCTTCCTTCCTGAGATGTCCATTTGATCAATCCTGACTCTAAGTTACGCTAACTCCTTAGCAAAGAACTTTCTTCGGCCTCTTCATGTTTGCTACTCTTCTCGTAGCATGCCTTTCAGCCGACCGCCCCGGCGGTGGTGGCGAACTCCGATCACCCCGCCATGGCATCCCTCTCCTGTCTTTCTTAGAAATCCTCCATTTGCCCCAAATCAAGCATGGCACATATTTTAATCATTAAATCCATTATGATTAGCACGTGTGAATTGCATGGAAAAACCATGGTTTGGGCACTTTAGAGAAGAAGAGCTTTGAAGCGAGCAAATGCCTCTAGAGGGCTCGTCATGGCAATGGCATGAGCTGAAGATCTCACTTTTGAGCTTCAAAATAGTGCACAGGGTAGTATTTGTCGGGAAGGTAGCTTCGATGTCCTTCCATGTGGAGACCTTTTCGTGGCATCACGCTCAGGCTGACTCCTTACTTGAGAATCAATCAATGAGAATGGAAGAAAGTCTTTCCATTATTAATGTGTCGTGTCGACACCATTTAATTTCAGAGTGTTTAGATTTCCACGAATTTGGAGAGATGGCGGTTAGCATCTTGTTATACAACACGCAAGGAGTTTTGCTTTCGACCTTTGGATAAGGGGCGTCGTCTTCAAAGTGTGTAATCGAGGGCCGTTAGGAAAAGTGATCTGTTCCCATGATTGAACATGTTCATCGAAGGTAATGTTTCTCTGTTCTTCTTTTCATGGCTTCTCATTTCTTTCTCTCATCTCTTTCAAATAATGAAACAGCTTCTTGTCTCTGACTTCACAATATCTGTTCGGTCACCCACGTTGTTCACGATCCTTTTCCTTATTATTCTCGGGTTCTTTCAGTTCTAAATCAGCGGCTCTAAGATGTACTTTGAAGCAGTTAGCATACCAGACTGCCAAGGCTGAAAACAAAAATAATTAAAACAAAAAGCAATAAAAATCAGTAGTAAAAAAATTATGTTTGAGGAATATCACTCCAAAGTGAATTGTCTTCCCCGACAGCGGCATAAAAACTTGATGCACTTTTATTTTGCACTATAAATATTTTGCAAGTATCGAGAGTGATATAAATTATACAAGGGTTAGTCTCGGAGTATGAATGTCTGGGAAGATGTGACTTTCAAAGTCTGTCAAGTCTTCTACTAGAACTCGATTACTATGCGGAGAAACAAGGGTGTGGAGCTTTGGCGATGAAATATTAAAAAGCGGTAAACAACTAAATCACAAGCAAATCGGAGAGAAAAAGTATAGAGATAAGGGAATTCGAGGGGATGTGCTTTGCTTTATGGTTATCTGGTGAAAGCTACAAATCTATAACGCCAAGTTAATGCTACGAAGGGCCAGTCACCACCTAGCTTATGCTCATGCGATACAAAAGCGTTGATTACTAACATTAGGGTTGTCGGAAAATCTAACAACTCCAAAAGCTCCTAGGAACCCTTGAAAAGTCTTTAATACCGATTAACGTTACGTTTTAAAGGGAAGCTAAGCATAGAATACTAAGTGGATCTAACATTAGAAGCTACATCACGTTAATAAGAACGAGTGTATTGGATATACATAAATTGTGTCACTCAATTATGAAGCATCATGATTAGCAGGGAAGAAGCTGAAGCTTAAAAACAAAGCAGGATTGGCAAATAAGCAGGTGTATAACCAAAGTTGCTACTAACACATCTTAAGAATCCTATGAGTTTAGTTACTATGGTGAATAAACTAAAAAACGCCGATTGAAGGGAAAACAATTTGAACATAAAACTAAAGCTTAAATAAAACCCTGGTAAGGTTGAATCCTTGCCGTTCTTGATGTTTCTTGAAATCACTATCAACTCCTTGCACAATTGAAAATCTTTCTAGCTTTTGATCTCTATAGATGTGTTCTTGTTGTGTGAAAACTCGCTTTTGATGAAGAGAACTGAGTGCATTTATAAGGAGATTATTGTAATGTAGAAGGAAAAGATCTTCAAAGTTTGGCTCAAATCATGAAGAGAGCAAATCTAGGGCTAGTCGGATTCGCCGCCTTTCTCCGGCGGGCAGCCGCACCTTGGCCGGCGGTCGCCGCGTTAGAGTCCAGAGACTCTGACCCTTCGTTGGCGGACCGCCACATGTCCTCCGGCGGTCGCCGGGCGAGACTCTCCGTAAATTTCCGAGGCGGGCCGCCACATAGCTCGACATGAGCATCATTGATCATGACCCAACCAGCGTGATCATTGCAGTACGTCGACTCAATTCCAGTATGCGTTTTTACTCCCCCTTTTAGGCTCAAATATGCACATTTAGCAAAACACGTCAAAATACCAAAATGTATAGAATATGCAAATAATATGTAAAGTGATTTTGATAACAAAAACAGACCAAATAATGGCTGCAAAAACGATTGCAAAATCCGGAGGCAGTATCCAGCACGTCGACCACGTCTTTGCCACGTAGCCACGAAAAATGCAATATTGTGTATACAGAAAAATGCAATACGCATTTGTAGAAGCTATAAATGAATTTCGGCGGATTGCATTTTTGTTATATGCAGATTGCATTTTTTATCATTGAGTTTTGCATTTTTGATATTGACTGTTTAATTTGCATTTTATATATAGACGAATTGCATTTTTATATGTGAAAATGCAAAACTTAACAATAAAAAATGCAATTTATGTGAAAATGCAAAACTCAACACTATAAAATGCAATTTACATACAACAAAAATGCAATCTACATGAAAATGGTATACAACTAGATTGCATTTTTGTGTTTAAATATTGCATGTTTTGTGCCACATGGCAGCACACCAGGTTGGATGTACGTTGTGACTCTAAATAAGGGAGCGCCCTAGTGTTGTATATATGTAGTAGAGTATGTTAGTACTATATTTATTTTTTGTATTTATAATTTATTAGTATTATGTATATACATAAACTACTAGTATTTTAATGATTTATTTTACATTATCTTTATAATTTTTTTTAATATAATACTCCCTGCATCCCACAAGAATATGCACTTTTGGATGGATACGAGTTTTAATGCATAATTGGTTAAATAAGATAGAAGTAGAAAGAAAAAGTAATTAAAATATTGTTAGTGGAAAATGAGTCTCACCTCATTAGTGAGAAAATAATTTCTAAATTGGAAAGTACATATTCTTATGCGACAGGCTAAAAAGAAAACAGTGTATATTCTTGTGGGACAGAGGGAGTAATATTTATTTCGAACATATAAATTGATCATTTTGGATATGTCTGGATAAAGGTTGGCCTCTTTCGCGAGATATTAGGCCGCACTATCGTAAAGTTTCAGCCCCGGCTTTTCTAAATTCCTGGTTCCGTCACTGTTTGTACAATATATAAGTTTGCATTTTATCACTACCCTATATATATATATATATAGAGAGAGAGAGAGAGAGTTGTAATCAATGTCGAACCGTTCTTAAAGACCAAACTAGAGAACAAATCTGGGCCATAAGATCTAGTTTTTTGATGAGATATGTTGTTGTGTAAATTTTTTTCGCTCTTCATTACAAGCCAATTTTACTTCATTGTATAGGTTTATTACTTCATTCTGTACGTAATGCATTGAAACTACAACATGTTTTTACTTGCTTCAATTAGGTTTTGAAATGATTCAACATATGCTTCGTTCGAATTCATTGACATGAGTTTTTACTTTATTCACATTAAAAAATGCAATTTATTCAAGTGAATTTATTACTTCATTCAGAAACGTTATTACTTCATTAGATAAGGTTTTTACTTCATTCCAGTAGGATTTCAAATGTTTCTACACATACTTCATTCATATAATTTATTATATTATTCCATGTGTTTATTACATCATATCAGCATCGTAGCGGTGGTGATAGATATTGTAGAGAGAAAGAACGGCACGCAACGGCGAAACTTCATTCACGTACTAGAATGAAGTAATAATCCTATTATAATGAAGCAAAAACCTACCGGAATGAACTAATATATTCTGGAATGAAGTTAAATATTCGTAACGTGTTAGTATGACTTATTTACCTTCGGATGAATAATAAAAGACTGGTGGTGAAGGAGAAAATAATTTATAAATTTTTGAATCTCATCCATAAAAAACTAGATTTAAAAACCCTAATTTGGTATGGTTCGGTGATTCGGTCTTTAAGAGTGGGTTTGTGGATAATGGAACTCTATATATATATATATATATATATGCCTTGAGAGTGAGATCTTTTGGCCAGAAATATTTGTCGACCTAGGATTCTTCTATTAAGATTTAAGACCGTGCCGTGGAATGTAATATATGTACCGCATCAAGCCGTCGACCAAGGGTTTTCAAGAGGAAAAATCTGTGAAGAGTGTCAAACCAGAGAGAGTGAAGAAGATGAGGAGTAGTTTCGATTTTTATGGAGGATGAATCGCATGGATCATGGGATACGAATCCTACCAATTTCTAAGAAGCCAAAAATAAATCCCGAAATTTAAACTAATTTTACCAATTTAGGCTTTTGTAGACATTGAGCTTTAATCATATTGACGTTCGCACCAAGTTCCCAACCATTGATTTTCAAATCTGATGGCTTATAAATGGGACTGTACTTGTTACATTTGGATAGTATGATGGGCATACACCCTAATCTGATTTATTGGACCATTATTTAAGCAGCCAGATTACATTTTTTTAATGTCATTTTTATATATCCTATTTAGGGCGTCAAAGGATGCAATGACAAAATCGGTTAAGCAATTTGTTTAAGAAAAGTAAAAATTAAGGAGGATGTTTAGGATTAGATGATTTGGTATCCAACATCCATAGCAAAAAATACTCCTTCCGTCCATAAAAAAAATTATTTTCATTTGTGGATGATACGAAAGATAAAAAGATAAAGTAAGAGATGGGTGAAAAAGTTACTCCCTCCGTCCTAGATAATTCGTCTCATTCTGACCGGATACGAATTTAAAGAAATGTAATGAAAAGTGAGTTGAAAAAGTTAGTAGAATATGAGTCATATTTTAATATATATTAGATTATAATAAAATGTGACTAGGAATGAGTTAGTAGAATATGAGATCCATTATAGAAAAGGTAAAAAAGTGAAAATGGGATAAATTATCTGGGTCAAAGGGGTAATATTATATTATAAGAGTAAAACTTTCAATTTTTGAAAGAAATTATTTTATGTGGATATTTGAAAATGACAAAATAAGACTATTTTTTATGGATGGTGGCATGTTGGTTAGTATAATGGATAAATGCTAGGGTGCTGTTCGTTTCAATAGATTAAATAGTAATGAGATAGAATATATGGAAAATAAGAAGGGCCTTGTCTAGGACTAATTAATATTGGATAGTATGTTCTTGTTTGGTTTATAATATTATGTCCAAGATAATTTTAGTAAAATATTTGGGCAATAAGATTAATAAAAAGGTTAACATTAATTTAAGTTTATTTATTATAAAAATTATGGAATAAATTAAATTAATTCATTATCTAATAAAATTATGTAGAAATAGCAAGATATCACACATCCCCATTAATCATCCAAAATCAAGAATATCACAACAAAAGCAAGATATCACACATCCCCATTAATCACCCAAAATCAAGAATATCACAGCAAAATCAACAATGATGAAGAAGATGACGCGGCAGTGGGCTGAGGCCAAGGGCAACGATGTCGCAGATCTGGGAGGAAGAGAGACAAGAAGAAGAACCACTTTAGAGCATCCGTAATGGTGCTTAGGCCAGCAATAGGCCAGCCATAGGCCAGCCATTCTCTCCCCTGCCACGTCAGCAACACTAAAAAATCTACCTGTCACATCAGATTTAGGCCAGGTCATAGGCCAGACGCAATAAAAATAATTCAAAATATACTATATTTACGGAATTAAAATTACGATTAAAATACGGAAAAAAATTTACGAGACATATACGGAAAAATTCATTAATTTTATTTAAATAAAAAAAAGTACATTAACTAAAAATCATAAAAATAACATAATAAAAAAAATCCGGGCTTCCACACACGAGCCGCCTTGAATCTGTTATAGTTTTCCGCTAGCCGAACGGGGGTCTCGCTAGTTGGGCTAGTTGTTGTTGTCCATCGCTAGATGTTGCTCTTGTACGAAATTTAGAGATAGAGAAAATCGTGTTTATATAGTTTTTCAAAAATTAAAAAAAAGAATTAAAATTTTTTTTTAAAAAAAGAATTAAAAATAATTAAAAAAAGAATTAAAAAAAAAAAAAACCAAAATTCGGCGCTGGCCGATCGCTGGCCGATCGGCCCGCCACAATGGCGGCTTGCTGCAGGCGTGTCGGCTGAGCCCACGCCGATCGGCTCGCCGATTTGGCATACTGGCCGACTCCAATGGTTCGGCTAAGCCGATCGGCCAGCGCGACGAATCGGCTAGCCGGTCGCTAGCCAACCATTGCGGATGCTCTTAGGAAATTAGGTTGCAGGGCATGACAAAGGTAGTAGAGAAGAGCAATGGGACAAATTTAATCAGAAGGGTACGCCCGAGATGAATTGTAGTGAGATTTGTGTAAAAGAAATACTATCAAGACGGGTCATGACTGATGGGACGCGGACCGAGCATCAAAGATATCGTAGCAACCAAACGGCAGATTACTCGCCGAGAGAGATTAAGTTAGGGTGTAGTATGTGATGGAACCGGCAGCGGAAGCGGTGTTGAACTTGATTATCATAATTTTACAATTATTAATCACACCAATAAATCACATAATAATCAGATCTATTTAGCAGATTATTTAGACAAAATCTATTCGCGTAATTATCACATGTATCATGCTCATAACTTGAATTAATCATGCTTTAAAAATATTGAAACCTAAAACATGCTTTTCTACGGAGCTGAAAAATACCTAATTAATTCTCCAAAGAATTGAAGATGGCTAGCTCCTTCTCCACGTGATGCTTTGAATACTAGACCACAAATCTTCTCTTCTGGTTCCCGAACTGTATTCCAATATCGGTGTGGGCTGGTCTTACTAGAATACTAGGGCTTAAATAAAGAAGACAGAAGAAATCCTTTAGGGAATAGGAGTGGAATTCGAAATCTCCTTCAGCTTGGCTAGGGGCCGAAAATTTTCGAAAATTTTATGAAATAAAATTGTGTTATTTCTGTCTCCTTTATTCTCCTATATTTATATTAAGTTCCTTTTGGGCCCAGACAGGGATCTATGAAAGGTTTTGGATATGGGCTCATCCAATTTACTTTTTACTAATTAAATTGAACCCACAATTTAATATAAGTTATAATTGGAATATTACGAGTAGCCACTACTGAAGTAATATTGAACTCTCCCCATCCAAATCCGAAATTACAAATAATCCGGGTTTCCGTTTAACTTTCATTTCCCGCGCTTAAGATTAAAATGTCCATTAATTAATTAATGTCTGCTATTGACTTAATTAATTAACTTCTTATAAATTTCAAGAGTGGACTTAGCATGAAACGCTTATTTATTATTCATAGAGTAATCAAACTCCAACTAGCTAGGTTCCGAATAATAAAACCTTGTTTCGCGCTCCTCTTGAGGACATTATCAAACGAAACTCACCTCACGCACGATTCAATATAATAGCAATTCTAGCACCGCTAGATATTGATCACCACTACCCAATATATCAGGATAATTGGGTTACGAAAAACCCGCACCATTTGATAAGTCAAAGTAATGCATAATCAATATTGTATGCTCAATGCTAACCTACATTGATTAAGAAACAAATATTATCAAGACCCTCGCCTTTCAGTAGATAGCCTAAGGACAAATGCTTCTTTGTTAGATCCGACTTCAATGCTATACCACACCAATGTCATCTTATTTCAATAAGGCTTAGAAATATGCGGACCGACATTGCAACCTTTCTCGATGGATAGTCAAATTCCATCTAGGTTGTGAAATTCATCTTTTTCTTTGTTTAGAACTGACCGTGTTACCTTAAAGTGGACGACGCCACAACCAGTCTACTAAAACAAAGACTTAGACTTTGTTAAGTTAAGTTATACATTTAAACATGCATTAACATCCATTAAATGTAAAACATAATAACATTATGACAAAAATAATCTGTTTTATTCATTAGAAAATAAAATAAGAGTTTTACAGTATTCAATCACTCGAATGGGCAACCAAACATGCTCTAAGAATATAACTTTGGAATGAGTCATTTTATTTTAAAATGACCATTTTTTCTTTATCGGGATTCTCCATATTTGTTCAATTAAAAATCTCTCCGTATTTGTTTGATTCAATTCTCCATATTTGTTTAATTAAAAAAAATCTCCCTGTATTTGTTTGATTCAAAATTCACTCCGGACAAGACAGAGTAGTCAAATTCTGCCAAAGGAAAATTAGCTGTGGTCAAACTGAAAAAAAGTCTGCAATTCACCAAAATTAATAATGAATTGAATTACCTCAGAAAATTCCCCTTTTTACGATTTGAAATACCACGTTTTATTGAAGGAAACACATACAAACTTGGTTTAATAATGCCATAAACTAATACCATAGCAATGAAATTAAACGATAATTACGTAACAAAAATAACAAAATAAATTAGAAAAGACATGTGAAAGCTCATTTACATGGAATTTACTTAACAAATTGAACTTAACAAAAACATTTCCAGAGATGATCAATTTATTTAACAAAAATTGCCGACAACATGTTAACAAATCACAATACAAGCCTACAATGTACTTATGTTCAATTTGCGAAGACATTTCCCACAAACCAAGTTAATAAGGGCATGGTCAGTTACATTTAAGGATGTAAATCTGTTTTATATTCACCTTTTTAAGAGAACCAATACGAATCATAGTACATTGATTCAAAAACAGTTGAAATTCAAAATAGAGAGAGTATAATTTCTTCCTTGTGAAACTGGTTCTTTGAAGTAAACAAAATATTCTCCAACAAACAAAACCATAAACAATAATATTCTACTAAAATGAAGTTAAAAGACTGACAATTGGCATAGCAAGGCGATTGCAAATTTCTTAATCGAAGAGACCAAAACCCATATCCTGCAAAAGAAATAGTAAAAATTAGACGAGAATGAAAATACCAGGAAGTTGCAAACAAGGAATCTATATGCATCCACATAGTTTGGAAAAAGTTAACAAGTTTTTGCAGCTTACATCATCAGACTCCTCTTTCTCTTCCACTTTCTCTTCCTTCTTGGACTCAACAGCCGCAGCAGGTGCTGCGCCACCACCTCCCCCAGATGATGCCGACACAGCAATTGCACCACCTCCTGAAGGTACCGAGGCCAATTTCTCCCTTCCAGCTGCAATCAGCTCAGTTATATCTTTGCCGGCAACTTGGGACAGAAGCAATTCAACTCTTTCCTGATCAAACTCAGCTCCAACTGAAACAAAAATAATAGATAAGCACAGCATCCAAATAAATGGAACACAACACCTAAAACAAAGTCCCGAATTGCGTTCTTTGAAAAATGTTTCAAAAATGACACCATCCAATGCCAATTATATCAGCAATGATCCTGCATTTGTTTACAAATGCAAAATTGGCAAGTGCAAATCTCCAGAATTCACAAACAGAATATCTGAAACATTTAAGGCTTCATAACCACACCCCTCACCCAATATGAACAACTTGGCATACACATGGATATCCATATTAAAAGCGAGCAACAATCAAGATACACATCAATGACTTTTACTTAGGCAAAATTGCAGAGGAATTTTATATTTAAATGTATAGAGCAAAGATTGACCTGGAATCCTTGATGAATGCAAATAGAACAAACCAAATTATTCCAACTCAACAACTGCTCTATTAGACTATAAGAGGAGTGATCTTCGATCTAGTCTGTCACAACAATCTATACAGCTAAGAACACAAGCTCCAAAATCTATAACAGACGAATAAGCCATGTAAATATAAACAATTCCAGGACTCCAGGAGCAAATCCATACATTCCTAAATTAAGTGCGCGAACAAATAGATCATTTTGTGGGGGAAAATACGAGTATTTTTCAGAAACTCGGTGGTTGAACCAGAAAGTAGAGTTGCAGGAAAAAGAGAAACGAAAAGAGTAGAAATCAACCTGAGCCGAGGATGTCGGAAATATCATCGGCAGAGGGGGAGGTTTTGCCACCCAACACAGCCAACAAGTAAGCTGCTACAACCTTCATATCTATCAGAATCACAAACAAGATGATAATTATTGCTCGGAATCCCTAAGGAAGAAAATACATATACACTGAAGAAAGAAAAAGAGCGAAATTAAACTGAAGAAGATTAATTATGAGAATTACCTGGAGGACGGTGGAGGCGTGGATCAGAGATTGAGAGGTAGAGCTAGGGTTTTGAGTTCCGACGTCAGGATTGTCTTATATAGACGAGGATAGTTTTTTAATGTTTAGGGTTCACTTTGATTGGGCTTACGTTTTGGGCCGATAGTTTGGGATTATATCTCTCTTAGTAGTTTTAAAGCCTTCTCATTTTGGGAAGGGTACCTCAATTCTAGATTACTCCATAAAATTTATAAGAGTGAACTGCACTAATAGTCCCTGATTTTGTCGAAAAATACATTAATAGTTTCTGAAAAAAATTTATATCATTTTTAGTACGATAAGACTAAAGTAACCCTAGGCACCACAAGTATGAATATTTAAAATTTAGATACATTTTGGACCTTTCTACTATCTTTTTAATTTTTTTCATTTTTTCTTTCATCATCATTTTCTTTTATAAACTCACTTTCATTTAAATAATATTTGATGCTTTATGATTTATTTGCAAAGAAAAAATTATATTAAATAATAACATTTTTTATTATAAATATTAAAGTGAATTATAGAAAATTCTTTGTGGTAGTTATTTTTACTTAAATTTTTTAAATTTGAGATGAAAAAATATTTTAGTGAATTATAGTAGCAGTACTTTTATATTTATAAAATGTTACTTTAATATTTAAATGTTATGCTAATTAAAATATAGTATAGTGAAAATTATTTTTAAAATATAATAACTAAAATATAAGTGAATTATATCTAACGTAAATTAAAGCGAATTCTTGCCAGTAACATTTGTTTAATAAAAATATTAAAGTGAACTATAGTAATTTTTTCATTATAAATCTGAATATATGCGTTATTCAAATAATTATTTAAAAAATTTAAGTGAAATAATTCATAGAAAATATTTTTTGTTGTAAATGTGCTTTTATGTATTTTCAAAATAATTGCAAGATTGAAGAGGTATCAAAATTGTAATATCCAGATACCGAAAATGCCCTCCATGGCATTTAGGAGATTTTTTTAATGCAGAGGGGTATAAAAGACCGGCAGGTACCAAAAATATAATTTTTAGGCACCAAATATGATATAAAAAAATTTTAAGGACCATTGGTGCATTTTTCGACAAGATCAGGGACTATTAACGTAGTTCACTCAATTTATAAATGACATACTACTATAATGCTAGTATTTTATATTAGTAATTCTAAAACTTGTCATTTTGGAAAGGAAGTTCAATCTATTTTTTTCACCTTCATGTATGATCGCCTTCAATTCTGAACATCCTTCTATTTTCACATGATATTGACATATGAATACTACCTTCAAAATTCTGAGATCCACGCTCCTTATTTGTTATAGAGTGTTGGGTTTGTATTATATACTTCGTCTTATCTCCACTATTTTCTCTCTTACTTTATCATTTTTTCACTTTAACTATTTATTATCATTTTTATAAAATGAATGCAGAAAAGTCAAAGTGACTTCTAACGTGGGACGGATGGAATACTTTAGTTTGATTGTGAATCTGTCATACAATCATACGCAATCTATCAAAAAAATGATAAAAATCTGTAATTAACATACACAGATGCAGTGGCGTATCCAGGAATTTCGGTTTGGGGGTACGATAAATAATTATAGCGATTTAAATCTTCAATATCCGATCCTTTTTCTTCTTTTAATTTGTTCTCTCAAAATTTTTATTTTTATTTTCAATTAAGATTATACTTTTGTATATAGATGTGAATTATTTTTAAATTAGTGTTACTACTACTTAAATGACATTCATTATTTTCTTACATTTATATATTATAGATAAATTGTTTTAGCATTTATAGTGTGTTATCTTTTAATAATTTATCTTTTTTTGGGTTATTTTACCAATAAATCATCATTTGGCTATTTGAGCAATGTTTCAAATATTTAAAAAAATAGAAAATAAAACAAATAAAATACAATAGAATAAATTAAAACAAAAAGTTAATATTAAAATTCATTAGAAAATAACTAAATGCATAATGCTTATAAGATAAGAAATTTTTTTTAAATATAAATGCATAAAATGTATAAGATGAATTTAAAATAGAAATATATGTAGTACAAAATAAGACGCATTAGAAGAGAAAATGAAATTCATTAAAAATAGTTAAAATACTTTTCAAGAGAATTACCTAATTTGAAAAGAAATAAAATAAATGCATAATCTTTTATTAGATTGCTAAAATAGTTACATAAAAGACTTAAAACTGAAAGAGAAAAATACGGAAAAAATGAAGGAAACTAAACGGAGTAACAAGAAAAAAGGACTGAAATTATGAACTGAATGAGAATCGAACTCGGGCTCCGAACTTGGTAAAGGAAGATTCCACCGCTGGGCCAAAGAACTAACTTGGTTATTAATACAATATATAATTCTAATATTTCATTTTGGGGGTACAATCCTTAGTGGATACGCCACTGCACAAATGAATGGAACATGGGGTGTGGAAATCAAGAAAGATGTACAATATGGTAATGGTTTGATGTTGGAGTATACACCAATATTTTATGCATTATTATACAGGCACAAAGTTATTAAAGAGATACTATGATGCTTTTATATTCATAAGACTGAGTAGCGTGTTGAAGGCATTTATATACACAAATAATATCGAAATAATATTTATCCTATTCTATCAGCCAACGCAACAAAATACTAAATGACATTTTTATACAAGTTGTATTCATAAGTATCAAACCTGAGCTTCCAAGCAGAGTATCTGATTAATTCTCTTCAAATTTCTTCCAAGCTTATATAGAAATGTTCAGATCACATCCATTTGACTTGGAGGCGCTGAAACTTGTGATCCACTACCACATTCTGGAATATCTGCATTTTACTGCACTAATATTACAGACGATCTAACATTCTGCTGACTCTTCCTTGCAAACAAATGGATCCAGCGAACTAGCAATGCTCGACTAAATGTGCAGCTTTGATCTGATTGCACCTGAGGCACACCATATCTTTATTATTTATGGCTCTTATTTCGTAATCATATTTGAAATCATATAAAATATTACACATTTTGTTTTTTCTATTTCTTTAAATAATTCAAACTTTGGGTTAGCTTAAGTAAATATAATTCTCCATTTTATATTTTTAGATAAGAACCTCCATTTTATATTGTGACTTTTTTAAGTAGTTACACTAGAAATTAAAATAATTCATTTTTTGTTACGACCGCACTTGGCTAGGGATAGCAAAGACGGGAAACCATGACTAAAGGTGGGAAATAAGAGGAGGGGAACAGAATAGGGATAACAATGACTGAATATTTACTTAGAAATAAAAGGAAACAACTTCAGATTAACACTTCATCACTAGAATTTGAATGGAAATCTTGCTTTTCAACTTTTCAAAAACCTTATTTATATATAGATATTTATCAGAGTATGGAATGACAGTCGATGCTATCTAGAACCTTAGTATGCAGCGGAATGAACACGGTCACATGTATGGAGACATGCACCGCCGAGAGTCTCTACTTAAAATAAAAGGGAAATCATAACTCTGCTTAGTATTCTCCATCATCACTGCTCAACCTGCACATTTAGAAATATATGCAGGGTTGAGTACAAAGATACTCAGTGAACACAATGCCGAAATATACGTTGAAAATATTGTCATGCCATCACAGTAACACTCGAGAGTTTTCGCTTAAAAGGCCCGAGCTTACTAAATTCTTTGTGAGCTAAAGTTCGATTGATCAATCTAAGTTCTTTATGTACTTCTGCCATATCTGAACACCAAGTGCCATGGCCCGTGGAGATGGTGCTCTCCCACGGTCACCTACATCTTTCTCCAGCAGGGGAGGTGGCCACCTCCCAACAGCCTCCACTTATATCATCTTTGTGTCGTGGAAGGTGGTCACCTTCCAACGGTCACCTATGTACACTAATCCGAGGAGGGACACCACCCTCACTCGGACCCGAATTCGATTCTTATGTTCCAACCAAATAGATAGGCTTCATACACATAAAATAAATCATTTATGGCAAGACAATATCATTTGCATAACTAAAATATTCACCTCGTGCGTTTAAATTCCTTAACTTGACTTTTCTTACTCCGACCTTAACTTGCTCGTAGATATAGCCCATTGAAAACAATAACATATACTTAATCAGACTCGAGAAAATATCTACTTAGAATGCATGCTCTTAATTAATCTCTTTCCATTATCCGTTCATCCTTAGGAAATTTATGAAATTCCTTAGCAATTAAATCAGAAGTTTAATCGTTTCTGTTAACTCCGTCGGAACTTAATCCCTTATTAGAGTTGATTATTCAAGAAAGAATTGAGAAATTTCGGAAAAAAATGTCTCAAGATTTAATAAAATTAATCCAAGAATTAATAACTTAGAACCTTGATTTAAAATCTCGTGAGCCATGCTTAATTGAATTTTTCTGACTTTAATTGAATTGGCCTACTTAATTAAAGCAATTAGTCCAACTCACTTCTCGCACAATTTGAGCTCAAACATAGCCCAAAGAATCAAGACTTCAGACTGATATACTTCCCCTGTTCACTCACGTATCTCTCTATCAACTTTCGCTCTCTCTCAATAATTTCTTCCGCCCCAAACAAAGCAAATCAGTGCAGCTTCACTCAGCGGCGCCAACACCGCCAGCCACCACCCTTGAAACTCTCGCCGGAGGTGAGCTCGACAAAGTCAGCTCCTTCCCCTCCGCCTACTCTCTCTCTCTCTCCCTCTTTCACCCCAAAATTTGCTCCCAAGTTTAGACACCCAAATTGAGGACCTCCGCCGTCGATTTGCGCTATTTCTCTGCCACCGTGAGGTATCGTCGCCGTTGCTAGGCGCCGCTGCGTCGCTGCTTGGCAGCAATCGGCCATCTCGACTTCAAAGTTAAGTCTTAAATCTCGTTTCTATCCTTAAATTGCAGTTATTGAAATAGAGTCATTCGAATTATTAGTTATCGGTTTAGTGCATGTTTGGAAGGGGTTATGACTCATCTAGGGATGGAACTTTATGAACAAAAATGTCATTTTTGTTCATAAAATTTCATCCCTAGATGAGTTATCACCCCTACCAAACATGCCATTAGTTTCAAGCCTTTGTTGGATTTCTTGCTTGAATTACAGCTTATGCAACTTATACAAAATTTCTATGTGAACATGATGAAGGAAAAGAGATTTTGAAGCTGGATGGGCTGTACCTTTCTTGAGGGAGGAATTGTTTGAAGATATGGTATCCACTCCAAAATTGACAGAAACTCTCGTCTCTCTGTTCTCTGTTCTCTCAATTCTCAGTTTTATACGCGAGTTAGTTGGAAAAATTGGGGGTGAGAATTGCGACGTGTAACAAAGAGAAGAATGGGGACGCGTGGAGTGGGGAAGAAAAGCCACGCCTAGGATGAGAAGGAATTGATAAAATATAACTGAATTAGCTTAACAATTGGACTCCGAAAAGATACAGAGCATAAAATTTTCTTTTATTAACTTTAGCCCAATTGCTTTTAGAAACAAATTCTTTATTTCTTGAATTTAAATTTGATACGATCATGGAAGCCGTGCGTCAAGGATTTCAACTACAACTGGATTCAACCGGAAACCGCCCTATCAAGATGATATCCGAAAGCTATGAAACTTCCACCATCGTCTTCGTCTTCGAAACAGCTTCGCGTGGCTTTCTTGCACATCTCAATCGGAGTCCGAATGAGGGAGTTATGACGGTTTTACAGAAGTCGCGCAGAACTGGCGGATAGTTCCAGAAGGAACACCCGGCCGGGTGTTTTCAATCTGAAAATCATCCGACCGGGTGAAATGGCAAAATGGCGAGGGAGTCCAGAGAGAACACCCGGGCGGGTGTTTTGCACCCTGCAATTCACCCGACCGGGTGAATCACCCGAGACTTAGATTTTGTGGGCCTTTTTCCATATTTGGACTCTTAGTATAAATATCTTTTAATGTCATTTTTCATTCAAGATTGGTGATTGAATTAAAGTTATCTCCCTAGTGAGTTTTTCCTCTTTGAGGAATGTATCTAATTTATTCCTTAAAGGTTGCTTGTCTCAATTTCATAGATTGATTCAAGTAGAGGTATGCATCAATGGAGTGTATTCATTGAGTAGTGGAGCCAATGGAAGATAGAGCTATTGAAAGTTGCCTAGGGTTGTTTCCATTCTTTTGGTCAAGGTCCTATGGTCATAACTCTTTTATCTCATCATTATACACATGCTTTCCATCTCTAATCTACCATACATTCTTGTTTAGATTCAATTTTTGTTGGTTGGATCTTTATTATCTTTTGTTTGTGTTGATAATTGAAAATAGCCTCACAAAAAATACTTTAGATCAAACATCAAAGGGAAAATTCTTGGGAAATGGGTCACAAAATATATGGATCCTTATCATTTGGTATCTAGAGCCTAGTACCCATTAGGTGTTTGATCTATTGCTTCCTTGAGTTTAATTTTTTTCCTTGTTTTGCTCTATTTTTTATGGGATGATCGGATTGATCAAATGTGCTTGGATTAAGCTGAAATTTGGTTTGTATGATCTATGTTATGTGTCCTAGCTACCTGAAAAATTTCATCAAAATTCATTCGTTTGCCTAGTTAACTTTGGAGATTAACATCATTGCCCTGTTTTGACATAGTTGGGGAAAACCATACAAAACCTATCCAATTATCAAATCTGACTATATATGAATATTTTTCCCTTGATATATACTTGATTGTGAATATATCCACCAAAATTCATCCAAATTGGGCGTGGGGAACAATACCAAAAAAATCCATAAAGATTAGCCAAATTTCAGCAAAAAGCTTCATCCAATGTCTTGTTTTCTTTGGTGTGTGTGTCTTCCTTAGTCTTTTTCTTCATTGCTTTCATATGCTTAGTCATTATTACTTTGATATTTACTATTTGGTGTCCATATGTTCTTGAGGTGTATACCTTGATTGAGTTGTCCTGGCGCCAACGAGTGGGAATTGGATCGAGAGTGTGTGATACTAGCCCTACTATATTCTAAACCTACTGAGTGACATTGGTGAGTGACTTGAGGGGGTTGGGATACTACATTGGGGTGAGTTAGCTTTTTAAATCTCTTTTTCTTATTTTTACTAATCTCTAAGGCTAGTCTCATATAGAGCTCGATTGAGGCCTACCTACCTACATGGTGGTGTTGACACGAACCAAAGAGGTAACTCATCAAGTCATTTGACTACATCCTCTTCTTTCCATTTCTCACATAAGCCTCATGATGTATATGGAAATGTCTCCTCTTCGATGAGCTTAAACCAAATTAGTAGGGAAAAATAACGAGAGAGAGAGAGAGAAAAGGCTTGAGAGTGAAAGTGAGTCTAAAAAACCAAGAGAGTGTGATAAATGACAAGAGTGTGTGGTGCAAAAGTCAAGAGAGAGTGGTGGGGGTGGAGAAAAGAAAAATATCAAATGAGAGAAAAACCACAAGCACAAGTGAGTAAAGGGTGCTTGTTAGATTCTAAGGCCAACCTTGGGTGGGCACCAAATGATCTTTTGCCTCTTGCCCTTGGTGAAGAAAATAAGTCATTTACCCACTAACACTTCTTCTATGTCTTTTTGTGTTGATGAATGTGTAGGAAATTTAATTGAAGACATGGAAGTGAAATATCAAATTGCACATGGCTTGGAAACTATGCCCCCGGAGAAGGACCAAGAGGAACAAGGGCAAGTGGATGAACTCCTTGCCCAAGGTTCAAGTGCACTATCCTTGTCTCCTTGTGATGCTCCCTTGCATATGATTACACTAGAGAAGTCCCTCTGTGTTGATAGATTTGTTATTGATGACTTGTGTAAAAAGTGGTCTCATGAGCTTGAGTCTTTGAATGCTAAATCTATCTTTACATCATATGTTGATCCTTTCTTGATAAATCCAAGTGATAGACATGAAATTTCTCTTGTGAAATCTACCTTGAATGTTGGAATGACTTCCTTTTATGCTAAGATGCCTAAGCTTTCATTTGTTGGTAATTTTGAGCTTCATGAGTGTGCGGATGAGAATAGTAGGACCAAGAAGAGTGACATGGATAGTGACTTTAGAACTTGGTGTTTGCTATGTTTTCATTGCAAGGTGGTTAAACCCTTCAATGGGATTGGAGTGTTCTATGGCCGTTTTGTGAAAGATTTTTCCACTCATATGTCTCTTGAGGATGATGTTGTGAATATGGGCATAAAATTGCATTGTTCCCATAATTGTGGTCTTGTTTTTATATTGTTGGAGGAATTGTGTAAGGCCTATTTTGATAAAAATCTTATGATGCTTACTATGACTTTACACAAGTTACATATGCATGATGTTGTGCTTATCATACATGTGGAGCATAAAGATTTATGGATACATTGTGCATATGCTTTTGGCCACTTTTTGAAATTGTTGAAGCAAGTGAGTGAAATCCATTGTGATGAACTTTGTTTGTTGAATGATAATTCTTCTTGCAAACTTGATGTGTGTTGTGATTAACCTCCTCTATATTTTGACCAAGAGTTTGTCAATTTGTGGAAGATAACTTTTTATTTGAGCAAGAGTGGTGTGTTAATGATTGAAAATGATTGTTCGTTGCATGAGCGTGCGAATAAGATTTTTGTGCTTAGACCTCTCTTGATAACTTTCCATTTTGCACCATATGAGGACCCTTTCTTATATATGCCTAGTCTTGATGAGAATGCCAAATCTTTTGTCAAGATGTTCAATAATTTGGGCATCATTTGTATGGGAAGGATCGAGCCAAATAGAAACAAGGTGCCTGGGGCATGTGTGTTTTGGCATGTTGATTGCTTTTATTGCATGTCCATTAAACCGTTCAATTGAATTGGGATGTTTTATGGTCTTTTTGTTAATAACTTTATACCTAATGGCTTGGTTTATGACGGCAAAATTCTATAAATGGGGACTTCTACAAAAATCGTTCCACCAATAGGTAGGTTTTTTTTTTTTTTCTGGAAATGGGTGATACGCATTCTTAAAATGCGTATTTGAAATACGCATTCTAAGAATGCGTATTTAAGCTCGGGTTTTTGTTCGCGAAAAAAAAAAGAAAAAACGGAGTTGAGAAACGCATTCTAAGAATGCGTATTTAAAATACGCATTCTGAGAATGCGTTTTTCCCCTTCATAAAGTTAGTCCATAACAGAATCGGGCAGAAGCATTCGCGAAAGAGAGAACATAAAGGAGTTGGGGTGTAGCAGCGCTTGCCACTTTATATCACTATCTTTGTGAAGCTTCGTGTCAAAAGAGGAAAGATATCGGTGGCCCATTGGCCCTTCTACAGATGTGGGCCTGGGAGAGGATACCCAATATTCGACCTGAGATTGTTGATAGGGTTGAGTATGATGGTACGACACCCTGTGGCATAATGTAAGTTAAATCTTTATTCTTTGTCAATAACTTATCTATATCTCGTGTTTATAATTTTTTCGTATTATTTGGAATAATTAATTATTGTTTTGGAATAATTAGTTGGAGGGGGCGATTGAATGTGGGTAGAGCGCCGCTACATGTCCAAAGTTATTATAGGGAACAGTTGGCTCATTTGCATGACAATCAGGTGCCACTTTTAAAAGATTTCATAATCTCCTTTCTTGAAAATTTTACTTTTATTAACCTTTTTCTTTCAGTTTATTTGGGAGCCGTATTTGGGCCGTCCTCTACCAGATGAGTGCAAGCGTGGGATGAATGTGTGGGGGTGCACTAACTACCTCATTTGCTATCATATTGTGGAGCCGCATTGGGGTCATCGAGTTACGCGACAGTTTGGATTCCCCCAACAAATATTTCCTAATGAGACTCAATTCCACGTTTTTGAGAGATGGGAAAGTACGCGGCGAGGTAAGTCAACTACAAATTGGGTAGCTCAACACGCTAACTACATTCAATATTGGAGGAACCGGGGAGAAATAGAACAACGGGTGTATCCAGAAGCCTCGAATACGGGCTACATGAATTGGTTTCGGACCATCACTGTAACTTACATTACTAGACCCGGCATCCATGGCCAGCCAGGCATCCATGAGACTGCCTCTACACATATGATGATGGTAATAAGTATTTTTTTTTATCATTGTGCTTATAATGCATTATCATTACTAAAATGACTTGTTATGTGCAGATGGAGACGTTGGTCAATGTCTACCATTGCCTTAATGGATCTGAGACGGCATATCATCCGGACATCCAACGTGCTCTGAACATGGTGTCGTCTTGTATGAGAACATGTGGGGAGGCTGAATGTCTTGATTTTGTGCCTACCCAGCGATCAGCGATTGACACTACAAGACCAATCATTCAAAAAGGTAAGCGCGAAGGAAGGAGAGGTGTCCGTATGGGCGGACCGGGGTCTAGACGGGATGCAGGTTTATCGCAGATGGCATGCTGGATCCTCTTCACAGATGATGGGTGACGATTGTTATGCTGATGTTAATCTTGATGAATATTTTGGAGTCAGATTACAGACACCAGAGGAGGATGAGGCTGAAGTGGATGATGATGCTGAGGAAGATGAGGCACGGGAGGCAGCTTCAGATGATGATGCTTGGCGCGAGTCACGCACAAAGGCTCATCATGAGTCTGGGGAGCCGGCTCGTAAGGAGTCAGGGGCAGCTTCCTCCAGTAAAGGATTGGCGCGGACTATAACAAAATTCTTTACTAGGAGAACATCCTCGCGTACATCCAAAGGGGTAGCTGCAAACAAGTTTACACCAAGTGGGTACAAGTAGTTTGTGGTGGTATACAGTTTAGACATTTGGTTTAATTAGATGTAATGTAATGACAGCTATTTTAATCAGTTTTTAGTTGCAATATGCCAACAATCTAGGCCTTCGAGTTCAACTACAAACCAACATCAAAATAGTAGTAAATAATGTTCAATTACAAACCAACATCAAAATAGTAGCAATAATGTTCAACTACAAACCAACATCAAAATAGTAGCAATAATGTTCAACTACAAACCAACATCAAAATAGTAGTAAATAATGTTCAACTACAAATCAACATCAGAATAGTAGTAAATAATGTTCAACAACAACCCACAAACAATCACACAGTGCGCCCCGTTGTGCAATTACGCCTTTCATGCCCTACTTGTCTACAGATCTTGCAACTCCTCTGTCGCCTGGGTTGGTCAGGTTCATTTTCATCCATCTGGTTTTGTATCCTTGCCTTTCTATATCGACCATGAGAACGAGGAACAAATTGCCCTTCTGAACACTCCAATGTCCATGGTGGTATCTCCCAATAGTCCTGATGCCTAAGTGAACGAAAACCAAAAGAATATTGTTTCACCCAATTTGACTTCATATAGTTCTTACTCACAAGGCGTAGAATGTTATCTCCTCGATCTCTGGCAACTGCTGCAGCGTGTGAACAAGGCAACCTCCACATCTGCCACTTCCCACAACTACACATTTTTCTCAAATACATGACCTTATAAGAGTTTCCACCCTTCCCTTTGGATTGTGCCTCAGATAAGACATCATACCTGCCCTCATGGATGTTTACTCGTCTAACCACATGTTTTCGGCCTCTTGCATCATTTCCAGTCAATTTGTCATGCGCCCATGGAGTCAAATCAGTTTGACATTGTGCCGCTTCTGTTGATCTTGTTTGGAACCACTTAATTGTTCTCCAAAATGTTAAATCGATACAAGCCCTAATAGGTAGATCTCTGGCTCCTTTCAAGACGTTGTTATATGCCTCTACCATGTTCATCGTTGCTTCACCCCATCTACGACCTTTGTCGTATGTCATTGTCCATTGCTCTGCATCAATACGCCCAAGGTACTCAACTGCCTCTGGACTAACATTCCTTAGGTGGCGTCTTTTCCTGAAATATTTTGTCACCTTTGTGGCTATCCCCATTTTCCATACTAGACCCTTCACCCTCACACCCTTGTGATGCTGCAACACATTTTTTCGTACATATACTAAGCAAAATCAGTGTATTTCTCGGGGTGGTTGTTCTCATATATCAGACTCCATTGCATTCAACATTCCTGTGTGTCTATCAGATATAATGCAAACATCTCTATCGCCTTTCATAACATAAAGTTTGATTAACTTCATAAACCAATTCTAACTATCACTTGTTTCATTATCAACAATTGCATAAGCAACAGGTAAACACTTCTTGTTTGCATCAAATCCAATAGCGCAAAGAAGTTTACCTTTGAGTCTGCCCCGCAAATGAGTTCCGTCAACTGCTAGCACTGGCTTGCAAAGCTGAAAAGCCTCCACACTCGGCCCGAATGCCCAAAATACATACTTGAAAAACTTTCGTGTCTCGGTATTATGTCGTTCATCATGATGCCACTCAACATGTGCGCTTCTGCAACTCAATCATATAACTAGGCAAATCTTCGAATGATGACTCCCATCCACCAAAAGCAAGCTCTATAGCCATCCTCCGGGTATACCATGCTTTCTTGTAGGATATTTCAACATGATACTTTTGCTTCACATCCTCAATAATGGAATTAGGCGTATACCCGAGGTCCTTTAGAATATGATGCTTAACACACAAAGCCACCATATCTGATGAGACGTTGGCGTGGTCCCTGGAGTTGGGATTACCTACACAAGTGTGTCTATCAGTCCATTGTCTGATTTCCCATTTGTGGTCGTGCTTCCTCAATGTTGCTCGAAGTTTCCAAATACAACCTGTTTGATTGTGTCGTCTCCTATTTGAGCTCGTGCTCTCCGACTCTTTGGGTGGCTTCAGAGTTTTGCATTCCGCATTCCACTTTGTTGGTTTACTTTCCACCACGTAGTATTCTTTTGTGGATGACTCCAAATGCCACAAAGTAACAGCAGTCTTCAATTGTAGCTTGGTATCAAATTTGGTTCCTAACCCAATCCGTGTAGGATTCTTCTCATCCCAAAACCAACTGCTAGATTCGGAATCATCATGGTTACTTTCATAGTAATTACCTTCTGTCGTCGGTAGAGTACGAAAATAAGATAACTCTGGATGCTCATACTCCTGCTCACTTGGCGGGACTACTGGGACGTACCTACGAGGCACATTCAATGTCTCATTGTCGGATGCATCTTGGGTTGCTTCTAATTCTTCACTCAATTCAGGTGGGGTTGTTGATTTTTCTGACACAAGATCTTCAGATTCAGAATCGTCACTAACTTCATTATGGGGAGATAGTCCCCCATCCCCAAAACGAGACCCACCATCCCCAAAGCCAGGCCCATCATCCCCAAAACCATGCCCATCATCCCCAACATTAGTCGGATCGTGACTAACTTCATTATGTCCAGATGACTCATCATCATATTGTACTCTATCTTGAACTTGTCGTTGTCCCCTTCTAGATTGATAGACAACGACCGTATGTGGAGTACGTTGTTGTGCTAAATTAGCTTGATAGTCAACAAATAACTCAATTTGACCTGATTGAATAGCTGTTGTAAACATATCCCTCATATATGCATCGCAAAGTCGAACGCCCACAAAGTGATATCCATTACCCACTTGAATTGCACGTTTCCATGTCAAACTAATCATATACTCACTCACATTGATTCCAATGCAATCACATATTCTGCTAACCAACTCATTATATGGAACAAACTCATCTAAGACAAGATATGCATTTGCCACGAGTGGCTCATAAGACAAAGCAATTCCTCCAATTTGTACTATTCTTCCATCCCAATATAAAAGGACACAAATAGATTCTGTGTCCATAATCTTGCAATACATACACAACTTTATCTCAAAATTTAAATAATTAAAAATAAACTATATACCAAATCTTACAAATTAACAATTTAAAAGACACTACTTACCAAATCTTAGTATTTAATAACACACATTGAACATACAATTTATACCAACAACCTAAAATTTTTATTTTTAGCCACAAACCCTAAAATCACAATTTTCACCATAAACTATGGATATAATGCTAAATTAAGAAGAAAGCACGTAACTTACCTTGAGGGAGAAACAATTAGATGAATTTGGGCGATTTATGCAAGAATCGGACGAAAATGTGGCATTCTTGGAAGGGATTCGCGGGCAAGGAGGCTGGAGTTCGCGCAGAGGGCGCTTCTGCCCGATTCTGTTCTGGACTAACTTTATGAAGGGGAGAAACGCATTCTAAGAATGCGTATTTGAAATACGCATTCTTAGAATGCGTTTCTCAACTCCGTTTTTCTTTTTTTTCGCGAACAAAAACCCGAGCTTAAATACGCATTCTTAGAATGCGTATTTCAAATACACATTCTTAGAATGCGTATTTCAAAATACGCATTCTAAGAATGCGTATCACCCATTTCCAAAAAAAAAAACCTACCTATTGGTGGAACGATTATTGTAGAAGACCTCACATCTTGTACCTATATTGTGAAGTTATTTGAGTTTTGGTATGAAGGGTATCTTGATGAGCTTGTCTTGATTACTTATGGGTAGGATTTGGACATGAAAGGATTCATTAATTTGTGTTCTCATATTCATTGTGACTTGGCTTTGAGCTTGTGGGAACATGAATTTAGAGGTCCATACAATGTCTTTGGTGTAGTATTGTCTCTTAGAGCCATTAGTGGTCTCAATCTTTATCATCGTACTTTGATATTTGATTTGCTCTCGTTTCATTTTATAGGTGTGCGGAATCCGGATTTGAGGGCAATTCTTTTCCAAGAAGGGGATGATGATATGACCATGAGTGCTAGACGTCAAGTGTCTTCACCTCGACGTGAGCCATGGATTGATTGGGGTCCAAGGAAGAGAGTGAAGACGTGCCAAGGATTCAATAAAGCTAGAGGGTATCCCGAGGATGCGAGGAATAGAGAAGGCTCGGATTTGAGGACAAATCCTTTCCAAGAAAGGGGGGATGGTACAATCATGGAAGCCGTGCGTCAAGGATTTCAACTACATTTGGATTCAACCGGCAACCGCCCTATTGAGATAATACCCGAAAGCTATGAAACTTTCACCATCGTCTTCGTCTTGGAAACAGCTTCGCGTGGCTTTCTTGCACATCTCAATCGGAGTCCGAATGAGGGAGTTATGGCGGTTTTACAGAAGTCGCGCAGAACTGGCGGAGAGTTCCAGAAGGAACACCCGGCCGGTTGTTTTCAATCTGAAAATCACCCGACCGGGTGAAATGGCGAAATGGCGAGCGAGTCCAAAGAGAACACCCGGGTGAGTGTTTTGCACCTGCAATTCACCCGACCGGGTGAATCACCCGAGACTTAGATTTTGTGGGGCTTTTTCCATATTTTGGACCCTTAGTATAAATATCTTTTAATGTCATTTTTCATTCAAGATTGTGATTGAATTAAGATATCTCCCTTGTGAGTTTTTCCTCTTTGAGGAATGTATCCAATTCCTTCCTTGAAGGTTGCTTGTCTCAATTTCATAGATTGATTCAAGTACAGGTATGCATCAATGGAGTGTATCCATTGAGTAGTGGAGCCAATGGGTGATAGAGCTAATGAAGGTTGCCTAGGGCTGTTTCCATTGTTTTGGTCAAGGTCCTATGGTTGTAGCTCTTTTATCTCATCATTATACACATGCTTTCCATTCCTAATCTTCCATCAATTCTTGTTTAGATTCAATTTTTGTTGGTTGGATCTTTTATTATCTTTTGCTTTGTGTTGAGAAATTGAAAATAGTCTCACAAAAATTGTTAGATCAAACATCATAAATGGATAATTCCTTGGGAAATGGATCATAAAATACATGGATCCTTATCAAAATTCCTTTCACAAAATTTGGCAATCAAGACTTTGGTGTTGTGCCAAAACTAAATATATATTATGATTCCTCTTGATCGTCTTAAACGTTCAATACTCTTTTAATCGGTAAAAAAAATGAAGATTAAATAAAAAATTTCGGCTACCCATTCAACGTCCTTTTGAGTTCAATTAAAAAGAAAGGAAAAGTCGGGATGTTACATTTTTAATCTACAATAAAGTTATTTAATGAATTTTTTATTTATATAATAGAAGAAAATAGATCTACCCGCAATTCGCGCATATCTAAAATTCCTGATTTGCCACTGCAACCAAGTCAATAGCGTGCTTTTGCAAGCTTTGTTTCAGTGTCCCCTTCAACCTCACTAATAGTTCCATCCAAGAAAAAAACTAATGTGTCTTAAATAAAAGGATAAAATTGATGGTTTGTGATACGCATTATACCAATAGTGAGGTGTGTGGATCATTTTCATGTAAAATATATATTTTCCCAAAATAATAAAAATATCATTCACTTATATCCTTACATGAAAATAATGATACAAATTAAGTGTCCAAGTTGAGAGTGTAATGCATATATAATCACACAACTAGCAATTCAAGACATATTTGGCTATTCCTAGAAAATGAGTGTTCAAAAGGTAGTCATCCCACATAATGCATTTGGGATCAAAGTTGAATAATTCCGTGTCGATTTTGCTTCCTCCTCTCATTCTCATTCGTAAAGTCTCAGTGTTACTGTCATCAAAGCTGCCAATAAAACATAAACATGTGATTAATATACTAGTACAAAAAAAATAGAGAATTAGATTAATGAAAAATACATACATAGCTTGTGAAAACAAATAAGGCTTGTACAGATCAGCTAGTCGCATGGCATGACTGACTCTTCGTTTTGCATTGGTGTATGAACTTTCAAAAAGGTTGCAACATATCGTGTTTGCCAGTCCAAGCATCTGAAAAACCACACATATATAATTAGTTAATAAGCCATGAGTCAAATAATAAATAAATAAAATAACTAACCTGTACAAATGGCAAGTAGTGGAAAGAAATATAGTTGTGAAAGCTGGCCATTGTATTCATAATAATTGGAGGGCCAATTTTGACAGGTTTGCCGCAGCTATCACTCAATGGATTATTAACTAAATAGCGATGCATTAACCACTTAAGCTCATCGTATTTCACTGGATTACGCCTTGAAGAACCTATTTGGTATACTCTTATTCCCTCTTTTTCACCAATTGGATTTGAATGTGATGCTATTGCTGCAATCATGCAGTTTACCACCATGTCACCTGGTACCTGTAATTTTATTTTTTTCAATAGTAACAATTAATATAACAATCCAATGGAAGCTTTCATTTTTTATTTTTTTTATTTTTTTTGAAGTAGAAAAATGAGAAACGAAACTAACAATTGTAAGTTAATTATTGACATTAGGTGTAGAGGTGAAATTCAGATAATATGATCTGATATTACTATGGAAATTATCCCCTACAAATAGATAAATTAGTACTAGTAGCTATACATAGAAGAATTCCTTCTAGAAACAACATTTTTATTCTTACCAAGTCAATTACCGACTCTGGATCACCTACGAAGAATTTGATCTTCCCTTTACCATATGCAACAAAGATGCTGTCCAAAGTTCTGTTGTCACATATTGGTCACCAACTTTAGTCAGAGTTAGGAGAAAAAAATTAATAATAGTACTATAAAATTACATGCAATTTCAAGCGCATCAAATAATAATATAAAAAAACTTCCTCGTATATCCATTATTCTAAATCGTCTTGGATTAAAATGATATTTCCTCCGTCACATAAAATAGAAACTTTTGGAACGAGCCGGTTTTCATGCTCAATTGGTAAAGTAAAAGAAAGGTATAAAGAAAAAAGTAATTATAGTATTATTAGTGGAGAATATGACCCACCTCATTAGAGAAAAAGAAGTTACCAAAAATAGAAATATGCTATTGTTATGGGACATATGAAAATATAAAGAGTTTATATTTTTATGAGACGGGTGGAGTAATTGCTTGTTCATAGAGATAGATAAATAGAGAAAAAGTATATATGGTACCTTAGACCTTCGATCCAACCATGAAATGGATCTTTGAAAGTACTTGTAATGATAGTGGGACGGATTATAACTACATTGCAATTCTGGTTAGATCTCTCCAATAGCATTTCACCCATTGCCTTTGTGAATACGTATGTATTAGGCCACCCGTGCAACATTGCTCTGCTCATACAATTCAAAATTCAATTTTTCAATATCGTATATTCATGGATCCAAATATTGGTTGGTAATTTAAAAGTCAAATTGATAGTTTTTTTTTTGTTCCAGCAGATGAAATTAAAGAAACCTTTCGATGCCGAAATCCTTCATAGCTCGAGTGATTTCTTTTTCAGACAACTTTTGCGTTTGAAGAAACCTTAATCTTTCCTGAATTACCGACTTCTCAGCTTCTATATCTAAATATGGTATTTTGGCGCCGGGAAGTGTTTCACCCATTCGAAAAGGCTTTTCTGGCATCAATCCCACCTTAGTGCCATGCACATAAGCTACATACATTCAAAACTAAATTAGTGTACATTTATATTATTATAGCCTAAAATGGGAATTTTTGGGAGGGTAACGAACCCGTGGAGACGTGAAGAAGCATCTCTAATTTCGAACATTTAGTGCCAAAGTCTTGAACATGCATGGCCCCCAACGAATTAATTCCATATGCTATGTCGTACCTATATTTCAAAATAAAACTCTAAAGTCAACAACATCCCAAGTTTATTACTCAACAACATCCCAAGTTTATTACTCTATCTAGCTAGTATCCATTGAAGTTAGCTCAACCATAAAAATAAAAAAAAAAGTAAATTAAAAAAATTCTGTTATTAAATTCGATTTAGTAAAAATATCCCACGCACCTCTCATCAAATTTGGTAGTTGCGGCTGAGTTGACAATAACATCAATTTCTCGCCACATTTGCTCTCGAAGTTGTACATCAACTATTCCTAAATTTTCATAACCAACATCGCCCGATATTGCCACAACTTTTGAGGATATCATTGACTCGAAATCTCCCCCACGTTCTTTTCTTAGAACTCGGAAGAGCTCCGTTCCCACAACCTACACACAATTTAACTAAATTATTAAATTTATATTAACAGATAATAGAAATTCAAATTGAGGAATGGTTTGAAACTTCTTAATTACACGATGTCCCAAAAACTCTCAAGTCCAGTTATGTAATGACAGTGTAGTTCTGATAATATTTTCATTGGTAATATTAAATTGTTGATGGGGCATATCGAAGCCCTATTTTCTTAAGATAAAGACTGCGCGTCATTAAATTTAATTAATTAGAGTGAGTAGTTTTAATTAAGGTGATTAATTAACTAATACTCCTAGTATTTGTTGGAGGGCCCACAGCGCATGTAAGCGTATCTCACTTCTTCATGAATAAAACAACTAAACAGAATAACCTATATGGAGTCTAGTTTAACAACCTTACAAGCTACAAGTCCAACTAAACTAATAAAATCTTAAACAACTAAACTTATGGTGCATGCATGAATACTAATCTGATGCAGTTCTACAAGATAACATCGTTTAAAAGACGAAAAGCACAATTTACTATTTTTTTGACTTCCATTAATTTTTTTAATTTTAGCTCAGTCATTTTTTATATGCTTTTTGCATCATGGTCGCCAGGAAATAATAATGAAAAACTTCAAATACATACATTTGTAAGTAAAATAAAGGATCTTGTATACATGCAATGCATATAAGTAAATGAATTTGTTCTGAACAAAGGTTTCGTACCTCTTCTTCCAAACGTTGCTGGACAGATATTTTAGGGCTCGCTCTCATTAGAAGATACAATTTCTTCACATTAGGTTGCAACCGAAGAATCTTCTCTAGAAATACTGAATCAAATCACCAAGCCAAAAAAAAAAAAAGACACATTAGAATCAAGAAGCATTGAGAATAATAACTCGATCTAGAGGGAGCGAGAGAGTACTCTTTGCTAAAAAGCCAGTGGAACCAGTGATTAAAATGGTCTTGCCCTCAAAATGTTGGATAATTTTACTTTCTTCCATTGCAAAAAAAGTTTACTAGCTAAGTTCTTGAAATGAATTAAATTTGGAGGTGCCAAATATGGAAAATTGATGCCTTCTTATATACAGAGTCGTGGTTGAATAATTTAATGCTAAGATTAAGGATTTGGTAAGCTGTACATGTAAGTCATGCCTCTTTTAATAGTAGCTGCGACAGTTGATATGTATACCTACCCAATAAATGCTGCCAAAATCTAATCTTTTACACAATGTAGTTCGGCTACTACAATCTCGACAAGTACCTACATGGACAGTTATTATTCCTTTTCTTTTCTTTTCTTTTTCCTTTGGGATTTAATATTATAAGAAATTCTTAATTCCCCAGTCCCCACCAATACAGATGGCCTATATAACTGTGTTTTTTGTTCAAATCTACTCTGACGTGTATAAATCAATAAGTGGCAGGCGCAGCATGTGTTACTCGTTCGGTGACAACTTTTTCTCCTACACATTCTCACACTATAAATATAGATGCTTGTATGTCTTAATTAACAGTTGATACCTCACCTTCAGTGTCCTTTGTTTAGTTATATCCATTGAATCACTGATCGCACAATTCTCACACTATAAAATCATAAATAGTACTCCCTCCATCCCATTTTAGCAGTCCCGTTGACTTTTCTGCACTTGTTTTGTAAAAATGATAATAAATAGTTAAAGCGAAAAAATTGTAAAGTAAGTGAGAGAATAATGTAGAAAAGAGTCTTATCTACATTATTCTTTCTCTTACTTTACTATTTCTCCACTCTAACTATTTATTACTCCCTCCGTTCCATAGTAATAGAGTCATTTTGTCATTTTGGTACGTTCCATAGTAATAAAGTCAACACATTTTTCCACATATACTTTACTCTCTCTTCATCTCTCTACATTAATCTCTGTGCCAAAAAGTTTTGCCTCCATTAGAGCATCCACAATGGTAATAGGTCAGCCATAGGCCAGCCACCACTCTCTCCCCTGCCACGTCGCACACTAAAAATCCACCTGCCACATCAGATTTAGGTCGGCCATAGGCCAGCCGCAATAAAAATAATTCAAAAACAACTACATTTTACGGAATAAAATTTACGATTAAATTACGGAATAAAATATACGGAAAATTCATTCATTTCATTAAAAAAAAGGTACATAGATTAAAAAAAATACATGATTTTTTTTTATAAAAAAGGGCTTCTACACACGAGCCCCGCCACTCTCTACTCTTCGTCGTCGCCGTCGCCATCCTCGCCGCCACCCGGGGTATCTGAGCCCGCGTCTGAACCCCCCACCAGTGCCTTCGAGGCATCCAAACCCACCTGCATGTTCTCGAGCATCGAGTAGAGGAACCTCTTCTCCGTGGGGTCGGTTGCGGTCTTCCACTCTTGGAAGACCGCGAACATACGTTCCTCCGTCTTTGCACGCGATAATAAAGTGTACGCGCGTGGAGGTGGGGAGGCTGAGATGACCTCATGGGACAATAGGGGGGATCCTCCCCTCGCTGCCCGTTGCGCCCGCTTTTGGCCAACCGGGCGAGGGCGGCGAGCAACGGATGGAGGGGAGGAAACTCCTCAAGCATCCGGGGGTCGTGAGATCCGCCGCTGCTGCCTTTGTAATCGCCGGAATAGTTCAGCCTCTCGCTTCTTCGGCCACCCAAAGCGTCGTACCCCGCCGGAACTTCTCGGAGTCCTTTAGCAACTCATAGCACTCCCAGAAGTGGAACTCCTTGTACTTCCCCGCCAAGGGGAACCGACTCTCGGCTATCCTCCGGGCGTCGTCCTCATTCCGCCCACTAGTGAGCCGACGGAGGGCGTTGGCGTACAACACCGAAAAATGGCCGACCGCGGCCCTAATGCGCTCCCACCCCTTCCGGACCTTTTCCCCGCTGAAGTCCTTCCCGTGCGGGTAGTGCCTCCTATAGGCAGCCTCTGATCTTCGCCCACATGTTGATGACCCGCTGGTTGTTCTCAACCAGCGGATCGTCGCACACCTCCAACCACCCCCTGGCCACCACGGCGTACTCATCCTCCGTCCACTTCCTCCGAGCGGGGGTGTCGTCAACAGCAGGCCGCGACGACTCGCCAACCGCCTTGGCCTTCCCCCTCGTCTTCTTCTTCGCCGCGGCCCACCCCGCTGGAACGGGAGTGTCCGGATCGCCGAGATCGATCTCCATGTCATGCAATGACAAAAGGTCATCGCCAGTGAACTGCGTCTCCACTTGGGTCGACGTGTGAGACGAAGCCGTCAAAAAATCCAGAGAGGGACGATAGACCGCGTCCTCCTCCCGGTGACCCTCGCATCCCGGGATGCATACCGTGTTGCATCCCTCCCGCCACATCATCCCCATCATCTCGCTGCAGCATCTGCTACTGCATCCGGGGCATACCTCCCCACCCCGGCGGCTGCCGACGCCCGCCGCTCCCCGGCTCCCCCGCCCCGTCGGCATCCCCCACGGCATACCCCCCTGCATCCCCCTGCATTCCCCCGGTGCACCGGCCATCATCCCCATCAACTGCCCCCAAGGGACGTTAAACCCTGGGCCCATCCGGCCCCATCCAGATCCCACGGGTACCGTGGGAGTATGAGAGTCGCTCGTCGCCGGACTGGACTCGTTGTTGTTGTCCATCGCTCGATGATGCTCTTGTGCAGAAAGTTAGAGAGAGAGAAAACTCGTTAAAACAAGTGGTGCAAATGAAAATGAAACTAAAATTGCGTATATATAGGTTTTCAAAAAAAAAAAAAGAAAATAGGCGCTAGCGGATCGCTGTCGCCGATCGGCACGCCACAATGGCGGCCAGCGCATCGGCCAGCGCCCCTCGACCGGCTAGCCCACACCGATTTTCTAGCCGATTCGCCGCTGTCCGATTGCAATGGTTCGGCTAGCCGATCGGCCAGCGCCGCGAATCGGCTAGCCGGCACTGTGGATGCTCTTACTATGGAACGGATGGAGTACTATCTTTTTTACAAAATGAAGACAGAAAAGTCAATGGGACTGCTAAAGTGGTACGAGGAGAGTATGACTTAATAAAGGCTTGTAAATAATTTCAATTGTTAAATACTACTACTAATAATAAATTTGGTTTGATAAATTTGAATTTGAATAAATTTTTATTCGATTAGCATCCAAATGCAAATGAAACTTTTCGAATATGTAATTTGATGTGTGCAACTCTTTAACTAAATATTTGTGCTTCTATATGCATGTGAAACTAATCATTTTTAAAAAATAGTAGTATATATTATGTTTAAACTAATTGTACATATAATACAACAAAACTATAACCAAATTTTATATCAAAACTACGTTCAAATTTAGAACCTTTAGATTAAGATGATCAACCGCGTAGACTATGCCATGTGACGAATCTATCAAAATTTATTTTATGCGATAAGGGTAAATCAAGGAACCATCATTTTTTAGTTAGGGAGTAATCAACAATGATGTAGATTAGCATTTGTATAATGATGCCGTTGCAATGCTAATGAACTCGATGCATTATTATAATGTTGTAGATTTATCAAATCTTTAATCTCTCATGTCACTTTTGATTACAGTTCATATAGGATTGAAACGAGTTTTAATGCATAATTGATAAAATAACAGAGAAGAAGAAAAAATAGTTGAAATTATGTAGTGGATGGTGGAGTCCATAAATGATAAAGTAAAAAAGGAGGATAATGTTGCCATAAATGGATATGGACAATTTCTATGGAACTGACGAAAAAAAAAATATGACCTATTTCTATGGGACAGAGAGAATATAACTCTCTCGAATTAAATTATTTTTCACATATAGACCAATCAAGGTAATTTTATGAGGATTCTATCAAAATCTCTACAATATTCTCTACATTATTTTATATTCTCTCCACTTTAACTATTTATATTATATTTCCATAATTAGTGCACAAAAGAAGCGTTTCACTTATTATAGATGGAGGGAATAATATTTAAGTGTGTTTTTGAATTTTCAATATTGAAAATAACAATTGTCATATTTCAAAATTTCATAAATGAATTACACTAATATAATGACATAAATGCAATATCATATGATAGCATAAGGCTAGTGTATACAATGCGGACAAATGAGGGGCTCTATCGACGATATAATACAAAGAAGTGTGGCTTAAAAGTTGAAACGTTCATTTTCGTTCGATAATACATTCGATTTTATAACTATAACCATGATCACTTTAATTCACTATAAACATTATTTTTATTTATAACAATAATAATAATAATAATAATTATTATTATTATTATTATTATTATTATTAATTTTATAAATGGATCTTGCATTTTGATTATGAGATTCGAATCGCGTTAGAAACTGCACATAAAAATGATAGAGCACTTTATGTTTCGGCCCGCCTCAAAATTAACTACTTGCACTATTTTGATAATAAGTAAAAATTACACTAGTTTATTACTCCTTCGGTCCCTTAAATTTTGTCCATTTTTTCATTTTCCGTCTGTCCCATAAAATTTGTCACATTTAACTTTTTACCATTTTAGTAGTGGATCATATATTCCATTAACTCATTCCAACTCACATTTTCTTATAAAACTAATATATAAAAGTAGGATTCACTCTTTACTAACTTTTTCAATTCACTTTCCATTACATTTCTTATAACTCGCGCCCGATCAAAGTGTGATAAAATTTAATAGAACGAGGGAGTAAGATAATAGAGTTAATTAAATATTCCTCACTTAAATATTAATTTAATAACACTAATTATTCAATCCTTCATTTACGCCTAAAATGAAATATGCAAGTAGCATGAGACGGGATCCTAGTGAATTTAATTTAAGAGTCGGTGCATTTAAGTTAGCCTAGCATACTTGCATTGCTGTGAAATCAGTGTAGCAGTGTTGGGAAATTAGTGTAGCATATGAAAAGCGTTATTGAAGTCAATTTTATACGCATCGTGATACGATTTTTCTTGCGAAGCATCTTCTCCTGTGATGGACGGCTCAAATACGTAACACATTTCAATCACAATAAATATGCTAGCTGCCTAACAACGTTAAAATAGTTGTAAAACGTTTTACGAAAATCTTTATTCCATTATAGGAATGCGTATCCATTAGCTAATCAGGCCAAGCATTGTTTAGGTAGGTACTATTAGAGATCAATATCCAGTCCTGAACCCACCAAAATTTATGCCGAACATAGATTTGTAGCAGATATTATACCGGAAATAGATTTCGTTTGGAGTAAATATTAAATTTATCACTACTCTATCTTTGAATCTAAATATACTTCCGGAAACAAATTCAATTCAATTTTGTTTAATATAATTTTTTTTATAAAATTAATCTATCTATCAGTATGAAGTATAAAATGTGAGTTTTAAGAAACTGATTTAGGCAATCAAATAAGGAATGTGACAAAATAAGTAAAAATGCCATAACAATATAAAATAAAACCGAATTGATTCATCGTTTTTTAACCTTTCTTTTATAGCCCATATTATTAACCATAAACCCGTTTATTCAATAGACCGTTTTCACTTTTTAGTTATAACAATATAAAAATGAACTTAGTACTTAGTAGCATACATTATTAATTTTGTATATATACATATATAATATTTAGTAGAATTTTGGATTCTTTTTTATTTGAATAAATATTTATCGTCTTGATGTAGAATAGATATGCTTTTATGACTTTGTTTCTAACAAAATCTACGGAGAAATCGCTTTTAATTTGAAATTTATTTACCATTTTAGTCGTTATTGCTTTATTTAAATTAGAAGTTTAAAAGATTTTTTAATCTTATAATAAGATCCTAATTCTTTTTCTTAGACTATAAATATATGGCATATGATAGTTATAAATCTACTAAGTCCCTATATTATTTTTATTGCATTTGTCCAATAAAATTTGTTCTTTGGTTTAATCTTTCGATTAAACTTTATTCTACAGTTTCTATAAGCGTGATTCAATAGATTTGATTAACTCGCGTTTATGTAATTGCAAATTATATAGTACACGTACATGAATTGTGGTGTTGGAAGCAATTATTTACGTCTAAATTAAATCATTCATGAAAGTATGAGATTTGTAACTTATTTCGATAATTTGTATTGAGCTGCAACATTTTCTTTATTTCAATTATGGATATAAGAATTAAAATAATATGCCATTGAGAATAAGGAGGGAATCTGGTTGAGGCGTAAGCTGCGGCGAAAGTAGATTGCAAAATAAATGAATAGATGAGAAGAAGAAGATGTGACGATGCGTTTATGTTTGATTAATTAAGGTTTTTATGTATTTAGTTTGTAACTACTTTTAGGCTTGGGTATAAAATTTTAAATGTTGGGCTTGACCTCTGATCAGACTGAATTAATTGAATGTGTTGAAATTTTTATCCAATGTTTTTATATTGGATTTCCCTTTTATTTACTTCCTCCGTCCTTAAAAGTTTATCATATTTTTCCATTTTTGTCCGTCTCATAAAATTTGTTACATTTCACTTTTGTATCATTTTTAGTAGTGGACCCTATATTCCACTAACTAATTCTCACTTACATTTTATTATAAAAAAACTAATTCATAAAAGTAAGATCCACATTCCACAAACTTTTGTATTTCACTTTCCATTACATTTCTTACGATCCTTGTCCAGTCAAAGTGTGATAAAATTTAAGGGATAGAGGGAGTATAAGTTATTACCCCTTTCATCCCATGCTATTTGCTACTTGTTCCAATTTCTTAGGCAAAAACTTTATTATCTTTTTCTTTGATTCTTTCTTTTTTCTTTCTTATTTTATTTTTTTCCTATTCTATTTTATTTTATTTAACATTTAAATATCAATTTTACTAATTTCATTCTTATAAAAAATATCAACTAGCATGGATATGATAAAGTACTTTTTTTCCCTTTCTAGGTTAATTAACAGATGAGTTTGGAAATATACTACTCTCGTGGGCCCTATTTAAATGGTGCTATAAGAGAAATATATTGATGTTAAACGAAAACAGCATATTACTGGACTGCAATTATAAACTTTTTGCCCATCTAAAATATGAGGCCCATTAAAGATTCAAGCAATATAAAGTACGGCCTAAATTGAAAAAGAGAGTAGAACCGAGCAGAGAAATTGAGCTTGCGGAAGATTAGAATTTCCTCAAAAGTCATTATGATGGTAAAACATACTCCTTGTCTGTCCAAAAAAATAAGGTATTTGATAAAATGAGAGAAAATGAGCAATTGTGAATACGTCCATGAATAATAGGTCTATTACTATAGAGTGAACTACATAAATGATATCTGATTTTTCACTTTCGCACATAAATGGTATCCGATCTTTATTTTATATCATTTTTGGTATCCAGTGACAAAAATAACCCTAGGTACCAAATATGTGATTATTTTTTCATAGAGGATCTTTTTGGAAATTTCAATTAAATGGTATCAAATATGTGATTATTTTTTCTTCCTTTCTTATTTCTCTTTTTCTTATTTAGTTCCTTATTCTTTCTTTTTTCTCATTTTCTTCTTTCTTTTTAGTATTTTATCTTCCTTTCTTTTTTTCTTTTTACTCCTTAATTTATGTTTCTTCTTCCTTCTTTTTTCTTTTTTCTTCTTTTTCTTCTTTCTTTTTAGTGTTTCATACATACATCTTATTGCATTATATAAATAAAAAACAAAATACCTAATTAAATTAATTATTTAAAGTAATTAAATTAATTGAATATTTTTTATTAAATTATTTTATACTCATTTTAAGGTTGAAACACCTAACTAATAATATTCAACTTTTATATCATTACAGTTCACAATGTTAAATTTTTATTAAGGCAATATTGATTAGTTAATAATAATAATAATAATAATAATAATTATTATTATTATTATTATTATTATTATGATTATTATTATTACATGATAGTATGTGATTCATAATTTATATAATTATACTACAATTATTTATTAATTACTATTAGTTTTTAGTATTATAATAATATTATTATTATAATAATTAAATATAATTATAACTATAATTATATTTAAGTATATTTGAATGATATTAAAAATATTAATTATTAATTTATAACATCAAAATAATAATATTAATATTGATTTATAATAATAGTATAAAGAATTAGGAGAATGAAAGAAGATATTATAATATCACTTTTGGTACTAATTTTATGGATGCCCAAAATATCCTCTATGACATAAATGAGAAAATATATTTGTTTTAAGGGCATTTTGGGAAGAAAATTGCATCAGGTACCAAAAATTAACGATATAAAATAAAAATCATGTACCATTTACGTGCGAAAGTGAAAGATAAGGTACAATTTATGTAGTTCACTCATTACTATAAGGGCATTCACAATGGCCCTTGCGATCGGCCCCTCTATATAGCCTCTCAAAGCCTCCCATTGTAGGGAGGAGGCCATCTCCCCTCCCCAACGCCTCCGCCCCAGCGCCGATCTCCTCTTCTTCTTCTTTTCTTTTTTTTTAAAAAAATTTTATTCATTCTTTTATCCCCTATATATAACCCATTCCCCACTAATTATTCACATTTATTCCACTTTATTTTATCTCACTCTATATCTTACTTCTCTCTAGTCACAATGTTTTTTGATATTTTTAATAAAATTTGCCTTTTTATTGAGTTAGTCTTTATTTCTTGTTATTATATATCATTTTACTTCACTAAATTAAAAATGAAAAATATAAAATAGTGATGATGTGGAAAAGATATAGGCTCTGAAATGTGCTCTCATTGCAGGGAGATAGGCTCTTAGATGAGCCTGCTGACTTTGCAGGAAAAAATGGAGATAGGCTCTGAGATGGGCTCCGGAGATAGGCCTCTTCATTGTGAGTGCTCTAAATGGACGACACGAGTTCAAATGAGAAATTGATAAAGTAAGAGGGAAATGAGAAAAAATGCATAAAATATGAGAGAGGAAAAAAAAGTTCATAAAGTATGAAAAGAAACTTTTTAGTTTTTAAATTTAACTATTTTTTATGAACATCCAAAAAAAAATGAGACTATTTTTTGTGGACACCCAAAATAATACTATTACCCTTTTTTTTGATCATGCTCTATATAGACGCATATTATCATATTTATACACAAAACAAAATATATTTCTCTCATTTAATATCTTACTCCCCGTTTAGAATTTAGGGATGGAATCCCGTGCTGTGCATCAAATTCTTTTATAATAAAAGAGATATTAATATTTTAATATTATTATTTCTAAATAAAATATTAACATAGGTGGAACATCACCCCTGTTCCCCTGTGCTATCAGCCGTAGCATGGGATTCAAATCCTAAAATTTGTGTATGTCCAATTCTGTAGTTTGTATCGTTGTTGTAATTTTTGTTCTAAAGTAATTATATTTTGACCTTTTTTATAAGTTTGTTAGTGTATTTAATAACCGTTGCTAACTTGCTACTCCATAATACTAAAATAATAATACTCATGAGAAGTAGGTTTTGCAATGTTTTTTCCCATTCACAGGGTTTCACCATATACCTTTCACTTAATTTTTTTTTCAAAGTCGTGGCAGATTTAGTTCACACTTAATTATCCTGTTACAAAATGGGAAATGAGTCTTTGTGGGAATAATCTGAAAGGTCGTTAATACATTTCTCAAATAAAGCAGCAGCAGCTGTTCGCCTGTGATTTAGGGAGTCATCCAATTTGGACTCTTTATCTTTTTCATAACTACTCCAACTTACCTTAATTTACTCTCAAAATTGAAAAGGGGAAAAAAACAGCCATGATAAGTTGGTCATGATTTCAACTCAACCATCATTAACTTTTCTAGGTGCTTAACTTCTTGACTAATTTCATCTAAATTATGGTTGTCACTTATATAATTCAAAATGTCAAATTGCTGACTCATATACACACTGCACTATTGCGAGTTGCATTGAACTGAGAAATACGCAGAGAAATAATAATTACTTCTACCACTACTTAAGACCACAATGGATGAAGGTATATTCCAGTTTTCGTTTATGCTTTTTTTTTGGGTTGTATTTTAGCCTCAAAATTTTATAAGTACTATTCCCTCCGTTCCATAGTAATGGAGGTGTTTCTTTTCGACACGAAAATTAAGAAAAATTATGTTAGGTGAGATAAAGTAAAAGAAGAATAGAGTGAAAAATGAAAAAAGGTTGAGAGATGAGAGAAAAAAGTAAGAAAGAGTAAAGTAGATGTGGAAAAATGTGTTGACTTTTATTAAAAAGAGAAATGACTCTATTATTATGAAACGTACTAAAATAGTAAAATGACTCTATTACTATGTAACAAAAGAGGTATTTATTAAGCACTATAAACTATTAGAAAGTAGAGAATACACTGTAGCTTTATCTAATTCATACCTCTATAATTATGAAGAAAATTCAATCTTAAATTTTGATTTGAAAATTTTCCACCAGAGGTTTTATTATTTGAAGTATTTGATACTATACGCCAAAAGCTGTTTATTCCCTGTAATAGTTCAGACATGTAAATGATAGGACATGGTAATGTCTTATAACACACTTTGATTTGATATATTGAAAATTTCACTTTGGTATTGTCGCATTATATTACTCATCAACCCTGTATTAACTCATAAATTGATTACATATGTCTAGCAACGCAACCATAGATGCCATTGATTATCCAATCATACAAATTAGTACTACATGCAAATAAGTTTGCACCTACAAGTGCAAAACATGAACTGAAAAAAAGGGAAAGATAACAACATCAACAGAGTTTGAAGCTGGCAAATTTCCTCCCACAATTACCAAGGAAAAAATTCATCAGCTTCACAACTTGTAGAAGACAACCTTATTCGAAAACATGACCCGAACACGGGACAACGCAGCGAGTGCTCAGCAGCAAACCGCTCCCTTCATTTCGCCTCGTGCAACTAAATGAGGGCGAGAGAAATTTTTGCTGCCGAGCACTCCAGCAAACACCATACCAAAAAAAAAAATCACTAAAACACGATAACGACGTGACACAACACACAAGGGGGCGAGGTCTAGGCAGTGTCGTCATCAGAGCAGGCAAAGCCTTCGAGTGAAGGATGGGGCGCGTGGCCCTTGCCGAATGATCTGATGTGGTCCTTGAGCGACCTCTTGTGCTTGAAGTCGGAGCCGCAGGTGCAATACCAGAGCTTCCCGCAGTTCTTCTCGTGCGTGCGCCAGTCGCCCTTCACAGCGAACGACTTGCCGCACGACTTCCGGCACGCGAAGGGCTTCGCGCCGTGCTTCCGCTTGTAGTGCGTCTGCAGCGTGCGGAAGTCCTTGAGCGGCTTCGCGCGCGGGTGGTTCACGTTGTTCTTGCATCCCGCCGCGCAGCAGTAGCACGGCAGCCGCAGCATTGCCGCCGGCTGCGTGCCCCGCAGGGACTCCGGGCCCTTTCGGAACTCCGAACCGTGGCCCCACATGTGCATCTGTGCATTGGCAAAGTGAAATACTATGAGATGTGAGATTTCATGTAGATTTCAAAGAGTTTGTGTATTTGTTTTTATTTGTTAAAGCATCCGATTGCACCTAGTGTTTTGTTTATCACAACAATATAATCCCCAAAAATGATGTGTACACTAATACATAGACATCACTTTATAACTTAATTGCCTCGATTGAATGCATATGGTCCAGGTGGACAAAATAATGATTCGAATACCCAAATGGAGTAGTAACAAACTACATTAATTATACCAATATAGCAATAATTCTTGTAATCTAGTAAAGAAATTATTACCCAAGTAGTTCAAATGCAACCTATATATATACTACTCTTAAGAATGCAAACTAACAAACTAACAAAGTATAAATTCAGGTAAAGGATCAAATGCGTAGTAGAGTATACACTTTGGAAATAAAAATGAAATACTACTTATAATTTTGATGTTTCACAAAAATCTATGACACTTGTTACTTCGTGTTCTATGTGATTTTCTGCGTACAAGAGTATAAATAAACTTGATTAGTCGTAGCTTAAAGAAACTTTGCATACTAACATTTGAACCCAACAAAATACTTATAAAAGATTCGATATAATTATTTTACCTAGCTATCATGAATCAAGATTCGTTTAGCAACATAGGAGTATTATATTGTTAGTAAACTCGAGATTTAACGGGCTAATTACCTGCATGTTATTATATCTATTGAAGGTCTTGCTGCAGATGTTGCAAGAAAACTGCATGGGCCCAACAAGAATCTGTGCTGGAGTTGGGATCCAAAATCTCCTCTCACAATTCAAACTTCCATTAGATGACTTGTTCATCTTCTTCTTCTCCGAATACTCTTCCTCGTCTTCGCTGAAACCATAGCGCTTTCTTTTGTCTCCTTCAATTCCTCCTACTTCAGGCAACCCTATGTGAAGAGCCACCGTTACATTCTCATTCAATCTCCCTCTCTTTTCTTGGTCCACGCCCTCATCTTCCTCTTCCTTCACCTCCTTCTCCGTGAATCTGCTAAGAAGAGGCAAGCATTGGATCGTCTCGTACATGTAATTTTCTCTCTCTTGATCGAGATTGTGAGCTGTTTGCTGCTGCTGTTGGTAGAAGAGAGGGAATTGGAAGAAATTCATGGCGTTTTGAGAGTGATTTTGTGTTGAAGAAGTGGAGAGGGAAATGACTTGAGCCATTCAATGGAATTTCGAGTATCTAAGCACAACTTTATATTCTTCAACATTTTGTGCTCATCATAGTAGAAGAGAATTTTATTTCAATTCTTTTCCTAAGATGGGATTATTGTAGTTGGACTTTGTGTGGGAAAGCTTGAACCGAGTATTGAATTTTCTGAATCCTGCTTTCTATCGTCTTTTTGATAACCTTTTTTTTTCCTTTTCGTGTGTTTTACATTCCTTGACTCTTTATCTCCACACAAAAGTTTGAATTCTTCATTTTATGTAGGAGTATTATTTAATCTTATTCAACATATTTATAATCAATAATTTAATATGATGTGCATCGCTAATACACATGTATGATCTAATTAAAACAATAGCAAAACTAGTAGTACCACTTCATTTTAAGTCACTTGCATAAAAGTTCTTATCATGCACATAAATAATTTTTCGCTCTTAATCACCGAGGGTTTGGAGTTGCAATTAATTATAAAGAAATAATGAAGAAGATAGAAAAAAGTGCTGAAGAAAATGAACAAATAAATATTCTTTTTAATTATTAATTACTTTTTAGGTAACAAAATTAAAAATTGTGATTGTACACGTTTATACAAATAATTAAAGAATTAGAACTGCAGTTTCAACTCCCATACCCAAGAATTTACCGAGAGAGAGAGAGAGAGAGAGAGAGTAGTGGTGGGGTTAATTAGGAATAGGAACGTATGCCAACTTTAAACTTTTTACTTTTTATTCACTATTTTATTAACTCCCGTTTTTCACGTCCGTTAACGATATTCACGGACTAAATATTGTAATCAATAATCTAATAGCAAAATTTACAAATTGATTTCTCAAGTAATCGATGGAACATTAAAATCAGTTAAATCGCTCTTCATCGAATTAAGATGCGGATATTATTGACTAATATATGTTCCTAAATTTTGAATATATGTATTATGTATATTTAAGAAAATAGTTTACGAAAAAGACGAGTTGTTGGATTTGTTAGTTGGGGTAGCTATTGTGGAATTTTACCCACTATTGCAACACAAACTGCATTTGACATTTGGGTTTCTCTATAGTCAGTCAATCGCATTTAGAGGATAAATAAGCTACAATCATACATAAAGAAAATGGTTCGAGATAATTGAGACCAAATTGTTGAATTTTGAGATATTAAATGTTGGAATCTAAGCCCGGTCAACGACCAGGTCGTATGAGTGAAAAATGTTTTTATTTGGTAAAATTAAATAATATAGAATCAATGAGCGTGTAAAGCCCACACGTGTGGTTGTTGGGCTAGAGTGCTTAGACTTGGTTTGACCCTAAATTAATCTTTTTAGAATGTTAAAATGGACCTTTAAAACGTCCAATTATGTGTGTCATGATGATTTCATTCGTGCACACATTCAAATTCGTCCCACGACCAAATTAAAATGACCAATTCCGTGTTTTTTTTTCAGTCGTGCACATAGAGGCGTTCAAGTTCATCCCTTGAACGAACAATGTCGTGTGACATCATGTCCAAATACATCACGCTTTGCACAAGTTCAGCCCGCGTTCGAAAGACGGTTATATTGCTCTACCATCTCTCACCAATCGTGAAGGCAGACTTAACTCACTCTATTAGATGGAAGACGAGCATTTGTCAAAGTTAACTAAACTGCAATTCGTAATCTTAAATTTTTTGCGACGCAATGCAAAAGAATAAGGTCCTATAACTATCAATGGTGGCTTGTACCTCATGGACCCCGCGTCAAAATTATCAATAAATGCCCGCAATTTCTGACAACATATATCATCATAATACATGTGACTATCTATAAAGTGAACAAAAATTGAGAGATAACCCAAGACATAAATAGACAACTGAAAATCTTGCGAGCTTTTTAAGGAATCTCCTTTTCGCTAGCACGGATGATTATTACTATTATTATTGTTTCAGTATATATATTCCCGCTCTTCCACATAATAAGAATTGCAATGATCTGTATAAAAATAATTATAGCTATCTAGATTAGGATATAGTGTAGTAATACTAATTAAGGTTTAATCTTCCACTAATCACCCGTAACCAATATGATTGACAAAGGCTAATTAATCGATGCAATTAATTATAGTGAAGTCTATTCCGGCGCTAATAAAACTAACCGACAAGATATGATATAACCGGATTTTCAGGATATTAAGAACAGTCACTCTTTTTCTTTTGCCTCTGATCTTTTCAACCTTTTCTTGTTGGGTATTATTTGAAGTGTGCATGATTCTCTGCTTTGGCCTCCCTTTCCCATTGTTTCCACGCCAATATATACAACTTTTTTTGGCCGTCTCTTTCTTCCTTTTTCAATGTTTCATACTTGAATTTTTGGAGATACATGTATGTATCGTTAGCAATGGGAGCACAAATTAATTATCTTGATAATGTCGTATGATATGTAACAAGATGTTAGTATGAGATGCAGTGGCAATGGCAGAAAAATAGTAGAGTACGTCATAAAATTTTCATTCTTAGAGATTTTGATTTTTTTTCAGAAAAAAAATGATACCTTTGTCGCATTTTTCTATGCCCCTTCCTTCGAACTATATTCTTGCATGCTTCGTAGATAGTTTTATACAGTAACAATTATTTACGTTAATAGTCATAATCAAATATAAAGTATATATAGATATGTATTTACGATTTATAATATATAGAGTCATAGACCTAATAAGCAAAATAATAAAGCAATATGGAACCCTAATGATAGTTCAAAAACTAGCTTTTTGGAACTAATTATGACTCAAAACTACAATCCCACTAAATATATTTGTGGTTAACTTTTAATTGAAGTTGTCCCTAACTATTTCTATTTAATCTCCATAATTGTTGTTTGTGTACGTAATAAAGCATAAATAGAATTAAGTAGTAGTAGAAGTAATAAACTTTGCAATCATTATTGTAATAGGCTAATAGCATAGGCTAATTATTAATAATAAGATGAAAACTACAAACTTTAATAGAATAATGATGGTAAAAGTAAAAACTGTATATATAAATCATTTTTTACGATTATAGTGATTAAAAAGAGTAATTGAGTTTAAGAACAGTGATAGCATAATAGCATATTGACAACAATGCTTATTCAATTTTGATTTAATTAATAGTACGTAATTTTTGTTATCACCATATATTCGGCGCATAGTACATATATTTCAAATCGACACATTTTACATTTAATCGTTACCCCATATATATATATATATATATATGGGCATGTTAGGGTGCCACCACCCTTAAAATAACAACATACTATTATTCCTAACCAATCATTTGTACATGTCGACGAATAATAAGTTGCCACGTGGCAAAAAAAGGACCCCCAAAAAAGACAGCCAACAATTTGCTGGTCTTTATCCAACAATTTTTCTTGTCCAGCAATATCCGACACACTATATAGATTGTTGTGTAGTGTTTGTAATATTGCTGTTTAACGTTTATAATATTGTTGTATAAGTGGTGTTACGGTGTCACTTTAAGAGGGGTTGTCATTTTAACACAAACCAATATATATATATATATATATAGGGATGTGATCAAATGCAAACCATATATTTGATACAAACTCCAAACTTTAATCCTAGCCACTAATTAGTAAAGATCTGTGGTTAATATTGTGTTCAATTTTAATGTCAATAAAAGTATGTAATTTATCAACAGGGGTCAATTTTGTAACTTAATTTTCTAGCGGTTTTTTTGCTCCTAATTTCTCTCCCACCTTCCAAAACTGAAAATAATCACATATTCTTTAGAATCTTAACAAGAAGCGAAAAATTTATTCTGAAGATTGAAATTATTTTTCGTCAGCGTACTCTTGGAGGTTTTTTATCATCCGGCCGAATCTTAAATGCAGCCCAAATCTTGACCCTAGGATTAGATGATCTAATGGTCAATAATTAACCAAAAATACGGAAGGTCATAATTAAGCATTTTTAAGTCATATTATAAGATTTGGGTTTATGTCATGTTAAGATCATTTTAGGTCATGCTTTATTAGCATGACCCAAAAATAAACTAACTATGACCTAAAAATGCCCTACGTATGACCGCGTTCTGCGTTTCTGTATTTAAATCTGGTCTTCATAGATCAAAACCCTATATATATATATATATATGGGTGCGATCATATCATAACTCATATTTATGTGATAACCTAATAACCCTATCATTTTATGGGTCAAAAGTATCATTTTTATTAAAAATGATATTTATACACGATAAAATGATATTTTTTCAGCATGCATAAAATGATACTTTTGACCCATAAGATGATATTCTGTTCCATAAAATGATATTTTTCGTCCATAAAATGAAGGTTATTAAGTTATCACCATAATTATGGGTTATGATATGATCACGTCCATATATATATATATATGCTTAGATCTGTCGCGTGATATTTAATATGCAAGTATCTTTAATTTTCAACACTGTGTCAACCATTGACACTGTGTTGATATTTTCTGATGCTATTATTTTGTAATTTGTTGACATTTATTAATGGTTCAGATCATAGTTTGAAGTTCAATATTTAGAATTTGCATTTGATTACATTCCTATTATATACTACCTCCATTCTATAATAGATGACACACTTTGATAATGAGACCGAATTTTAGGAGATGTTTTTTGTCATTTTGTGTGTTGAATGGAGAGAAAAAATAATACTAATGTGAGAGAGAACTTTTTCCAAAAAAAATATATGATATTTTTTGTGGGATAAACTAAAAAGAAAAGTACATAATTGGACTTTTATACAATTTAGAAAAATATTAGTAGTAGTATTTTCAAATGAAATATATACATATATTTAAGAAAAAGATTGACTTTTTTATTGAATATTGCGTAAGTATTTATAGATCATGCTCAAAAGATTTCATAAATCTTCATTAACATTTCTTTTTATTTCTATAAAATAATATACCATCAATTAATAATAAAATATAATTAGGTTAAATTAATTTTGATTCATACTCATTTAATTTAAGTTACTCAATCATAAACATTCTATTTACGTTATTAGAACGATTGCATTGTAACATTCTATGATTTGACAAAACTCTACAGCATGTGAAGATGCAGAGTAGGTGTGCAGAGTGCAGGTTTGACGATCATCAGACTGAATTGTCCTTCAAGTCATTTGAGCATTTTCGTCCGAAAAATGGCTAAAAGGACCTCGTTTGAGATTATATATTTTGTTAGGCCCCTCTAATGCTATTTTTTTTTATTAAGGTTTACTTGTGCAAGAAATGCAAAAGTTAGAAATATTTGATGCAGTTCACTCTATAATTAATCTATAATTAAAAATGCAGTCATCCATGTACGCGTATTGAATTTTTGGAGGCAAAATGTGCAATTTTAGAGGGAATTTATAGTAGATTTTTTTTTAAGAAAATCAATAATAGAGTAATTTTTATTTATTTTATGATAACTCGAATTCCCCGTCTTAGCAAATAGAGAGTGGGCCTCCTCATTCCATCACACAAGAAATGGACCCCACACCTATATTGTCCTTAAGTTTTTTACACGTACACAATAGAAGACATTGATTTTGGCTTTCCCTAGAGATTTTATGCTAGGGATACTAGTTATTTAATATTTAGTAAAATTCTAATTTGTTCCATAAATTTTAAAATTAAAATATTAAATTATGAAGTTTCAATTTTTCTCAATATTTCATCTATGCACTTATCAACATCTTTTTGTGATGTTAAAAGTGACAATATTTCAATAAAATAAGAAGAGAAATGTGAAAATAAGGAATATAAAAGAAAAAAAATATTTATTTTAATGAAACACATTGTTTTGAATATCATTGAGAGATGACATTTTGTGCATAAATGGTACCATTGAGAAAAACTGAAACTTCATGATTTAATATTCCAATTTCAAGGTTTGTAGGACAGATTAGAATTTGATCAAACTTCATGATCGAAATGGCTATTAACCATTTATACTATATCTTATTGTATTAATTTTTTTCTCATTTCATGTAAATGACATTAATTTTATTAAAATAGTAATTTTATGAAATTAAAATGAATTACATAATTAAATCTTAAAATCACATAATTAAAAACCTAAAATTTGTAATCCAAAAAGAAAACTAAAATAATTAAAAATCAAAATAAAATTTATTAATATTTTGGTAGCCAGGTATATACTATTGATAAGAAAAATAAAACTATTCAAAATAAGATTATTGATGCGAAATTGTACCGAAATTCTCTGAGTATGTATGTGTATAGCTATCATGGAGATTTACCAGAATAAGGGATTAATAACTTTTTGGATCAAAGTTTTATTTTCTTATTTACCTGGTCGCAGTTTTTATGTTGACAAATAGGTAACAATGTATGGGTTGTGATTTGGTTTCTAAATCCAAACATGGTGTATCTAATTGATGTGGAAATTAAATACATAATTCACTATATACTGCCAAAATTTCGAACACAAGTTTATTTGTATGAATAGTATTTTTTTAACGCCTACTTTAATTAGTTTAGAAAGTGATATCTAACGCTCAAGTAATCCTAGTCAATATGAATCGATTCCCAATTCTGAACTCTAATTATTTAAAAATGAAAAATAAAAATGTAATAGATCTAGTAGAAAGACTTTAAATATGTGGACAGTCTTAATCAGGTAACAATTACTAGAGTCTAAGTTAAATATATTGTAATTATAAGCTCTTTTATGAGTGCGCAAAGTGATTTTGTCCACAACAGAAGCCGTCGTCTTGCCGTAATTTTGGATACTAGAAGTAGCATTTTTTAAAGTCGTGGTGTTAGAATTACGTTAGTCGTTTTCCCTTCAATTTAATAATTCTGATTAAGTCATTGTTACGCAAGTTATGACGTATTTATTCGGGTTAAACTTACACCGGGGAATCAATAATTAAATGCTGGGATGAATTTAATCTGGATTTATGGTAAAAAAAATGCAATTTTAATTTTCAATAACCAGTCACACTGGTACTTGCATTAAATTAGTTACTAAATTTTAATCTGTTTTAAATGAATATTAAAATTTATAATCTATACTAGTACTATTTTGTATTTAATTTATATTTTACTAATATTTTTATCATAAATCTCCCTCTATTTTCTACTATTTCCCAACCAACCAATTTTCGGTTCTCTTTTTACATTTTGTTCTGCTTCATATGTTTAGGCCTTGGGGTCGGATGAAGTCCCCATTTTTTTGTTTCCCACAATGATTTCTTTTTGGGATCTAATACCAATCTAATTTCTCATTCCATATAATCTCAAAATCAAACAATTTATAAAAAAGAAAGTGAAACCAAATTAGGGGTTAAGAGTGTCGCAGAATCTTTGACAAGATTTTACCATTTTTTTGGTATAGAATGAAACAAAAAAGAAAAGCTTTAATCATTTTTCTCACTGGTCAAATAATTAAATAAATTTAAACAAATTAAAAACAGTTAAGTGATAATTTAATTGTCATTTATAAATAATTCAAAAATAAATTAAAGTCGTAAAATTATACTTTTAAAGTATAAAAAATTAAATATTCATTTTATACTCCTATAAATTAATAATTAATAACCAATTAGATAAAATAATAATTAACAGAATTAATACTGTCTTCAATACTAACCGTTTTGGCGTTTGGCCCACACTGATGGATCCTTATGCATTGAAATTCATCTCTATTCAAACGTTAAGCCCAAAAATAGATATTCAATTCGATTTAGTATTTTATGTTTTATCGCACTATGGGGCGTTCGGATGTATATTCTAATCAAATTATAATTATTTAATTGATTACTAATTAACTATTCATTAATTATAAATGCGCTCAGCTGCACCAGGGCATCATAGTTTTTTTCCGAATGACGAGATTGATTAAAGGATAAGGATAATGTTACTTATGTTAGGACGGAATAAACAAATTATACTACTAATCTGGAATCATTGATCTACTAGACAGATCTGGGTTCCCTAAATATATTGGGCAATTATATATTGGTTTGGGCCTGACAATGATAGTCACTGGACTTAAAAATCAGATCAAATTTAAATATTTTGGTCTAAGATAACGTAATATCTCAAGAAAACAGATGTACTAGCAACTCAATAAATAACACGACGAGAATTCTATGGCGCGACTTGATAAAAGTAAATCACCGACGTACGAGAAACAATTTAATAAGTATGGGTTGACAAATGTTATGTTTAGAACTCCCTCTGCCGTCGTCACGAGATTTATGAAATTACATTAAAAATAAAAATGAGATAAGTGAAGAAATAATAAAATAGGAAATGAAAAAAAGTAGAGAGATTAAAAGAGAATTAAATATGACGAATAGTAAAGTTAGTGAGAAAAAAAATTGATGTTTTTTACTAAAATAGAAAATGACTCAGCTACATTGGAACAACCGAAAAAGGAATATGACTCAACTATATAAAGACAAAAGGAGTACTTATTTAAGGACATTACTCTAATTATGCGTTATTCAATTCTTTTGTTAACATGCAAATATATTTATGATGACAATTATTTTGTTACTAATTTCTTATTGAGCACAAATGTTAGTTGATAAATGTAAATCACCGACGTACTAGAAATTTCAACAAGAAGTCAACAATAGTTACGCCTTAATTAGAGTTTACTAAAAATAGGTGTTGGATGTTTTTTTTAAAAAAAATAAGAAGATCCAAACAACAAATTCATTGAAGGAAGCTCGGTTTGCAGAAATTCTATCAACAAACTTTTCATTAAAGATGATGTTTCCTCCGAATCCAAACGCAGCTTTTATTGAATGTATGTGACCAACATTTGAAATCTGTTTCATGAAGAAGTTTTGTTTTAATGTTGGAGTAAAAGTGTAAAACAAGTGAAAAATCAGTATGCTGGAAAAGGATAGCACTGTCATTTTCAAACATCCCCAATGCTCTCTCTCTTGACTGTTTTGCTGAAAACCAAGCGCAAATCATTATAATAAAGGCTGCATAATTGAAGGCATGAACTACCAGGAAAATATCTGCTGCATCGGCTAGGGCTCACACTAGAAAGTCCAACAATATTGGAAGAAACAACTCCAGATTCACTTCAAGTTGGTATCCCCTAATTTTCGGCTCTCTTCATTAAATTTCTTAATTGATGCTTTCATTTCCTGTTTCTTTTTGACTTTTCATCAAGGTTATTGATATTGGTTGTCTGAGTAATCGAATCGATGTAGAGCATCGTCTTGCTGTGATGGTATTCTAATAATTTTACAGATTATTATGTTTGCTTCCTTGATTTCCTAAATTAGGATTTAACATCAGATGAACATGGAAAGAGAGGTTTAATAAAGTTACCTAGTCGTTAATTACTATGATCAAGACATCATCGAGTTATCACTTAGCTGGTTAATCAAGATTCTTGTTTCATAGTCATTAATAAGTTGAGCAGTTAATAAATGATTTGATTGCTCAAAGATAAATACACTTGAGCAGCAACAGATTGTGATCTCGAAATGCCTAAGTTAACCATGGCATTGGCATAGTTACTCTCTTCTTGTTGGAGCTAGTGAGTCACCTTTTGATATGTAATTGAATGGATTATGCCTGAATAACATGGTCCTAGATATGTTTTGACAGATATGATTGCTCAGATAGCAGTTGGAGTAGTGGTGGGTTGTATAGGATATGCTTATTTTGCAATACAGCCTCAGCCTCCTAAAATATGTGGCACCCCCGGTGGTCCTCCGGTGACTTCTCCAAGGGTGAAACTTGACGATGGGAGGCATTTGGCATACAAGGAGAGGGGCGTTGCCAAGGAAGAAGCCAAGCACAAGATAATAATTTCCCACGGCTTTGATGATTCTAAAGATTTCAACATAAATCTGTCTGATGTAAGCGAAATCTGTTGATTCTCAAGTTATTCTGGTTTTACTGGAATCACTATGTTGAAACTTTAGCTTCTTTTGTGCATATCATAATCATGAAACATGAGCTTGAGATGAAATGACTGTTCAGTATTCATACTTTAATCTAACCAAGTCCAGTGTCATTAGAGGCACTGATGGAAATTTAGATATAGAGCATTGGTCACATGCTTTCGACTTCGAGGCAAGCAAGAATATTTTTGAACTTCTTACTGTTTCTAAAATTATGTTAACAGATGCCGTGTAATCTAATTTCACATAGTTCCTATGCTTTAGCAGGGGAAAATGATGTGACTTAAGATTAGCTGAAGAACAATGAACTGGCTATTGAACCTAAGGAGTGTTCATGTTTCTATAATTCGTTAGGAAGTTGAAGATAAACACTCAAGGCTCAAGATAAATAACCACTTTGATTGTTCATATTAAGAACATGAAACAAGGAATTTTGAGGTGTCATTATTTATGCATTTCATGTGTATTCATTTTTCAGTACAATTTCTTAATTACCAACTTACTTCAATTTCCCAATTTCTAGGAATTATTGAAGGAGTTAGGTATTTACATCCTGTCATTCGACCGTGCTGGTTATGGTGACAGTACTCCTAACCCTGCAAGGTCAGTGAAAAGTGATGCATTTGATATCCAAGAGTTGGCTGACAAGTTGGGTCTTGGGCCCAAGTTTTATGTTGTTGGCGTGTCGATGGGAGCTTATCCGACTTACGGCTGCCTTAAGTACATCCCGCACAGGTAAACTAATACAGCAATATGATTATCCACAACCTATCTAGCTCATTGCATGTGCAAACATTGATCCTGTGATGTAGCTAAGTTGCATAACTTTTTGTCTTAAATAGATAATGGATGATAATGATGTTAGATTTTAGCATCAGAAATGCGCATTTTACATCTTTATATTATTGAAGGTTATCAGGAGTTGCACTCGTAGTTCCCTTTGTTCATTACTGGTGGAAGGGTGTACCTGCTAAACTATTAAAAGAAGCCTTGGGGAGGCTGCCTGTTCCAGACCAGTGGACATTTCGAGTAGCACATTACGCCCCTTGGCTTTGCAACTGGTGGATGACCCAAAAATGGTTCACAAATTTAAGCATCATGCAAGGGATTCTTGATGTTTTCAGCCGATCCGACCTAGAAATTATCAAGCAGCTTTCTGCAACTCCTAAGGAGGGTCAGGTTAATTTTCCACTCTGAAGCTAAGCACACACAACATTGCCCGTACGTGTACTATGTTGATGTTCTCATACTTTGTTTCATAGTGCATCATAATCATAAACTTTTATGAACAACACTTGCACATATGAAGATATCCAACAACTAGTGTGAGAACTTAATAAGGATTGGTATCTATTTTCAGGAGAAAGTGCGGCAGCAAGGTGTTCATGAATGTTTACACCGCGACTTAATGGTGGGTTTCAGAAACTGGGAATTCGGTCCCATGGATATCAGTGATCCTTTCCCTAATAAGGATGGGTCAGTTCATCTTTGGCAAGGATATGAAGATAAGTACATTCCATACAAGGTGAACCGGTATTTATCAGAACAACTCCCATGGATTAAATATCATGAGGTTCCTGATACTGGCCATCTTTTGCTATACAATGCCACACTCTGTGAAGCCGTTTTTAGGGCCCTTGTGTCATCATAATAATTGACATCCGAAAATGAAGCTCTCTTTTCATTTTGATTTCTGGTTTTCTGTGATTTTGAGCGGCTGGCAACATATACAGTATATTATGATGGCATGTATGTTTAAATATGTAGATACTTTTCGATCAACAAATAATACTCAATACTTATGATACATTACAACTCACAAGAACCAGTTCTTCATTCTAGCATCCTTGATATTGTTTTCTTACTATTGTTTCCTAACATAAGGTTTTATTGGATAATCATGATAAACAATTTCATGTTAAAATTTGAAACTCAAACTCCTACCTTGGCGTTGAAAATTTTATATAAAACTGGCACATTATACTGAACCTCGGTAAATTTTACAAGTATAAGTTGCATGGTTATTTTATAAATCTATAATCGTAATTATAAAATAAGATATCTAATAATATAACCAATAGTTTTAGGTGTTATGTAACTAATTTAACTGTGAGATGAATATAATGCAGGTTTGTATAGTAATTTGTATTATTAATCAAATTATTTTAAATATAAATAAATGAAAAAATAAATAAAGTAAAAAGAAGAAATTAGCAAAACAACCCAATATCCCTTAGAGCACTCCCAATGGGTTGGCGTTAAATCCGGCGAAAAATCGCCGATTATCGCCGGGCGTTGGAGTGAATTCGGCGATAAAACTCCCTTATTATCGCCAACTCCCTTATTATCGCCGATTTATCGCCGAATCATCGCCGCCCACTGTGGGCGCGATTCGGCGATAAATCGGCGATAATTTTTTTTTTTTTAAATCTTTGTTTTTTAAATCTTTGTGTTTATGGTTTTTATTTGTAGTTTTTTTTAAATCTTTGTTTTTTAAATCTTTGTTTTTTATGATTTTTATTTGTAGTTTTTTTTAAATCTTTGTTTTTTTAAATCTTTGTTTTTTATGGTTTTTATTTGTAGTTTTTTTTTCTCGTTGTATTATATTTTCCAATGATTAATACAACGATGAATTGTTCATTATAAATCTATTTATTAAACACATTTGTAGGGAAAATTAAACAATATTAAAAATGATGATGTAAAAATGAAATGTTGAGTTAGGGAGAAATAAGGGAGAAACCAATGGAGCAGTTGGCTAAAAGCTGGCTAAAAACTGGGGATAAATTTTGATGCTGATGTGGCAGGAGTTAGGAAGAAATAAGGGAGTTTTTAGAGAGAGCATCGGGAGTGCTTTAAGCCATATATAAAATTGAGTACAAACGGGTTTTGTATTTTATGAAAGAAAAACAGAGAGAAGTAAAGAGCAGAGGAATAGTTCACAGCAGCAATCGCCGACGCGCCGGTCGCCACCTCCGTCGCCTGAAGCCCTACCCACCCAGCCTTCACCGCCGCCGTCGGCCTCCCTTTATTGTCTCCACGTTTGTATGTTCTTCTGCACTTGTTCGCCTCAAATAAACCAGGACTTCAATTTCATTTTTTTTGTTCTCTTTAGAAATTGATATTAGGGCTCAATTTACTGAATAAGGGAGAACTCGATTTTTTTGCCTCAATTTTCTTTATTGCTTTATTCAGTTGTTGATTAGTTTTTTATGCGAATTGATGGGAGTCTTTCCGGACGCGAAGAAAATTCTCTGCATTGTATTTGTTGTAGTTATTTGCGTCGAAGCTTAGGATTCTTTACCTTCCAAACGCGAATCGAGCGCAAGATCATTTAATGATTGAATTGGCGCTCGAGTGTAACTTTCACGAGCTGAGTTCTAGCCTGCTTGTATTCGGCTCGGCTTCTTTTCGTGTAAAGTCCTGTGTGCAACCCTCGTCTAAGTTGTCTTCCCCCATTTCTCTGCAGGTCTGCTGCTTCTCATTCATCATCAGTATTGGTCAATAAGATTGAAGAAAAATGAGCGCATACAATGCATTTAAAGCAAATGTTCCAGTTGCGTGGAGTCATAATCTGTACATAACACTGGTGAGGGGAATTCCAGGCACGAGGAAGCTCCATCGCCGCACCTTAGAAGCCTTGCGCCTCACCAAATGCAACCGCACCGTTATGCGCTGGAATACCCCCACTGTCCGTGGAATGATCCAACAGGTACTCTCCCTCTCTATTTGTTTGGCCTATGCTAGTTGGTTGGATTAATTCTCTCTTTTTTGCAATGATGATGCTTGCATAATTTATTTATATACATAATTCTGAATACAGGTGAAAAGGTTGGTTGTGGTGGAGACTGAGGAAATGTACAATGCGCGGAAGCAGAAAAACGCTAATCACCAAGCTCTGCGCCCACCCTTGGTTGTAAATCATCAGCCTGCCTCAACTATTGATTCTTCTGCATAGTTTCTGAGATTATTCTCTGGTTAGCTCCTTTTTCTGTGGCTTTATTCAATTAGACCACTTTGATAATGCATTTCTAAGTTGCTGCATAATTTTGTGTTGAATTTTGCAGCACTGTTGTATTGTCTCTTATTTTTCACAAACTTATCATTTTAGGATCAGTAATATGTCTGGAATCTGAATCATGGTAATAATTTCTGTAGGATTTGGCTTGAGCTTCTAAGTTAGTCCACTTTTTGCTTGAGTTTCTGTTGTCAAAAATGTTGGTAGATGCCCCAATAGTGTAGAAGTAGTTGGACCTTAAAGTTAAACATTTTAATTACTACAATCACATGAATTATAATTTTGAATATACATTAGGTATTCAGTCACTTTGAAGCAATTCATTGGCCCAAATAGTCATTAGGGTTGAAATACATGCTTATTTTCTCAAGGCAAATAAAGAAAGTTGTCTCACTTTCACTTATGCTGGGTTTGATATGAAACTAATCTCTACTGTTGCTAGCTTTGGTGATGGTGCACCTCGTCTCACCCTCACCCTCACCGTCACCATAGAAAGATTATTGGTTTGACTGTTTTGGAGGAGGAGAAGTTGAATAATTGATATTCCTTTTGTTAGGTTTAACAAGTGATGCTATTTATATGTCCTTGTTCCATAGTTATTACATCATGTATTGTTGACTGGTGCCTTGTATTCTTATTTCATACTGTATTTCTTTTCCTATAGCCTATAGGTTGTCACAGAATAAGTTATCTCTATGGATGAGGACCAGTGGCACCTCAAATCAATGGTTAAGCACTGAACTGGGAAGACATGCAAAAAATTGTACTCTTTCTACTTCTGAAGCTTTTATATTTGTGGATTGGGACCCTGATGCAGATGTATAGGTTCTGATCAAGGCACATCTACTGCTGGTTGTGAACTTTTTACTTCTGAAGCTTTTTTTGTTAAAAACATCATATACTCGCATATTGATTTAGATGATTTTTCCTTAGATGAAGAAGATATTTTGACAGTTGCAGACTTGCAGTTATGCACTTTTGATTGCTTTTCTTGTTAGATTCCAGTTTCGTTCTTTTTGCTCCCGTTTCTGCTTTTGTTTGGTCACCGAGTGTTGGTTTTCATTATTATTATTTTAAAAGTGAATTTCATTGACTGTGTAGAATGTAGATGCTACTGGGAATGTTCTAAGCTATCACACTTGTGATGGTTAGAGATTAGAATTGATCAGCTGTCTTGATTTAGCACGCTGTTAGTTTGGTGGATGTTCAGAGGTCTGTTGAGATACTATTAGTTTGATTACTCGGAACATAAACTAGAAACTCCTGAAATCGAAGAACCCCTTCAAATTCTGAAGGGAATTTTCTATTGGGTTTGAGGGCAAATTCTTTCGAGTATTTGGTATTTATCTACAGTTTTTTTTTTTTTTTCTTATTTTTCAAATTCTATACATATATACCTCCACACGACCGTAATTTATATCCCCCATTTAAAAATTAGTGCACAAAATGAGAATTTAGTGAAATTTCAGTATATTATTTGCATAGAAAATTGTTAATATGGTCATGTCTCTTGTGGGACGGGTTCATAATGATTTTTGTTCTACCACAAAATTATGTCCAAATCTCCACTGCAATTATGTCGAACATGTTTCTAACATAAAGAAGCAATAGTGTAACATCAACAAACGTACACACATATTGCATGTTACACAATGTTAAAATACATGATGATATATGTTCAGGGATACATTCATATCAAAACCATATCTTTTGTGAAAATATCATATTTTATACTGAGCTGATTAGTGTATATTTTATATATTATAATGTACCATCCCATATAATATAAAATATGCTAATTATGTACATTATTAAAGAGACATTATATCATATTATATTTTATATACATAAAGTGTAACATTACTGGTATGTATAATGTACATTAATGACATTTTACATGTAAGATTGTTTTGACGGTAACACAGCCCATATCACTTTCCCAAAAGTAAACACATTTATTTTCCAAAGTATATTTAATATTAGTAATTAATTTATCCCATTTTAACATTTGATTTTAAAGAGAGCTTAGATGCAGGCTGTGACGAAGAAAATAAATTTATCAATTAGGCCCAATGGGCTAAATTAAGGATCCATTAGGGTTTATCTTCTGTTAGATCTTAGTTTCCTAACACCCTCTCTCACCGTTCTCGCTCACAAACCCCAGCAGTGTTTCTCATCAGGTTTCTCACTGCACTTCTTCTTCTTTCTCTCTCCTCTTGTGCTCCTGTCTGCTTGGTGTGTCTATTCTTTTGGTTAACCATTTAATTTGGTTGTTTTTATCTAACAAGTTTTGTTTTCTCTTGATATGCAGAAATAAGCTGCGATTCACGAAATTTTGAAGGATGAGGTTAGATTAAGCTTCAATTTTTATCAATATTACTCATCTTTTTCTGCACCTAAGTGATTTAGATTATTTTTTCGAGTTTGTTCTGTTATCAATGTCGTTAGCTCCCCTGATTCGCGCCAATTTTTATGCTGCCTTTCGCAATTTTCACTGATATGAACGGAAATATATAACTCGAAATGGTCTTAGGCAAAATTTCATTGTAGACTTGTGAGTTGTGAGCCTATGATCTGTGTTTGCGTACTATACTACTATGTTAGTTTGTTGATGTTCTTCGTTGTAAGTAGGCCGAGAATTTGATCCAATTGTTTTCAGCGAAACTTGTAAACTAGTTTCCAATTGTAGATAATTATCAATGCATTTTTATTTTATAAATTAGTTGAGAAGACGGTTTGTAGATAGCTTTGATGTGTATGCGTGCTTATTGGTTTTTGTCAATTATGGTTTTGCAGTAAGCTTCAGAGTGAAGCATTGAGAGAAGCTATCACTCAGATAGTAACTGATGCCAAGGAGAAAAAGAGAAATTTCACTGAGACAGTTGAGTTACAAATTGGTCTGAAAAACTATGACCCCCAAAAGGATAAGCGATTCAGTGGTTCCGTCAGGCTCCCCCATATTCCCCGCCCCAAAATGAAGATTTGCATGCTTGGTGACGCCCAGCATGTTGAAGAGGTGATTTCCTTTTCATTTATTGAGAAACCTATGAGACCAGAATCATCAGTGTTCTTTTTGTTTTTGTTGTTCGACGTCCACTCCTTAATTCCAGTGTTCTGCATTGGTGGGGGAGGCAGGTTGTCTAGAGTTGAGGAAAAACATTATAATTTACATTTGACCTTTTTATCTGCTTCTTTTCATTCACATAGGAAAGCACTTGAATTCATAACGTGGTTGAGATTGTAATCTGTTTGATCATTGTTGATATTGTTTGCTTGACTCAGCTATGATCTCTCTTAATGATGCGCTCAACCCAACCAGTGAATTGATTTTGCAGTATTTACTTTGGGAATTTGATTTCTGAAGATTTAGATAGTGTCCCGTAGTTTTTTTTTCTTGAAACTGATGAGCAAATATATTTGCAGGCTGAAAAAATTGGTTTGGAGTCCATGGATGTGGAGGCTCTGAAAAAATTGAACAAAAACAAGAAGTTGGTGAAGAAGCTTGCCAAGAGGTATCATGCTTTCTTAGCCTCAGAGGCTGTGATCAAGCAGATTCCTCGTCTTCTGGGACCTGGTCTAAACAAAGCAGGTGATTTTTTGTGTGCTGGGATTGTTATGCACAGCAAGTCCAGTACTCACTTGCCTTGCATCAGGTTGTTTGGGGACATTGATAACTCAAAGATTGTTGAATGCAGGCAAGTTCCCTACTCTTGTGACACACCAAGAGTCTCTTGAGTCCAAGGTGAATGAGACTAAGGCTACTATCAAGTTCCAATTGAAAAAGGTGCTCTGCATGGGTGTAGCTGTTGGGAACTTGGACATGGAAGAAAAGCAACTCTTTCAGAACATTCAAATGAGCGTTAACTTTCTGGTCTCTCTTCTGAAGAAGAACTGGCAAAACGTGAGTGTCTTACAGTTCTTGGGATATGTTGATCTCTACAAACCCTTCTTCATAAGCTAATTTGGGTCGTGTTTTATTGCTAACAGGTGAGGTGTTTGTACTTGAAGAGTACCATGGGCAAGCCACAACGCATCTTTTGAGAGAGTCGTTATCTGTTTGGAGTTATAGGAAGAATCTGCAGCTTGTATGTGCTTTTTTCAACTTATATTCTACATGGGAGTTTGCCTTCGATGGAGGTGGTTTAATTTTATTTATGTTGAGATGCTTTGGCCTATAATGGAATTGCAACATTTTTCGTTTGGTATTTATCATGAGTTCTTTTCCCGAATGCTCTGTTACAGTATGTTTTATTCGGTGCGATGCGATTTCATTTACCATTTTTTTAACTATCGGAATTGCCTAATTTCTGTACTACACAATACTTGACAAAATACTACTATTATTTGAATATTCAGACAGATTGCAATAATATTTTTATTCTAAATAGTATGAATGTAATATTGGTTAGAATGTGTTCCTGTTCTCTTGTTATTAATATTGTTCATGGGTGGTAGTAATAATCAACTTATGACTTCTTACTTGAATTTTACTTATTCGGGCAAAAAATAATAAAAGAATCCGAATGAATCTCCCATTTATAACCCAAGTCTTTTAGTTCCTCCCCAACGTCTAATCTCACTCTGTTCAAAATCCTACTTATTTCGATTTTCATCATTATCCATCTGCCTCCGACACCACCCCTCACACTCCAAGATAAAGTCCTTCACATCTTCTCCCTTCGCACCGAGTTGCCCCAAAGAGCACAAGGAACGCTATCCCCCGCGGTGATTACTGGCGAGAGTGGTAGGTTGTGCTAAATATTTAATAGCAAAATATTGTACTCAATTTGTGTAATCCATACTCACAAAGAAACTGAATTGTACTGAAAAGTCTCTTTTTTTCTTGGTGTTTTGGCTTGTTAGATATGAAAAAGTGAAGCAGCAGACTAATCAGTTGTAACTTGCCATAAACGTTATCCATTATCATCGAGTGAGGAATATCAGATGAGGATTCTCGATTTATTGGCCAATGATTTCACGATTTAAGCTACTGTTGCAACATAAAAATTCAGTTCAATTACTGGACGACTCCTTAGTTAAATGCTTTGGAGGAATGACAATTTTTTGGTAGTTAAGAAAAATTGAAGTTAAGTCGCCATATATAATTTTTTTTGTTACAAAATTGTATAGTAGGAGTAGTAGTTTTTTGAAAATAGATGTCTAAGAGAGCAATTAAACATTTTAAATATGAAAGATACATTATATAACTAACCCTAATTATTATCAGGAACAAATAATCAGACCCAATGCAACACTACTTCATAAATAATTGTGTAAGTAATTTCCCAAATTAGTTGAAGGCGTAACCCAGATTACAAATTTAGAAAGTCCCAAACTATTTCAACTCAATCATTCAAGTCATCTTTAATTCTTTAATTAAATAACGTACTCAAATACATCCATGGGCCGGGGCCCCTTATGATTTATAATTAAATCGAAGATAAATAATAATGTGGGTGGGGCCACAATAAAATAGTAAGGGTAGAGTTGTCTTTTGGTGAAGATAACGTACCATAAAAGTGCGTGACGAGGCCACCGACCTTCGCCAGTCCCGATTAAGATCGGATCGGTTCCCGCTGTACACGTGTAATCTTATTTATTACGTCCATATTCATTTCCATTTTTATACTTTCTTATTTTACATTTTCTTCTTGTTTTCTCCTTTTGTTGGTATATGTGGGATAAAACTTAAGGCTAATTAAATTGGCCGGTGATACTCTAATCGCATTGCTCTCAACCTCATATTATACACCATTGTTAATTAGAAAAATTATTTTCCAGCTTCGAGTTTTCGTTCTCCAATTAATCTATTAATTTGTAAATTATAGTAGTATACAAGAAATATGTTATGAAGCAATAATTATATACAGTTTGGAGTTTGAGTTATCTAATGACATTAATGTGTCTATGAGTTATTTAATCTCTGAAAATATTTTCAGTTTGTACAATAATTGTTTTATTTGAACATACTATTAGTTTTGGTTGTTTTATTCATACTTTCTATCAATTGAAAATAATAGGAGTACTCCATAGTGCAACTTGAGGACATCACATCACAAACAATTCGTAGACCACCCAACATAAACATCTCCCACGTTTATTTTTATTGGTCGATAATGTGAATCTTGTTATACTAGTTGCCAAAGTCCAAAAAATTCATGTATTTTTTGGCACAATTTAAATTTAATTGCAAAACTAAAAAGGATATCATGTTTATACATATATTTACCATGACATAATCATATATTAGGTTCAATATTTAATTTAAGTGTCATTATTGTTATGATGGAATAATATATGCTTTCTATTTCTCTCATTTCATTTGATCATATTAAAATTTGATCATATTAAAAAGAGATATTGGCATCTAGGATTATAAAACTTTCCAAAAATTTGTATTTTCCCATAAACTTTAACTTGATATATAATATCATGAACTTAGATAGTTTATTAATTTTTCTCATCAGCAACAAAATTCGACTGTATTTCACTTTTTATTGCATCATATAACTGAAAAATGATAGTAATGTGATTACAAAGCCCATAAGAGTCAAATATGATTATCCATTTCATTCTAACGTAGTTAAATTTTGTTGATGATGAGAAAAACTAAACAGCTATTTAAATTCATGATATTATATGTCAAATTCAAAGTTTGTTAAAAAAAAAAAATTTGAAAAGTTTAGTGATATTAGACATTAATATCTCTATTAAAAAATACTCCCCCGTCCTATAAAAGATGTCTAACTTTTTTTTTTAGTTTGTCCCACTAAAAATATCATATTTTTCACTTCTAGAAAAAATTCTCTCTCACGATAATATAAATATTATATTTTCTCTTTACACCTAACATACAAGACAAATCTCCTAAAATCTCATACCGTCCCATGAGTATGACATCTTTTGTGAGATGGAGAGAGTATCTAATATTAGGAGCTGTAAAACATGTAGTAGTATATAGTTTATGTTCAATGTTTTCGGAAAGTTAATAACATCCGCCACATAGAGGAATATACTTGTAGTTGAAGGTATCGTTTGCACTTCAAGTCAAATGAGAATCAATATCAGCACTCAGCAGTCATTTATTTCCTCATTTTGTGGATGAGATTCTTTAGTACACTAATGGAATTCAACTATTTTTATGTTATATACATCATCTGTCGGGTAATATCATATGCACTCCATTTTTTATTGGTATAAATTTTAAAAAATTATTTAATTTTATAAAAGAAAGTTGAAACATGAGCTCTAATTTATATTAATTGTATAATACCAATATATGAGTTAGTTGACTATGAGGTCTGCTTGCTAAAGTAATACAAGTGAAATGACATATTTATTGACGAATGATAAAAAATAAAAAATGAGATATTTAAGGACGGACGGAGGGAGTACAAAACAATGTGTTTCCTTCTTCCGCCAAATGCTATAGGGTTCCCTTTTTTTGACAAAATTTTTTACTTATTTACTTGTCTATTTTACTTTTTCTTTCTCTAGCTTATTCAATTTTATTTACTTTATTTCGTTTCTACTTCACTTTTAAACACACATTTCTTAATCTCTATACCGAAAGAAATATCTCAACTAAGGTAGAATGAAAAAAAATATTTATTAAAACATATACTCCCTTCGTCCCAAGATAAACGAGTCATTTTTCTTTTTGAGATGTTCCACCATAAGTGAGTTGTTTATCTTTTTAGCAAAAAATTATATCTCTTACTTTATTCTCCATCCATTTTATTCTTTCTTCACTCACGTACTTCTCTCCCTCATAATTTCCCTATCCACTTTTATATTTAGTTATCAATTCTTTAAATCCCGTACTCAAAAGAAGTGTTTCGCTTATTTTGGGACGGAGGGAATAGATGTTTAGTGTGTTAAGCGAGGCATATAAAATGAAAGAGAGCATACAATAGATAAAGTGAAGAAAACATAGAATAAGTAAGAGAAAAAAGTACTAACATAAATTGAGTGTATTACCAAAAATATAAATAATTCTATTATGATGAAACATTTCAAATTATAAAAATACGACTTTATTAATGTGGAACAAATGGACTAGTATTTATTCAAAAACAATAGGATTTAAAAGCTAAAAGTGACTATAATTTCTGGAAAAACTATCTATACACCCTAATTTGATACATAAATTCTTGATAATAAGACAAAAATGAAAGTGGTAAAAAATGGGACAAAAAATGGATGGTAAGTCTAATTCAATTCTCTCGTGTTGGTATAGTACTTAATTAACTTCTTGTTTTATCTTTGAATTGAAGATATACATTGTTTACCTAATTTGCTGGAAGAATTAACCATCGTATATTTTAATCGTAGAATGTAGTAGTATTACTTAAAAATATTGTCTTATAATAGTTCGACATAGAGTAGAAAGTACAAATTAAGTCTGATCTTTTAATTAAACAATTATTATTTGAAAAACAATGTATACATAGAAAATTACAATTATTATAAATACTAGTACTACAAAAATATTGAGCTTCTCTCTCTCTCACTCATCATTAATTAATTAAAAACATATTATAAATGAATATATTATGCACACAAGTGCAGAAAATTTAGTTCAAAATTTGAGCCAACATTTTATAAAGCAACTGGATGAATGCAATTTTAAGCAAGTGGATAAAAGTTAGATAGATAAAAGGAAGAATGAAAATGAAATAATAAGTTGATTGTAATGTGGCATGCATCATGTCCAAGTTTCTTAGGTGAAAAGCATCCATCATTTATTTCTTATATTGATGATCAACTTCTTTTATTTGTCAAATTAATAATTGAGAGCTACCTCTCTAATTCAACATGGACAAGAGGTCACCCATTAATATACTATTGATCTTGTCCTACTTGTTATTACTACCACCTACCTTCATAATCATACTCCTCTTTAAGAAATTTTAATTTTGAAATATAAGTACATATTCAGTATAAATTGGACCTACTGGATAAAAGTTTATTTGTTTTATTGTTATATTACAACTAATGGTGTTTTATTCTTTTGCAATGTGACTTGTGTCTATGTTGATCTTTGTCTGAGGAAAGGTTTATTGGGTGCAAAGTGTAAATCATATCCCATGTCAACTGAAAATAATTCCAAACTCTATTAATATGACGTCTTTTGAAAAGTATTTAAAAACAAAATAGTAAGAGCATAGTCTAGAATAATAGACAATATCGCATTGGTGTGAGTTCGAATGTACATAGACGATTACGAATCCGCACAAAAAGTCAATTGAACGTGAATTTTATTTTATATATTAATTAGAATGAAATGTACTGCTAAATACATTGTAATGATATGCAAAATCAATTATAAAACTAAGAGATAATTACATTTTTATTCACTATAAATTACACTAATATCACATGGTCCTTGTTCTTTAAAAATATCATTAAACGTCCCTAAACATTGATACCACTTCATCCGTTCTCTAAAATTGGAAAACTTTTTTCTTTTTAGTTCATTCCTTAAAAGTAGAAATTTTCTATTTTATGAAATTTCTCTCTCTACTAATAAGGTGTGACTCATTTGCTACTAATACACATTGTTTCTATCTGTCTCTCACTTTATCAATTTTACATTAAAACTCGCGTCGTTTCAAAAGTTTTTATTTTTAGGGGGTAGAGTATAATTTACTGAAATGACTTTTGCACTATTTCGTGACTTTTTTTGTCCTTTTGATATTTCTTTACCCAAATGACATTATTATACTTTTTACTAGTATTAAAGAGAAGAGTTTTTGGCTTTTTAAATCAAAATCTTTTCCCGAATTCCGATTTTTCCCATGAACTATGAAATTTGTTTTTAAAACCACCAACTTTCATTTCGTCATGATTTTCCCAACCCGACCCAAATAGCACATTTCCGACCCGAATAGCATAATTCAAAATGTTAAAGTTGTGTTTTGTTTATTCAAAAGTTGTCATTTGTTACGTAATAATTATGACTGTATGTATAATTGTGCCAAATAGTATCCAAGTAATCAATTTAGTGACAAATAGGATTAAAATTGACATGTAGACAACCCGGGTTTCGTCGTTGACCCGCCAGGGGAAAATCCTAATGAAATGAAAGTTCGTGGTTTTAAAAACAAATCTCATAGTTTATGGGAAAAACCGGAATTCGGGGAAAGGTTTTGGTGTAAAAAGCCAAAAACCCTAAAGAGAACTATATTTGTATTTGTAGTCTTCGAAGTTTGGTAGTTGGTACAGTATCATTTATGGATAGGGGTGGGTAGGTAAGGTATACCTTACCGAAACCACCATACCGTATACCTTACCGTAAATACGGTATGCGAAAAAGTCATACCTTTACCTTACCAAAGTTTTCGGTATACCGAACTTCGGTATACCTTATATTCGGTATGACAAATTTTCATACCGATACCGTACCTCATTTTCGGTATACCGTACCGAAGTTCGGTATACCTTACTTTTGCGGTATACCTGACTTTCAACATCAATTAAAATAGAAAATTAGAGTTTTTAAAATATTATTTATAATTTATAATTTTAAAAATAAATTAAATATAATTTATTCATAATTATATTTATATTTCACAATAGATTTATAATTTAAAAATCAATTGTGTTTATATTATTGTGGTATTACCTTAATTTACGGTATATACCTTAGTTTACGGTATGCTAAATAAATTAGACAGTGGTGAGAGAGGAGAAATGAAATAAAAATTAGGAGTGAATAAATTTGACTAAAATAAACTATAAAGGCTGAAGGACATTCATTTGTCTAAAAAAAATCTAAAAGTTCAAAATCTTTTCAGCAATATCATATCAAAGTTCAAACATGTGTGATAATATTTTTAAAGAATAAGGATCATAAATTATACTCCCTCCGTTCCATAGTAGATGTCACTTGGAAATTGGCATGAGAATTTAGGATGTGTTATTTTGTGTGTTAGAGCATCTCCTAGGAAAAGAGTAAATGGAGAGGTAAAGAGAAATAACTATCATATTTACCTTTTCTTTATAAATTTCATGCTCCAATGGAAAGGGTATTTGAGGAGGTATTATACCTTCTTTCATTTTGAGAAGGTATCTTTACCTCTTCTTGATAGAAAAGGTAAAAAGTTAGTTTTTTTTTTTTTGCCTTTTCAATTTATCTTCTTTCCTTGGAGTCTATCCGTCCCGGATAATTCAGGTCACTTTGACCGGGCACGGGTTTTAAGAATTGTAATGATAAGTGGGTTGAAAAAGCTAATGGAATGTGGGTCCTACCTTTATATATTAGTTTTCTAATAAAATGTGAGTAGGAATGAGTTAGTGGCATATGGGGTCTACTACTAAAAATAGTAAAAGTGAAATGGGACAAATTATGTGGACGGACCGAAATGGAAAACCAGAACGAATTATCCGGGACGGAGGGTGGTGCTCTTAGATGAAGAGAGAAAATAGTATATTTATATTAATATGAGAGAGTTTTTTCTAAGAAAAAGTAAATGTGACATCTTTTATGGGACAAACTAAAAAGAAAAGTTTGACATCTACTATGGGACGAAGGGAGTATTATTATAGCAAAATTGAGGAACTAAATATATTCTAATGTAAAAAAATACAAAAATGCCCTTTAGATATAAATAATAGGCAATAAAGTTATGAAATAGTACCAAAATAATTTTAATACGCCATCCGTCCCTTTATAATTGAGTCGTGCTTCATTTTGGATTGTCCCGTGATAACTGAATCATTTCCTCTTTTGATAAAAAATATTTTACTATCTCTTATTTTAATATTTCTCATCTTTCTATTTTTGTCCTTCAAGTTTATTCTCCTCCTACTTAATTCATTTAAAATAAATTTTACAGTTATGAAGATTTTTTTTTAAAATATAGATTACAAATAATATTAGTTCAATATTATAGACTAAAAATGTAATTCCCTCGTTGGCAACACCCATTCCCCCGCTTTCTTCGAGAATTTTCTGAGCATCTCCATTTTACAGCAATAACGTAAGGTTAAATCTTATCTGGTTCCGAGTAAATTTGCAATTAGATATTCAGGATCCCAATCCAAAAATACTCCAAAATGAAACTAGGGAAGTAAAATTAATTGAAAGTAAAGAAAGAAAACTAATTGGACTACAATTAGTAGTAAGCTGTCTCCTTTTTCGTGGTCCGCGTAGGATTAAGTGTTCAACTTTATCCGGCCTTGGACGACCAGTTGCCACACCGCCTTAATTAGACCGGTAGTCGTGACTCGTGACCGTAGGCGGCGGCTGAGGAGCTTTGGGACCGCGATCAAGACGCCCACCGCGAAGGGGACAATAGAAAAAAGTTCTTGGAGACATAAAGAGGATTTTATTTTGTTTGGTGCTCTTTTCTCCGTTTATTTAAAAATAAATATATGCACAAAAGGTGGAGCGATGATAAGAGATATTTTTGTATGTCGGTCAAAATTAACCTTCCCAACTATCAACTGCAGTTTCATTTGAGATAAAAGATGAAAACTGAAGAGCTGAAGATACCAGAAAAGCACTAATAAAATAATACTGCGCCTTCCTTGTACATTCCAAATGCAGCTACACCTACACACAGCCAACTCATATTTGTAACTGTACCCACACGTAAATATTTGATATATTTAAATGCAGAAAAACGTGTGCGCCTACTTATATATACACAGAAATGAAGCGATAAAGCATTGCCGTGGCTGAGATTTATCAGAGTTGTCAACTTGCAATGGCCATCCCTCTCCTCCTCCTCTTCCTTATCTTTTCAGGTTTTTATTTCTTCTGAACATCCCCTTTTATTTTGAGCTATAATGTTACTAATTAATTTGTATAAATATTCACAGACTCACTGACGAAGAGCGAGAGCTTAGGAGTAGGGATCAACTACGGCCAGATTGCGAACAACCTTCCGTCGGCGTCGCGCGTGGCGTCTCTCCTCCGATCCGTCAACATCACCAAAGTAAAACTCTACGACGCCGATCCAATCGTCCTCTCCGCCTTCGCCAACTCCGGCGTGGAATTCGTGATCGGATTAGGCAACGAGTACCTCCAGAAGATGACCGATCCAATCCAAGCCCAATCCTGGATCCAGCAGCACGTCCAGCCCTACATCTCCCACACCAAAATCACCTGCATCACCGTCGGCAACGAGGTCCTCATGGGCAACGACACTCACCTCAAATCCTACCTCCTCCCGGCAATGCAGACCGTCTCCGCCGCCCTCCGCACTCTCGGCCTCACCAACGACATCTACGTCACCACCGCCCACTCCTTCAACGTCCTAGGCGTATCCTTCCCCCCCTCCGCCGGCGCCTTCCGCCCCGATCTCGCCGAGTATATGCAGGGGATCCTCGCCTTCCACAAGCAGACCAACTCTCCCTTCCTCATCAATGTCTACCCCTTCTTCGCCTACAAGGACAGCAACGGCCAGGTCCTCCTCGACTACGTCCTCTTCCAGCCCAATCCCGGCACCATCGATCCAAACACCAATTTACACTACGACAACATGCTCTACGCCCAGATTGACGCTGTTTACGCGGCTATTAAGGCGCTAGGCCATACCGACATCCAAGTGAAGGTCTCAGAAACAGGATGGCCTTCCAAGGGCGATCCAAATGAGTTCGGGGCGACGCCGGAGAATGCGAGATTGTACAATGGGAATCTGCTTAGTAGGATAGAGCAGAGGCAGGGGACTCCGGCAAAGCCTCAAGTGCCCATTGATGTCTTCTTTTTCGCGCTTTTTAACGAGAATATGAAGCCCGGCCCCGTTTCTGAGAGGAACTACGGCTTGTATTACCCTGATGGCTCTCCTGTTTACAACATTGGGCTGCAGGGTATTCTTCCCCGTATGGACTACTCAGCTTCTGCCAAAAATGTAAGGACATTAGAGATTAGATTTTTAAAGCAGTTTTGGTTTCTTTTGGCTAATCTATTTTGTTGTTTGCCTATTTCAGGTTGGAATGTTGTCAAGTGGTATTCTTTGGTTATTGATAGTTACTATATGTTTGTTGTAGCGGAAGAGGGAGTTTACAGACAACACTTTTTCTTCACCATTTCCTTTAGAGGGAAAACGTTCCAGGTAAGAACTGTATCCATATTACTCTGCCACTTGCAATAAAGTAGAATTATCCAGTTTGGGTTCCAACTTCCATCAAAGTCCAAGTAGTTGAAAAAGTAAAAAACGTTTTACACATCCATCGTATCACTCGTCAATATTCAAAGGCGGTATATATGCCGCCAACAAGTTGTTTGCTTCAAAGCAAAAACAAATCCTGCCTTGGCGGCTATTGAAATCATGATTAAGTCGTTTTCAGTGGTGTTTTGTTTGACATCATGATAAGATAAGATAAGAAATTCTGCCAAAACATGTATGTATGACTTTTTATTGACATTATAAAGAAAAAAAACGGCGCCTGTTTGAACGCGTCGCTGCCGTCTTTGCTCCTTGATTGGCTTTGTTTGTTTTCTATTGCTGCTTAAGATGTGTGAAAGCTGATCATTGTTTGATAGGCTGTCCACATTAATCGTTGAAACAGAACTAAGTTAATCACCCTCTTTTTGTGCAGGTGATGCTGCAATGCGATGGAATGGAAAAGATTGTGCAGAAGACAGCCTTGGAGAGTAGGAATTTTTAGACAGGGATACACGTACTTTTTAGATTGATTAGGAAATTCATCCATATAAACACACAATAAATATCACACTCATGATTTTAATCATAAATATTTTTTGGCACAATAGAGATGTATTCTAGTTTACTGTATTCGATTTCGTGACGATGCAAGTTTCTACTTATTTATAATCAGATTCGTTTTCCACGTCCATTTTTCTTTCTTGTTTAGTTCATGAGTGGAATCATATTAGCTGTTTGTGGGATTCATTGGATTATGATATTACTAGTTAAACTAGCATACGCAAGTATAATTATATGAATGAAACATTGTGTTAGGCATCAGACAGCAATATCTGTGTATGTAAACAAAGCACACGCAAATCTCTTCAGTCATCACACAAGACAAGATGTATCTACTTTGGTTGTGTAAAATATGATATGCCTCTTTATTTTAGAGCCAGGGTCAAGCACCAGCAGCCTCAAAGTTTCGAGCAGACTCTTGTCTTGTCTTCACTTGAAGAAAGAAAGTAGTAATTAAATAATTATGATTAGTCAGAAATAGGGAAAATGAGATGAAGTCGACGTCTAAATGAGCTGGGCTACTATGTAGGAGTATATAATAGAGTGGAACGCCAATATCGACATAAAAAGTGGGCAGCCAAAAAAGATTATGTTATTGTCACTCTATTAATAATGCATTGTATGATAGAGATGACATTTAATAATGAGTAGGGCCTCATATTGGTTAGAAAATAAATTCGGAATTTTGTGGAAAACAATATAAATTTAAAAGAAGTAATCTTTAGAAATGATTTTCTGTTTATATTGTTTCATTTTCTCAATCTAATAATACTGAAACCTGTTTTGTGTTCTTTTCGGTAATAGACAATCTTTGAAGAGCAGTAGTATTAATCGCACCTTTGCAATTACTGTAAACACAACACCTATTTATTGGGTAAAATTCAAAAGGTTATGACTTATGAAGTTAATTTGCCATATTTATACGAATCACACGATTTTCTTTAGTACATATATCGACATGAATCACGAATTACCGTTTCTAAGTTGTGTGGATCCTTGTGGAGTTTTAGTAATGGATGATGTTCATCTTTTCTTTGTTTGTTAAAGTCCTTATGAAATGTTTCTATATCAAATCTAAAGTCATAACAAAAATATAAACATGCTCCTATTAGAAAAAAAGTGAAAATAAAATAATAATAATAATAATAATAATAATAATAATAATAATAATAATAATAATAATAATAATAATAATAATAATAATAATAATAAGAGCAGTAGTATTAATCGCACCTTTGCAATTACTGTAAACACAACACCTATTTATTGGGTAAAATTCAAAAGGTTATGACTTATGAAGTTAATTTGCCATATTTATACGAATCACACGATTTTCTTTAGTACATATATCGACATGAATCACGAATTACCGTTTCTAAGTTGTGTGGATCCTTGTGGAGTTTTAGTAATGGATGATGTTCATCTTTTCTTTGTTTGTTAAAGTCCTTATGAAATGTTTCTATATCAAATCTAAAGTCATAACAAAAATATAAACATGCTCCTATTAGAAAAAAAGTGAAAATAAAATAATAATAATAATAATAATAATAATAATAATAATAATAATAATAATAATAATAATAATAATAATAATAATAATAATAATAATAAAGATATGATCAAATGAAAAAAACATTAAAATTTGAAAATGATTGAGTTGGCTGAGGCGGGTGCATGGCGGAATGTCACCACCTCACTGAACATCACTTGTCACAGAACGCCCACAATGCGTGTCGTTGCCATTCCATCCCACGGAAACGGAATGCAAAGGCACCATTATCATTATCAATGCTCTAAGTTATAAATTTAGCTAAATAATAAGAGTACAATTTTAAAAATATAATTTGGATTTCAATTTTTTTGGTTATTAATAAGTTCGATCCAAACTAATTCGAAAATTTAAAATTTCGGTGATTCAAATCGAATTTCTGAATAATTCGCAAATGTGTATGGAAGGATGGTTTGTTCATTTAGGTGAGAAAAGTGTGATCTGTTGTTAATGGGCCTAATAAAATAAAGCAGATAAGGTGTTGGGCCCATGTTTACGAATTAAGCAAGCAAGCTCTTCTTTTTATTTCGTCCTTTCTATTTTTAAAGGAGCATTCTGGTCTTCTCCACACACACCTGAATACAAATCATCATACAGCATCTCTCACGCTGTTCTGCAATCTCTCTGCTTATTAGGTATTTACATACCCAATCACTATGCATTTAGTCGTATCTGTGCGTTACCAGATTTATGCCAGCTGCGAAGCTCTTGCTTATTCTAAGTACTACTGCATTTTTTGCGTGATTTTCGATTTTTAGGCGGTGATTGTATAATGTTTCGCGATTCCGATTTTTATGAAATTCATCGTCTGTTGATCGTCGTCAATTACTTTTCCATGCCATAGTTTGCTTAATTTTGAAATAATTTGGTTATTTCGCTCTGATTAGGTATTTAAGGAATTTTTCCAGTTTCATTGACGCCAAGTACAGGATGTAATTTGTATTTTCATTTTGCAAAGTAACATGCGCACTGTTGCCATTTCATTTGTGTTGGACTAGACTATTAGTGAAACTCAAGAGGATTCTCCGCGCGGTTTTTTCTTGTGTTATGGGATTGCATAATGAATGTCGGCATTTACAAAGAATGAGTTTATCTCCTTTCCATTGTTGTTGAATGCTTGTGGTGTATATATTTGTCCCTATTGAACATAGGTTCATCATGTTCCTCTCCAGATTCGAGAAACTGTTAACACACTAAAAACTGTCTGTATTGTCACTGGAGGAATTTCTTGAAAGAGACAAGCAGCAGTGATTGCCTTGTTTTTAATTACTTCTGAACTTAGGAATGATATATAGCCTAGTTTTTCTGCTGACTGTTATCCTAACTGAATAGTGTGCGAATACAAGGCTTTCAAATGCAAATACTACCATTCAACTAATATGTGAGCTACGCTACGGCAGTTTGGCTAAATATAGTTAGTGCTAAAAGTTGACCAAAGAATTTCTTACTGCTATAATTCTTCAGTTAAAATGTATATACAACACTGGATTATTTAGCTAGGACAGTGTGAGCCTCCTCTGTTGCTAACACAGGCCATGTATTTGACAGAAGAAAACAGGTTGAACCGACACCTTTTTATGTGTTTGTTGATTACACAGTTAGACTTATTCTGTTAAACAGGTTGGACTGAAAAGATCTAAGATACTGTAGTTCATATATCAGCGAAAAAATCTGTCACATTGTGGGTTTTGACCAAACTTAATTACATTGACAGGAAAATATTTTGTTCACATGGCGACTAGAATGGCTGCTAGATACATCTCACGCAGGCTATCAAGTGGCGGCAAAGTCCTCAGTGAGGAGGAGAAGGCTGCTGAAAATGTGTACATTAAGGTGAACTGCATTTTGGTTCAACATGTTAGATGCAGGCTTGCCAGCATACTCTTTTATGGAAGTTTATTATGGCAAATTGTGTTTAGCTCATCGTTAGAACTGAAATTATATGTAGATTAAATATGAGCGCAGACGTTCCAAGCAATGGGCTAATGGGTGAAGTAGATTAAATTGTTACTAAAAAGTCATGAATTCAAATCCTACTCCCTTATAGGTCAATTATGTATCAGACAATCTGCCTCTTATGAGTTTGAATTCATACTGCTTTAGAGTTGGAACTTCATATCAACCCCCACCCACCCACACACTCTGGGATATTAAATGATTGTGTTTGAATTGTTTGATGATACAGAAATATGTTTGTTGCCTTTGGTAGAGTGGGTTCTTATACACCATTTGGCTAATTACGTGGTTGTTTTCTAGAAAGGGTTGCATATACTTGGTCACATCCTTCTAATTATGATTCAATAAGTTTGTGAATGCTCTTTCTTACTCGAAAACTTTACAAATTTTTTCAGAAAATGGAACAAGAGAAGCTGGAGAAGCTTGCTCGGAAGGTAGACCTATATCTACATGGCACAAGTTTGTAGTTATTATTTTACTAATAGATGTTTCTTCTCCATGATGAAGAAAGTTACAGTGTGGATTTCTTTTTATCCTGTGAAACACCATAGACACACACAGACACGCTTATTAGGTTGGTTTGTTGTGAATAATCATATCGCTACTCATCATGCATTTTGATTACTCCTAGGGCCCCGCATCAAGTGAAACTCCAGCAGCAGGAAGCTCAGGATCTGTAGCTGATGCTAAACCAAGTGGTGGTGGCTCCTCTGAAACTCCTAATGTTTCAACTGACAAGCACAGAAACTATGGTGTTGTTGCCGGTATTGTTACCGTGGCTGCTGCAGTTGGATGGTATATGGGTTCGAAGAAGAAACCCGAAGAAGTGCATGACTGAGAAGATATCTCAAGAGTGAGAGCAGTATGTTGAGTGTTGACGCAATAATATCAAACAAACTCCATTTCATTTTGTTTCATAAGCAACTCCAAAATACAGAATTTGGCTCGGCTGCTTGCTTGCAACACGTTATTTTTAGCTTAAATGAAATGGCTTTATCTTGCTCGTTTCAAGCAATGCTCTTGAATATCCAAAATGCCATTTAGCTGTAACCGTGGGCAGCGCCTCGTTTATGGGCTTGATTGGTTTGCTTTCTTAATTTGAAGTAATTACACAATTTTATAAGATGGGGTATTCATAAAATTCCATAATTTTTACTATATCACTATCAATCGCATCAATGGGATTTTTCTTTTCCTTCCCAATTCCTTTAAAATTGAAATCTAGAGCAATTTTAATTTTCAGCACATGATTATTTGTAAGTATAGTAGGAGTATTTCAATAGTACACATTCACACTATGACTCTGTTATTCGGTTATCGTTTTAATACTTGGTTAAATCAAGAACCGAGGTCAACCGGTACCAAGAATTACGGTGTCGGATGGAGTTCAGTTATGTTCAAATTCAATTTTGATTCTAATTATTTATTTTAACTTATTATTCTACAATAAACATTTTAAAACCTAACTCTGTGCCTACTCCGTTCTCCAATTCTACAAGAGAAGAGAAAGAAGAAAATATGCACGCCACTACCTCACCCCTATTGCCATTCCTTCCTAGCTGCGAAGTCCATCGTACCTCTCGCCGTTTTGGTTCACTTGACTTGATTTGACAAGTTTATATAGTACGACAGTATCTTGAGTTAATGTGAATTTTTTTCTTGATAAAACTAGGAAACCAAATAGTCCGTATTTTCTTATGGAAAAACTTAGGTCTTAGTATTATTTTTATTGATTTTGTGTTCATTAAATGATTTCACTTTCATAGATACAAACTACTATCATATATGTACAAGTCACTAAATACACCATACCAAACTAAATCATATTCTAAAAATTTGATAATAAAATGATTTTCATCACAAAAATGAAAGATGAGATGGAGATAGCGCAACTGGTATGCACGCGCGACTCCCCATTGCAAGTCCACGACTCAAACATTGCCAACGGTTTTTAGCATTTAGAGAACTGTTTAACCGAATACTAACATGCATGGTTCTTCGGTTGCACTCCCCGGGGCTTGTTCAGTTTGGTCAACCACTTTTTGGTGTGGTTACCTAACTAATCTGACGAATACACAATATAATCTAATCAAAATTAATGTAATAGCCATGTAATATTATCATTACTTGTTTATTTTTATAGTACGGGGGAGAGTTAGGGTGCCACCACCTCTTAAAATAAAACCATACCACCATTCATAGCCAATTATTTGTACATGTGGACGAATAATAACTGCCACGTGGCAAAAAAAAACCTAAAAAGACGGCCAGCAATATGGTATACACTATACAATAATTTTTCTTGGCCAGCAATATCCGACACACTATACAACAATCTATAGATTGTTGTGTAGCGTATATAATATTGTTGTATAAGTGTCACGATGTTACTTTAAGAGGTGTTGTTATTTTAACACAAACCTTATAGTATGTGTCTCTGAGTCATATTCTAATGCTTATAGCATCCTAATCCAAAATCAAGACCAAATCTTCATCCTTAGATTTTAAAATGAGTGGTTGAGATTAAATCTTACGAATCTCAATAAATAGTAGACAAAATATCAACAAAAGGGTAATATCGTCATTATGTTATCATATGATATTTTTCGTGAATGTTTTTTTATATCTACATAGTGTATTACAAATATCAACAATATGACATAAGAATATTAACACTAGTACAAGAAAATATCAACACATATTTATTGAGATTTTTACATGGTTTTATTGAGAATTTTTGATGTATTTGTTGATAAAAATCTGGTTATCAACATTTACGAAAATTAAAATAAAAAATATCAAATTTCATCATCTGAATGTCGTCGGAACATATGCAATTGAGATCTCGTTGGAATCCTTATAAAATTATCTTTAATTTGATATATTTTTTGCGAAAAAATTATTTAAATCGAGAGAGTTACGTAATTTAAAGTTTTAAGATGATTTTAATGAGAGAGAATTGACATTAATACCCTCTAATTTTATTTATTAATTTTTTTAATTAAAAATATAATACATGTGACATTATTTCAACCACTAGATCTTCTAATTTAATGGTTAAGATTTAGTCTTAGTTTGTGATTGCTAATTAGTTAGCAATTGATCACTCCCCATGTGTATCTTATACCAACTCTATCGACAAAAATTAATCATATTTTTTAATTTTAGGTTATTCATCAAAATTAGTTTTAAATATTTTTGGTTTAATTTTTTACTAATAATATTTTAATTTTTATCTATCTTATTTTATTAATTTTGCATTATTAACTCATGTTATCCATTAGTACTCCGTATTAAAATAACTTTTATAGTATTACTACTTACTCCCTCCGTTCTAAAATGAAGACGTTTCTTTTTGGCACGAAAATTAAGAAAAATTGTGTTAAGTGAGTTAAGTAAATGGAGAATAAAGTGGAAAATGAAAAAGGTAATGAGATGAAGAGAGATAAAAAGTAAGAGAGAATAAAGTAGGTGTGCAAAAATGTATTGACTTTTACTAAAAAAAGAAAATGATTCTATTACTATGAAACGTATAAAAATGGCAAAATGACTCTATTATTATGGAATGGAAGAAGTATTTTATTAATGGTTCCAATAAGACTATTTTTTTAAGGGTAAATTGCCTAAAAAGTCACAAACTTTGGTGAAAGTTTGGTTTTTCCCACAAACTATAAAAGTTGCGCCTAAAGGCACGAACTTTATCGGATCAAGCAAATTTCCCAAAATACCCGACCCAGCGGCATATTATTGTTAAAAACTTATCCCACGTGGCATGACGAAGGCATGACTTGGCAAAATTTCTGACTTAACCCTAAATTCAGGTAATATAACCTCTTTTTGGCTTATTTCGAAAGCACAACCTAAATTCAATCGACGGAAAACGTAATCGACGACAAGAGTGAAATCGTCGACAAACGGTTTAGGGATGAAATCGGCGACGTGTAAAGAAGATTCAATTAAAAAAAGCATAAAACGACGTCTGATAAGGCTCGTTTCATGCATCGGTTTAGGGTAAAAATCTGTGCATTTGGGGCGCTAATGTGCGTTATATAAGTTCAGGTGCGTAGTAAATCTGCCGGACCCAGGAGTTGCTGTTACCTGACCAGGCAAATGCAAAAGAGATGGAATTGAAGTGAAAATCAGAAGTCGTCGCCCGGACCTGGGAGAATTAGAAGCTGGCGGCAGGAACAGAATAGAGCATGAGCAGATTCCTTTTTAAGAGTCTTATTCAAGGGCAAAAGCGTCAAATTACCAGAGGGATGCCCTAGGGATCAGAGCCTCATCAATATAAAAAGGCTCCTCGCTCACTTTTGAAGGAGAGTTCCATTTTCCTTAGTTCCACACTTTAAAAATTCTCATTTTCACTTTCTGCGCACTTGGAGATGGGGTGATTCCGGCTACCGTGGTGGTTCATCGTCGTTATTTTGCTGCTGTGTAACACCGCCTTGTGAAGACGAAGAAACAATATTTATTTTGCTTTGTTTAGTTTGTTTTCGGTTTTAAGTACTCGTTCGTTTTAGTTTCGTAACTCTTAGTTGTTGACTTGGATCTACTGGATTTGAACCTATCTCTGCATTTATGGAAGTTTACCTTCGCTTTTGTTGGATTTTGTTCGGTCGAGCTTGTTCGGTTGTTTTTATTTTGCGTTGTTGAATTATTGTTGGAATATTCGGAGCTGAGATTTGTTTATTGGTTGCTGGAGGCTGTGGATTTTTGTATGGAGTTGTTTGGATTTGTTGAGTTATGTTGGATTTGAGTTGGAGTTTGGCAGATCTGGTGTTTCTGTTTACGTTCTGTTTCTCCATTTTTTAGGTCCAGTAGCGTAGGTCTGTTAGTTGCGACTTTAATTTCTCGTTTTTAGTTTGGATCCGAAGTTTACTCTGTTTTCATGATGTTAAATGCTCTGTTTTCTCTGTTATACTCATTTGATTCCTGAAGAAGATGATGTTTGGTGGTAGTTAGAATCGGATCTGCTTTATGTTAGCACCTTTCTGCAAGACCTTTTACTTTTCTGCATGTACTTCTGCTTTTCAGCTGCTTTTCCAGACCCTGATCGTTTAAGGAAATTGGTCCCCACTGTTTGTTTCTCCTTTGTTTGTCTAAATTAGGAAAGTCTGCCTAGTTACTTAACTCCAGTTGTTTTGTTTTAATCCTCAAATATTTCATTTCTTAAAGTCATGCATGTTCCGTACGTTCTTGTCTCTTAGACCCAGTAGGTAGAGTAAAGTAGTTTAAGTCTCTCAGACCCAGTAGTTTTAGTACTCAACCCTTAATTTGCGTGGCAGCAGCCAACCCCTTTTTTCCAAAACATCCTCAAATGCAGTTTCGTAGCACCTTCATCCTCGTGGGATCGATCCTTTACTTCCATGTGCTAGTTGTAGTATAGTGGGTTGAGGTTTTGAGGGAATAGAGTGCATCCAACGACCCCTTTCTGATAGTTCCACGGTTTTCTAGCCTTAGAAGTCTAGTCGAATCCTTTGGACCTGTTAGATCGCATGATATCATACCGCACTTGCACTGCACTCGTTAAAGCTCTAGTACTCTCAACGTCATTTTGTGCCCAGTCATAAATTTTGCCAAATCACGCCTCCGGCATGCCACGTGGGATAATTTTTTAACGGAAATATGTCTTCAGGTCGGTAGTTTGGAAAATTTGCACAATCTGATAAAGTTCGTGACTTTAGGCGCAACATTTATAGTTTATGGGGAAAAACCAAACTTTTCCCAAAAGCTTGTGAGCAATTTTCCCTTGTTTTAATGCATGTATATAGTATTCTTTCCGTCCCATAAAAATATGAGCAATAGATAAGGAGAATGGTAGTTAAATTAGTGTTAGTGCATAGTGGAACTTACATTATTAAATTGATACTCCTTCCGTCCCGCTATAGCAGTCTCATTGACTTTTCTGCTCTCTTTTTTTAAAAATGATAGAAAATAGTTAAAGAGGAGAAATGGTAAATTGAGAGAGAGAATAATAATAGAGAAGAGTCTTATCTACATTATTGTCTCTCTTTACCATTTTTCTACTTTAACTATTTTTTATCATTTTTATAAAAAGAATGCAAAAAAGTCAATAGACTACTAAAGCTGGATGAAGAGAGTATAACTTTTCAAAAATAGAATGGATATATTTTTATGGAAATGTGACGAGGGAGTCTTTATGATTCCAAAATAATACCTCCACTTACCATTAGTCCAATCCGACTCCTTCAATTCGCCATACTTGTTCAAAATCCCCTCCATTTCCATCCTAAACCCCCATTTTCTTGCATGGCTGCCACCTTTCTTCATCATCACTCCGAGTCTAATTTCCCCCATTCGCCTTTTCGTGCTCAACATAGATAACCCACCGCGTTTCTTGATCCAAAACCGAATCTTGACAGATATAACTACTGAATATTTCTCGTTATTTTTTGCTACTATGGCAGAGGTGCTGCACTCACCCTCTTCCTCATCCTCCCGTTCAATTTCCACGCCCACACACAATCACGCGCTGTTTCAGCCGTTTGGAGGTGATGAGATATGTTGTATAATGAGAGAGGAAGAACAAGTGGGGGAAAGGGGGGATAATGAGAGGAGGGATCAAGATCAACTATCCGTTTTGGCATTGTTGGTTGCTCTGTTCAGGAAGAGATTTTGGGTGACTTGCAAGACCGGAAGCGACGGTATGGATATCGGCTGGCCGACCAATGTGGAGCATGTTAATCATGTGACTTTTGATAGATTTGATGGTTTCTTGGGGTTGCCTGTTGAGTTCGAACCTGAGCTTCTTAGGAGGGCTCCAAGTGCTAGGTATTTGCTTATTTCATGAACATGGATTTAGTTATAACACTGTGCTTATTGGATGTAAATGGATTTAGACTCTGTCATTGTGTAATAGTAATAGACTCTGTTCATCATATTTGTTGGAATGTTTCCTGTGTCTCTGGTTTTGGCCGTTGATCTTCTCTAATAGACCAGGCTGAATATTGGCACTTATTACTTCTGCTACTAATCCAATAAAAGAGATGGAAAATTGTTCATATTTAGAATTAGCCAGACAGCCTATTTATGTTATTGTAGTTGTATAGGTAAGTTACCTCATCTGCTTAGAAAGAAATTCATAACTGGAAACGTTGATGTATGACAATCATCATTTCTCCCTGTGTCAATAAATCAGACTTCCCTCTGCAGATAATTAATTAAGCGCTCAAGTTTTATCCGATTGGGTGTTTCTTATTTGGAAAAGAGTCATCACATGGAATCATTGGCATTTATTTTGTTGGATTACTTGGTTCTACCTTTATGTTAGACTGAGCATTACACATGGATGAATCAGCTATGAATATGTGTCGTGCTTTGTTATAGTAGTACCTATTATCATAATTTATTATATGCAGCCTTTTTGGTTAAAATTCTAGATCCCTGAGATTATTACTTAACAAAATATCTATAAAACGCTATGATTTATCTTTATTATGTTGCTGTACTTCCTCACTGGTCTTCATCTGTGTGCAGTGCGACTGTTTTTGGTGTTTCTACTGAGTCCATGCAGCTATCTTATGATCACCGAGGCAATAGTATTCCTACTATCCTCTTGCTTATGCAAAGGCATTTGTATTCTCAAGGTGGCCTTCAGGTGCATACTGCATTATAGTCTTATGCCCAAATTCTAGTGATTGCTTTATTTGTATTATTGAATTACCAGGCTCTCAGAGTGGTCGCAATTTCATTTTCAGGCTGAAGGTATTTTCAGAATAACTGCAGGAAACAGCCAGGAAGAGTTTGTTAGGAACCAACTTAACCGAGGTGTGGTTCCGGAAGGGACTGATATACACTGTTTGGCAGGCCTAATCAAGGTACCTTACATACTATAGCAAGGTTCTTTTGCATAAATTTGTTTATGTGATTTGTTAGCATATAACCTTTTTCTACTGTTGAATCTCTCTGACTTCTTTCCTATTTATAATGTAGTATACATTTACTTGTGCTGGCATAGCTGTGTTATACATGTTATAGTACTATGATAACAATCAAGGCTTCCTATATCACAGTTTATTATAAGTTTCCACGATTTGCAACTAACCTTGCCTTTGAGGTGGATGTGTTCTTGTTCATTTTGCGATTAAGGCTATAAACTATCTAGCTATTTACCTCTTGTAGAACCCCCACTGTACACATGATAAATAACGCATTTTCGAAGAGCTACATGTTGGTTCACATGAAATCATTCTCTTTTTATAACTGCAAAATCATGTTATGTTGGATACATTAGGCCTTAATTAGGGGTAGAGCTATTGACAAGAGGGAAAATGATTTCATATAACAGACTGTTTTCTTTTTTCGTCCTTTTCTATATGTTGGTGTTCTAAATGACTAGCGTAAGACTCGATGTCTTGGTATTACATAGGTTCAGTGAGAACCATGCCAAATCTCCTTTCTTCTTTCCACTATTGCCAATAAGAGTTCACCTGGTCGGCTGGTCCTACCAGTAAAACCAATAAAAACATAATGCTAAACCATATGAACTTGTGGCAATACTCTATAGATTCTTGCTGTTAATATATCTTGCTATTCAAGTTTCAAGTCCAGCTTCGGTCTTAAATGGTGTGCTTTCAATTGTTAATTCTTCCGGTCTTTATCTTCAAGTGCAGTTGGTTATTAATCTGATTTATCAATTTTCAAATGTATTACTTAATGGTTCTAGTTTCAGCTTGAAATGCTGTGTATGTGATTGGCTCTTTCTATTGATCAGCGAGCAAGAATTATACGGATTTTTTGTTGCAGAACCACTAACTAATGCTTCTCATTTGATTTTTGCAGGCTTGGTTCAGAGAACTTCCAAGTGGGCTACTGGATTCTCTTTCACCCGAGCAGGTGATGCAATGCCGGTCAGAAGATGACTGTGATGCGCTCATAGGGCTTCTACCGCAAACAGAAGTTGCTCTGTTTGACTGGGCAATCAACCTAATGGCAGATGTAGTCCAGCATGAAATTTTTAATAAGATGAATGCTCACAACATCGCTATGGTATTCGCTCCTAACATGACACAGGTAACTCTGCATTTGGTTTCTGACACTGAAAACATTATTTTTCAATTCATTAATAAACTTCCCCACTAACATTTTTCAGCATGATACCTATCTTATGAGTTTAGTCAATAATTTGGAAGTATGTAGGACAAGTTGAAAAGAACAGTTCAAAAATTGAGAAGCCTGTAGGTTTTTAGCCCTCCAAATTTCAATAGTCATCTACTCAGGAGGACAAATGTATGTAAGATGCACATTCCAGTGCATCCATCCTAAATAAGTCCTAATTGTGATAATAACTGCAGTCTTATAAAAACTTAATTTGAGATTGGTTAACCTTAATCGGGGTGGATGCACAATACATCCAGATGTACAGAAGGTTTTGCCTTTTGTAAACCCATTGAGTGGCTATGAGCTCTTTTGATAAAAGTTTCCTTGAATGGATTGGTGTTCGGATCTGTAACCGATACAAAAAGGATCGATCTCAAGGAATGCCTGTTGTATATGGCATGATGATAAGAGAGCTGTCCAATTATTTCTGCACAATATACATCTTTCTGTTTCGTTTCTAATACGGTTTGGGTTACAGATGACTGATCCATTGACGGCGTTGATTTATGCTGTACAAGTTATCAAATTCCTGAAGACTCTTATAGAAAAGACACTACGGGAAAGGGAAGATTCCATTGTGGAGCCATCTTGTGTTCCCCACACGGAGTATTCTGATGACAACGGGAACCAGATCTCTTCAACGCGGTATCATGACAGCCTGGCTGAATCAAATGAAGAGACCATAGAGGACTTTGTGGCAGAGGATCCTGGTTCGGACACTGATTGGGAGACGAGCCAAGTGGAGAATGTTAGTGATGAGGATTATCGCAGCCATTCGACTTGCAGAGTAGAATCTGAAGAAAGTGTGACTTGTGGAACTCCTGGGGTCGTTAGCAGGAGGAGGCAAGCAGATGAGTCGAGAAGTGAAGCTGGAGGTTCGGGCATGAAAAGCAAAAACAAAGGCAAAGGAAGCAGCAACTTGAACCGTATTAACTCTATGAATGAATGGTTTGAAGGTTGGCGCTAGCCTAGCCTCATCTATCTCTAACTTGTCTAATGCTTTTAGCCTTTTAACCACTTGCTACTATTTAACGGGATATTATGTCATTGTGGTTCCACCTTTTAGGTCTTGTTTATTTTTACTCAATCCTCATGCTGTAGAAATTCATCACAACTTCAGAGAGTCGAATGGGATGAGGCATTTCCACCCGTGTCAAATTTTTGTAGTAAGCAAGGCCAAAGTTTGTATTGATTCACGGGGAAATGTTAGGCTTGTACAAATCCGGGCGTCGATCACGAAATATCCCCCAACTTGGTCTCTTTGATTTGATCTTGTCCAGATCAAATTCTGCAACAACAATTGCTTCATCTTTATCATCAGCAATAGCAACCTATATAACAGACTAAACACATGTTCAAAATTCTGTTGGTAAAGATGTTAAAACTGAAAATTCAGATCAATTTGGAATTAGCTTCAGCGTGGCCTTGCATCACCCGTTTCCAGTGATCTCGAGAGCCAATGGTCGTGGTTGAAGGAACTATCTTGCTCTCTGTCGCTAGCATTTCCAACCACCAGTATCCATAAGCTAGACCATAGAAAATTAGAAGGTCAGAAGCGGAGCAGCGTCTATTATATTGCTGTTCTTGTCTTGAAACCAAATCAAACATGAGGGATGCATGGTAAGCTAGATGTAAAGACATCTTAGTAACTCCAATCTCGGACGGAAGTTAATTTATGTTAAAATTCTTCCAAGGCGCAAGAACAATTACAAAATGCATTCCTTCATAAAGGGGATTCACCTTTCGTCTGTTTCGACGTTGGTAGGAACATCATCGGTGCAAGCGAATTGCAGTGCGGAGACTGTTTTTAACCATGATCATTTCTAGCTCAGCGTTCAGCAGATCAGAGAGCCGATAAAGCAAATGTTTTTGCTTTTGTTATAAACACAAATTTAAAGTAAAACGGTTTACACAAATTTCCCAATCATCATTATTTTTGGACACTTGCAAAACTCTAGGTAAATTCCAATAAAAATAGTGAAATTGGTTAAATTTTGATTCGTTACCGTAATCTTAAAAATCATTTGAATAAAAATATAGATTATTGGTAATTATCTGACAACAATCAAATCTGGTCATATAGATACAATTTCATCAAAACTAGTTCATTTCATGATTTTTGTAAGATTAAAATTAGTTTTTGTCTTTTTTCACATCGAATCCTTTAATAGAAATCATTATTCTTTCCTTCACCTCTTAATTCTTTTGACACATGCTCTTCAGTTAATGGTCTTTGTCAAAGTAGTTGTTGCTTTACCTTTTGTGTACATGTTTTGTATTTCAAGCACACCCGCCTCCTTAATTGTGATTCATATACGAATGAAAAACACAATTGAACATCTTAACCTCATATTTAAACAAGTGATGGAGTATTACATGAATGAAATAACAGATTGGAAAAGGAAACATTGAAATGAATGTTCAGGAATCGACAAACAATTCCAACTTAGCTTGATTTTCCTGATCAATTACATCAAGATAAACCGGATCCACGAATACGCGGCTGTCGACGTGGACCTTGAACCCGTGGTTCCACCAGAGCACCTTGGCGGTGCCGCTGATGTCGACGGTGGAGTCCAGCACCATCTCCCGGCGCCCCACGTCCGCCACGAACCTCTTCGCGTGCTGGGCCAGCTGGAGCCCGCTCAGCCGCGCGGGCAGCCGCAGCAGCTGGCACGACCGCGGCGGCTGCGACCCGGCCTCCACGGGGGCCGACCCCAGGAGCGCGCCCGCGTAGTAGATCGACATCACGGTGTCGGAGTACTGGATGGGCGCCACGTTTGGGTTGGTGACGTGGACGGTCAGGATGGTCTCGGCGTCCAGCACAGGGAAGTTGAGCTTGAAGGATGTGATGTCGATGGAGATCAGGTGGAACGTCGGGTCGCGAGGCTTCGAGGACAGGAGCAGGCTGGCGGCGGACGCGGCCGCCGCGCCGACCAGGGCGGAACCCCAGCTGAACTTCTTGTCTTTGCCCATTTTATGGCGGTGGAGAGGTTGTGTCTGTGTGGGTGGATAGGGAAGAAGCAAAAGTGGAGTGGATGTGCTCAAATGACGGATGCACCCCTAATTTTTCTATAATACGAATTTTGAACGTCGAGTATAATTCTAAACATAATTAATAATTTAGTCTACCGCATTCCTAACAACACTCTAATTTATTAATGATACTGACTCAATTCAAATTATGAAAACCTTCTTTCATAAAAATATAAATTTCAAAAATATATAACACTTCCTCAATTTCAAAGTCGTTCAATTATTTCTTTTTCAAAAATAAATACAAATATACATATAATTTAATTAAATAAAAAATAAATTTTAATATTATTTTATTTAACATACATATAGTTTAAATTTTTATTAATATAATTATAAAAATTATTAGAAAAATACTATAAAAATATATTAATTTTTAAAATATATTTTAAAATTTCTCAAAATATCTTTATATTTTCTTTTATTTATATAAATTTTAACATTGTTGTAATGGAGATGGTCCCATTAAATCGACAGTGAAATTCATCACAATTACTCTCTCCGTCTCCTAATAAGAATCCACTTGGTTTCGGTACGGATTTTAAGAATTATAAAAAAAATGGATTAAATAAGTTAGTGAAATATGAGTTTCACTTGTATACTACATTCATCCCAACTAAGTTGGGTCAAAATTTTTGGGGCAGAAATTTGAACATAGTGTTGAATGGATTAAATGAAAATAAAGTAAAATAAAAGAGAAAAAAATAGGAGAGATAAGAGAAAGTAAAATAAGTAATGAAATAAAATAAGAATGATTAGATGTTATATTTTTATCAAAAATTGAAATAATGAAAATGACTCAATTTTATTGGGATGTCCAGAAATATGACTCAACTAAGTTTGGATGAAGGTAATATATTGTTTTAATAATAAAAGATGAGTGAAACATGACTTTTAATGAAGACAAAATGATAGAATATACTCCCTACGTCTGTGAATAGGAGTCTTGTTTTTTCATTTTAGTTCGTCTGTGAATAGGAGTCTTGATTTTCTATTTTAGTCAGCCTTTGAATAGGAGTCTCGGTTCATTTTTATCATAAATTGTAATAAGGGTACCATCTTCTACTAACTCATTCTACTCAAATTTCATTTAAAACAAATATATACAAATGAGACCTATTCCACTCACTTTTCTTTCTTAACATTTCTTAAAATTCATACCATCAAGAAATGAAACTTTTGATGGCGATGGAAGAATGAAGGGAGTAATCAATTTCAAAAGCAAAAAAGGGGAAATACATAAAAAGTACTCCCTCCGTTCCATAGTAATGGAGGCAAAACTTTTCGGCATGGAGATTAAGAAAAATTGTGTTAGGTGAATTAAATAAAGAGAGAATAAAGTGGAAAATGAAAAAGGTAGAGAGATGAAGATAGAAAAAAGTAAGAGAGAGTAAAGTAGATGTGGAAAAATGTGTTGACTTTTGCTAAAAAGGGAAATGACTATATTACTATGGAACGGACGGAAATGAAAAAACGCCCCTATTACTATGGAGCGGAGGGAGTATAAGAGCATCCGCAATGGTCAGGCTAGCGACCGGCTAGCCGATTCTTGTCGCTACAGCCGATCGGCTAGCCGAACCATTGGAGGCGGCAAGCGGCTAGCCGGCGAGCCGATCGGCGTGGAATTTGTCCGATTGGTGGCGGCTGGCCGATGCGCTAGCCGATCGGCCAGCGCCGATTTTTGTTTTTGTTTTTGTTTTTTTTTACAAACCTATATAAACGTGATTTTCGTTTCATTTTCATTTGCACCACTTGTTTTAACGAGTTTTCTCTCTCTCTAACTTTACTGTACAAGAGCATCATCGCGCGATGAGTAACGCGGGTGGTAGCGGTGTTGGTAGTGGTGGGGATCTTTGAGGAGTACGAACGGAGGATGAACGAGACTATGAATGCCTACATGAACCGCGAGATGGAGCGGTACATGCGTAGGGTAAAACAGCAGGCGATACCTCGCCCTCCACGAGTTGTCCACCGCCGAGCGGTGATTGATCGGGATCACGTAGCTGCACATCAGCGGCTGTACGACGACTACTTTTCGAGAGAACCCGCGGTTTCCCGTCAACATGTTCCGGCGGCGTTTTAGAATGCGCGGGGAGTTGTTTATGCGCATCGTTGGGGCATTAGAGCGTCAATATCTGTGTTTCCGCTTCAGGCACGATGCGGGCTGGCAGACCCGGCCACACCCCTATTCAAAAGTGCACGGCGGCAATCGGGCAGTTGGCCTACGGAGGCGCGGCAGACATGTGGGATGAGTACCTCCACATCGGTGAGTCGACAGCCCTGGAAATGTCTGAAGAATTTTTGTGGGGGCGTGATAAGCGTTTTCGGTGAGCGGTACCTTCGAAGCCCTACTCCCGAAGATTGTCGTCAGAATTTGATGCGGATGCACGGGGAGAAGCATGGGTTCCCCGGGATGTTAGTGCGAAGCATAGATTGTATGCATTGGGAGTGGAAGAAGCTGTCCGGCCTGGAAGGGGGCCTACACGACCGGCTACAAGTCAAAGAATCCCACGATAATCCTCGAGGCCGTAGCTGGTACGCACTGTGGATCGGCATGCGTATTTTGGGGTAGCCGGGTCGAACAACGACCTCAACGTCTGAACTCGTCTCCCCTCTTCAACGAGAAGTGCCGGGCGTCGGTCCGGAGCCGTCTCATTTGTGGCCAACGGCAAGCCGGCATGATATGGGCTTCTACTTGGCGGATGGAATATACCTCGGTGGCCGGTCTTTGTGAAGACGATCGGATGACCAACAAGTGATGAAAAGAAGGCCTATTTTGCGGAACGGCGGAGTCGCCGCGCAAGGACGTGGAGCGCGCATTTGGTGTGCTCCGGTCTCGATGGGCGGCAATTAAGGGTCCAACGCGTTTGTGGGATGTCGGATGCGTTTCCCGGATAATGTGCACTGCATTATCTGCACAACATGATCGTCGAAGACGAAGGCAACCTGGAAGCGGCTAGTTGGGTCAATGACGATGATAAGCTAGGTCCAAGCCACGGAGCGGCCACCCCCAGTGTACGACAGGGGGTACCTCTCGATGAAGCCAGCCGCCTCAAGGAATTTGCCAACATGCGCCAAGTGGATGCTCATATTCAACTCCAAAAGGATATAATTGAAGAGTTGTGGGCACGGAGGATTGCACGGCGATAGTTTTTTTTCTTTATTATGTACCTTTTTAAATGTAATTTTTTTTATCTATGTACCTTTTTTAAATGCAATTAATGAATTTTCCCGTATATGTCTCGTAAATTTAATTCCGTAATTTAATCGTAATTTTAATTCCGTAAATGTAGTATATTTTGAATTATTTTTATTGCGGCTGGCCTATGGCTGGCCTAAATCTGATGTGCCAGGTGGATTTTTTAGTGTTGCTGACGTGGCAGGAGAGAGAATGGCTAGCATATTGCTGGCCTATTGCTGACCTATGTATGCTCTAAAGCATTAGTATAGACATGTCATACAGCAGTGTCTACATCGGTCGTAAAGGAAAATGTCAAACAAATAACAGCTTACCGTCATTGTCGCAAACCCCGTCTCAATTCTTTGTTAACTTAGTTTCTATTTTTTTCACCTTGTAAAAATTAACTAAACTTAACCTTAAATATATATTTATGGCTTTACTTATAAAATTACATGACATTTATTTATAAAAGAAAATTACCAAATATAAATATATTCGTACAGAGTATATTGTGTTGTGCGTCGCACGTGATTGTTCCCAAATAGGGAGTATTTATTTGTGTATACATTGCACACACATCAAACCTGACGTCTCTCTTTTTCACAAACACAAACGCTCAATGGAAGAATTTGGCGGCGGCGGCGCCGCCCGCTCTCGCAACCACCGCAACGGCTCCCCTTCCGATCGACTCCTCGGAGTATTCAGTCAGCATCCGGCGGCGCCGGCGCTAGAGCTCTCGGAACAGGACATCTTCAACACTCCATCGGGGAGCTCTCCATCCTCACCCACACACTCAGGCAGCCCTAGGCGGACGCGGAGCCTCCACAACCACAACCACAACCACCCGAGGAATCAGTACGGAATCCTAGCGGCGCTAAACGATAACCGCAAAACCCGATCGGGATCCGATAACCGGCCCGTCTTCAACCACAAGGCCTCCGCCCCGGTCTCCCTCTCGTCGTCGTCGTCCACCTCCCCCGCCGCGTCGTCCTCGTCTCGGATGGCGATTCCGAGGAAACCGCCCCCGCCGCCGCCGGTGGAGAGAATGCGGATGCGGCATCAGTCGGCGCCGGTGAACGTGCCGGTAATACCCGCGGCGTTGAGGAGGAGGGCGCGGGATTTGGAGGAAGTGGTGTCGGAGGAGGAGGAGGAAGAGGGGGAGGAGGCGGAGATGAGCAACGGAATGATGCTGCCGCCGCACGAGGTGGTGGCGGCGCGGGATTCGCCGATGCTGGCGAACTCGGTGCTGGAGGGGGCTGGGCGGACGCTTAAAGGCAGGGATCTCAGGCAGGTGCGCAACGCCATTTGGCGAAAGACTGGATTTCTTGATTGATTTTGTTTTAGAATATGATAGCGTGATTTTCTGCATATGTAGGGATGTTCTGTACATAAACGTGGGAAGTTACAGCTATAAATTTCATTATTTCTTTTTGTTGCTTTAAAGATTGAGTTTTCTTATCTTCGTATGAATTATTGTTAATTTCTGGTAATTAAGCTATTTTTATTACTCCAAAAACGACCATTAGTTCCACAACATAATTTTTCATACCCTGTGATGAAATCATGAAGGAGAGACCATTGAACATTGTGGATATTTCTGGACCAAGAGTTAAACTTCTGTAAAATAGAGCCTCAATGGTTCTTAACCATAAATTACAAAAAATCAATAAAAAAAATATATGTATAGCATTATTGGTTCAAAACCAAACAATGTGAACAAAAGCCCTTGGAACTCATAAGTGAAGTATGCTTGAAGGAAATGTGATTGTACATGTTCTTGTGCTCAATCCATTTGAGTTATTCTACTAGTAGAAAAGAAAGTTGAAGTAGCCTAGCAGAATTCATGATAGTTCTTGGACATGTTACAAACTGCTTCCTTTTACATGATTGATGCGGTTTATATGCGGAGATAGCATCTTGCTTGTATTAGCGATGTTGTAGACTTTTAGCTGTCAGTGGATGTTATGGAGCTATCAGGAAAGGAAGAAGAACTTGCCTGTTAGCTAACCGGCGCTGCCACAGCTGCTCTGCGGAGTTGATATCTTCAGGAGGCATTGATCCCTCATCCCTCAATGAAAATAGTTTCAGTAGCAGCTCCTCGATGTGGTTGAGTTTTGCTTTTGGCAATCAAGTTGTGCTAATAATGTTTCTTTTCGATTTTGACCCTTATTGATAGTATTAGGTTACAGACTGGTGAATGAGTGGATACTATAGATCTGAGGAAAGGATGCCAATAAAATAATTGCTTAACCTTTATGCTAAGGTATAATGTTTCTAAGACATCTATGTGAAGCTGGAAAGTACTCAATTTGACCAGTGCATGAAAAGTAAAACTAATGAAATAGAACATGCGTAGAACTTAAATCAGATATGGGATAATCTAATTGGTTTTCAGTTCTGTTATTGGAATGTTTCGAAGTTTGGCAATGTGCCATTTTCAGCTATTAATAGCCCCTGATTAAAAAGCTTGGTTTTTTTTATCTCTTTATTGCACTTTTTGCTCTTTATTCTACTTTTGGTGCGCATTGGGCATTGAAGATCCAATAAACTACAAGTTTAGGTACCAAAACAGCTTCTGGACTATCAATTGAAGAAGAAGCCAAGTCTGTTTATTTAAAGATGTGGTCTCTCAACAGTAGATGCTTGAACAGAGATTGTGCAGTAGGTGAAGATGACTTCAGCAGGGGGGGGGGGCATCAAATGTGAATGACAGGGGGGTATAATGTTCATCCTATTTAAAGGAAAGTGTGGAACAGGATATTAAAAAAAAATCTGCAAATAAAGAGCATGCTGTATGCCAGATTCTAGTACGGCAGAAAGTGGGGCTGATTTATCAAGTTGGTGCTAGTGAAATATAGTATGATGGTGAGATGAAGAAAATACAGAAAAAATGTGATACGCGGATGAACAAACTTATACGGGATCACCAACAGGAAAATTGATACAAATGTGGGAGGATAAAAGGTTAAAACTGGAGACAGATCACAAATTGGAGAGCACCTTTATTCGGGCTATACATGGTGAAGCCTCGGCAGCTTTTGATTGACAAGTTTTAGGAAAAGCATTATCTGCTATCAATGGGGAGAGACAAAAGGTAGCTGATTGACTAGCCAAAGAAAAAGCTTGCTCTAGTGAACTGAGGGTTATTAATGGTGATCAGTCACTTGGTTCTCAATCAGATGATCTTGTGAGATCAGATTAAGCTTCTGCAACCTGCAAGCCAGCCAGCAAAGCTCCAGTAGATGGGGTTTTTTTTGGCAGCTGCATTTGTTATCTGCAAGGCCTGAGGGAACTGGAGTTGTTCTGTCTCTATATATTTCTCGTTCTGAAGGAATTTTGGAATTGCATTCTGATTGTCTGGACAGGTCCTTGTGCAGTTGCTACTTGCTAGTGAACGAAATGCCGAATTTGCAGAAAGGCCAAATCACACTGTTTTGCAGAATGATGTGTCTGGGAGGTGACGAGCACATCGCAACAGCCGAATCAGGTTGTAAGGGAAAATGATGTGGTTATTCCCCAAGAAGTGATGAGCACATGAAGATGGCCAAATCAGGCTATTCCACAAGTGGATATAGATGCATGCAATCTTCACGGACCTGGCTTCCTTTTGAATCAAACTCACAATCCTTCATCTTGGAATAACTTTACCAATTAATGAAACTTATGCTAGTTATGGGACATAAACATTGAATTTGCTTTATGGTACACGAATCACACAGTAGTTGCACCATGGTGGTCACAATTAAGATAAAGGTATAGAGGATCCTTCTTGTTTTCAGGATCTTATTTGCAACTTGATCTTAATGATCCTCCTGCTAATAGGGAGATTATCTGAAGTGTGCGGTAGTGAAATAGTAAGTTTCAAGGAAAAGTAATATAGAAGATAAATGGTGTTCTGAGCATATACAAAAGGCTTATGTTCTTAAATGCCATGACTCATGCATCTCTTATTTCCTGTTTGACTTCATTGAATCATGGATGTAACCAGGGATCCAAATTTGAATTAGCCCACTTTTTTATTATTGTGAATTATTATATTATTTTTTCATGAATGTCATCCTTATAAATTGATTGTTAATTATATGTAGGTTTATATGTAGGTTGATTGGTGTCTCTTTCTGCAAAAGCCTCAATGTATTCTAAGTGTACTAGATTAAGGTTACACATGTAAAATTCTAAACAATACCGATTTGATTAAGATTGGTTTTCAGTCGCTCAATAGTTGAAATTTTTTGTTTTGGTTTGATTTTGAGATTTTTCATCTTTTATTGATCATTTTTACTAAAATAGCCGACAAAAGCCAAATTTTAAAATCACTCAACTTTCAACCAATAAAATTAATACTACTTTCGTCCCACATTATGTGTCGTATTTAGTGTGGGCACGAGTTTTAAGAAATGTAAAGAAAAGTGGGTTGAATAAGTTAGTGGAATATGAGTCTCACTTATATATATTGTTTTATAATAAATGTGAGTAGAATTGGTTGGTAGAATGTGAGGTCTACTTACCATTTATGGTAAAAGTGAAATGTGACTCTTATTGTGGGACGGACCTAAATGACAAAATGGGACACTTATTGTGGGACGGAGGTAGTAACTTAGTTTATCGCTGGCAAATCCTTCGGATTGGGTCATTATCGGGTTAACCTAATATCGACTCAATCCAATAAGGTCAAACCTTAACTCAACGCAAAATCGTCGAGTTATTATCTCCGACATTGCTCACCGACTTAAATTATAAGTAATCTAGAAAGAACACACAACATTGTTCACTGACTATCAGACGTACCATCGATGCTACGGGGACTCACTAGCAGAGTTTGTTGCCCATTAAGAGAAACTGTGGGTCAGGGCTAACCGATACGGAGTGAAGGCCTATGAGGGCATCGTTAGGCTCATTGATCTGTTTCCTGAGGAGTGGAGGGGATGGATCACTACCACCGCCAAGATGTATATTAGGCCTCGACCCCTATCCTTCGAGCTATCATGGTCTAACCATTGTTGGTTATGGCTGTGAAGGCAATGACAAATATTATATATGTCAAAACTCATATGGCGTCAAACGAGTTATAGAGGTTAATGCAATATTTTAAGGGATATCAAATCCGTGCTCTATTTTAAATTTTTTTCAAAACGAGTACGTAAATTGTGGTTAGAGAAAAAAATTGTTTAATTGGTCAGAGAAATTATGAACTATTGTCGAAATTTGGTATTTTTCACCACCTTTAAAGTTGGTCGTATAAAACACAAACTTTCATAACTGTGCGAATTTCCCACAATAATTATTTTCGGTCATGGCTAATATTGACGTGAATTAATTAATCTCATGTAATGGCATATGCGTCAATTCTAAAATAGATGTGTATTAATAATCTCATGTGAGCTTATTAATATCCAAGTAATAATCCTATTATTTAGCCTCTAGTTTCCAAATATTAGTCGCTATGAGAAATTTGCACAGTTAATAAAGTTTGTGATTTGTTAGACCAACTTTAAAGGTTGTGGGAAATACCATATTTCAGCAATAGTTTAAGATTTTTCTAACCAATTACCCGAAAAAAATTAGAGAAAAAAGAAGAAGGAATCTATGCAGTATATAAAAGTTGAGTTTTGGGAGGTTTTGAATAATCATTTTATGATTAGGGATGTAAATGCAATTAATATAAAATTCAGAAATTAATTCTAATAAATATATAATCCTACTTAGTTGGTTTTCCACGTTTCTTCTTATTAGTGAAGATTAGTTTCCCATGTTTCATATATACATTATACATGAGGTTAGCAAAGATAATTTGATTCAATTTTTGTTCTAAACGTTTCTGCATTTCTATTTTCTTCTTCATATATATACCAAAACAGAAACAAGAAAAAAGGAGAAGGGAGAAAAGATCCACGATGGGAGGGCGAACGGCAACGGGTTCACGCAGCTGGCGGCGGCGGCAAGGCCGCAAGTCAGTGGCCACGCGACGCTGCCCACGAAACCGGACCAGTGGCCTTTACGCCATGTGCCCCGACTCCTAATGCGCCTCCCACCAGCGTCGCCAACGTTCTGTTCACCCCTTTCTCAATCGTGGCCCCTGAAATGAAAACAAATGTAGTGAGTATTGAAAAAGGGGAGCATGCAATGGTGTCAGAAATGGGGGAAGGAGGGAGGGACCAGACCTATGGAGAACTTGAAAACGACAACGACGGTGTTGACGGCCCACATGGCGTAAAGGCCGCTACCGGTAGAGTAGCCATCGTGAAAGAGATCAAAATAGTAGATTAGGGATACAGCAACCACGGCGGGGACCAAACTCCGAGACAACCACGTCCTCGACTTTCTTCTCCGGGCGAGCAGGCCGGCAGCGTGAAATCTGCGAGGGCTATGACTCTTGGTGTGGGGAAAACACGAGTCGATTCCGCCAATTGAGAGAAAAAGAAGGAGAAGAGAGGAAGAATGCAGTGCCGGTTTGGGAGAGGGTGGGAGAGAGAGGAAGAATGCAGTGTCGAATTTTCATACTACTATTGTTTGGGTTTATTTGTGTTGGAATTTTAGTTTATGGAATGTAAATTGGGCTTTATTTGTTTTGGAATTTTAGTTTATGGAATGTAAATTGGGCTTTATTTGTGTTGGATTTTATGATTTGGAAGCATTTTTTAAAATGATGAGATTGATTTTAATTTTAAAGTTAATGTAGTGTATAAACAAGTTTTAAAAATTATTAGTAATTATCTATTGTATATTTAATTCTTTATTGTGATAGATTTTTATCTTCCTACTCCATGATTTATTGTTTAGACATTATATTATGTGATTTGTTTCAAATTTATTATGCTTCAATGTTGATTTGTATAGTTTTTTTTTTATTCTCATATAACTAAAATTGTTACTCGTATTGTTTATTGTTAATATTGATTCTAATTTGTTTAACTAATTAAAAATTAATGTTTTAAAAATATATTAATCTCTGCATAGCACAAGCGTGATACTAGTAATATATAAGAGAAAAGTTTTCGCATATATACAATTTAGATAATCAAATATCCCTAATTTTAGGGTTGACGGTTTTTTATCCAACAGCATAATCCGACACAAGCACGCACAAAGTGTACCGGACACGAACAAGATTTTTGGGCTTGGGTCATTATAGGGGTTGACCCAATAATATCGGATTGGGTTAGGATCGGGTTCGGGTTATCCATTAAGAAATAAAATTATTATTTTATTAATTAAAAAAATATTAAACTTTAATTATTATTTAGATTTAAATCATGGTACAATTTTAATCATTTTATAACATATTTTAATTGTGTAATACTATCATACTTTAATCGTGTAATATCATGTTTAGATTGTTATCGTGTCATGTCAAGCTAAATTTATAGAGTAGTACTCACTTACTATCATTTAAAGTAGGGCTGACATTTTATTGCATGACACGATAATCCGTACGAATATGTATGAAATTATTGGGTTGGGACTCCATTATCTTAATTTTATTGTTATGGTGTTTTAATTTCATGTTGTCTATATTCTCATTTTGTACTTTTGTGCCTATAAAAGGCTTGGAATTGTTAATTGTATATGGATTACACACCAATAAAAGCGTTCTTCCTCATTTCTCAAGTTTTTCTACATTTTATTGTGTATTTTAGGAGCATTATATTGCTTGATTCTCGAAGCACCATCAATTTTGTCGATCCTCAGCGGATTTGAGGTGCTTCAGCATGCTAGGAGGAAGTTGTTTTATTTTTGAAGATAGTAACGTCAATTCGAGAGCACTAACTATAATTTATCTTGTGGAAAGAGGACTTTCCTCGACTCGACTTGCAATTCATTTTTTATTTATTATTTACATTGTAATTTTCATTCCATTAACGATTGCTTTTTCCTTAATTGTACTCCCCCTGTCCCAGTTTAAGAGTCCAATTTAGAATATATCATATTTGGACATAAAATTTAACATCACTGTGGATGAAATTTACACTTAAATGTCATTACTTTCTTAAAAATAAAACAAAACAAAATCCTAAACTTACAAAAAGTCAAATGGGTCTTACTTTTCACTACCTCACTTCAATTATTACACATTCCAAGAACCACTAACTCACTTCAATTATTACACACTCCAACAATTTCTTAAAATCCGTGCTCTAACTAAATTGCACTCTTAACTGGGACGGAGAGAGTAATAGATAGAGTATCGCTGGTATATAATTAAAGAATTTTATCAAAATATTTCTAACAATTCTTAAGAGAATCGGGTCATCCCTAAATTATGCTCATCTTACGCAATTTATTAGTACTATTTTTTTTATTAAAATTGAGAAAGTGAAAAAGTTTTAATATTTAAATTTTTGATGATTAAGAAAAGTAAAGGTGGAATAGTTTTTGAAGAATTTATCTAGGAACTATGTGTATGTGTGTGTGACATCAATTTAATTCGCTTGCAAAAGAATGTTTAATTGTGAATATGTGTTATTAGAAAAATACATTGTTTCCCACTCAATGATCCAAGAATAAAGTTATTTAAATAGAATATTAATCGAATAATTCTCATAATTTTACTGCAAACAGTATACTAGAATGATTCCATAATTTAAATGTAAATCCACCACAAATTTAATCTTCTTTTTAGATACAACAAATATTTTGTAAATCTACTATCAATATTTTATGTACCCAAACTTGCAAAGTATAGTTTTATATCAATGTTATAAACTTACAATTTCTCACAGCATGGTATACTTATTTATTTAAAAGATTGTATGTATATGAAAAGGAGATTATTAACTCAAAAAAGTTGTACATCTAAGACATTTTAAACCTTAAAGTCGGTGAGAAATAATTTGTCGATGTTAGATTTATTTATAAATTATATCATAATTTTTGTTTTGATTTTTAATGCCATTGGAGTCATCTTGTGGAAGACTTTTAAATTCGGTGACAACAATGAATAATAGACATTTTGCATAGTCAATATCAATAAAAGTAAAACATTAAATGATATAGGTCCTTTTTTTAAAATAGACTGATTTATATTTAATAAATTATAGAAATAAATATTATTTCAAATAAAAAATAGAGTGAACTACAAAAATAGTCTTTGGACTATGCGTTTATCTCGCCAATGAACCCTGGACTTTAAAAATATCCCCAGACAACCCTGGACTAAGCATTTATCTCGAAAATGGTCATTTTTCACTGTTTCGTGACGAAAATACCCTTTAAGTGGGTTTTGGGGGGTTTGGGCAATTTGGTCCTTTTACATTTTAAATCTGATATTATTTCAGTGATGTAGTAAATCTGATATTATTTCAAAATTATCATTCTTCTTCCCTTATCCTTCACTTTGTTTCTTTATTTCAATATTAAATTTAATTTTATAAAAGTAACTTTAAATTTTGATTTTAAATATCAATAAATTTTTTTAATTATTAAAATTACTATTAAATAACAAATCAATAGTTTTAATCAATATTTGATAGTGTATAATATTTAATCAATAAGGTACGACGACACCTTAGTTTTAATCATAAATACATCATATAACACAATTTATTTCGAAATAAATATGCATCTAATGTAAAACTAATATAATTTTCGTTTATTAATTTGAAAACAATCAAAATTAACTACAAAATTTCAAAAATTCTCCTATAACAAATTTTTAGTAGTATCAAATTTTTAGTCAACTTCATAATATTTTTAGTCAAATTCTCCTATACATTAGATGCATATTTATTTCGGAATAAATCTTGTTATATAATTTATATATGATTAAAACTATTAAATATTGATTAAAACAAAGGCGTCGTCGTACCTTATTGATTAAATATTAGACACTATCAAATATTGATTAAAACTATTAATTTGTTTTTAATAGTAATTTTAATAATTAAAAAAATTTATTGATATTTAAAAATCGAAATTTAAAATTTAATTTTATAAAATTAAATCTAATATTGAAATAAAGAAACAAAGTGAAGGATGGCAAAATGAAAGAAGAATGATAATTTTGAAATAATATCAGATTTAGTACGTCACTGAAATAATATCAGATTTAAAATGTAAAAAGATCAAATTGCCCAAATCCCTCAAACCCCCCTAAAAGTGTATTTTTGTCACGAAACAGTGAAAAATGACCATTTTCGAGATAAACGCTTAGTCCAGGGTTGTCTGGGGATATTTTTAAAATCCAGGATTCATTGGCGAGATAAACACATAGTCCAGAAACTATTTTTGTAGTTCACTCTAAAAAATAAAATAAAATGACACAGCTAGAATTTGGAATCAGTAAACTAAATAATAATTTTCTGTAAAATAGATTTTTTTAAGAATAAGTAGTGTTTATACACTAATAAAATTTACTACTTTTATCAAATGTACTATTGTATACTTTCTTACTACATTTAGATCTGTATAATAATGTTTTTTTTTTCAAACAAATATTTTATACTCCATTTTGAAGAAAATAAAATGCATGTGTATAGCAAGGATGTGATACTAGCTAGTAATGTTACAAAATCTCACCATCACTTATATGTTCGTAATATTATTTTATTTGTGTTGTGATTGCTGAGTAGGAGTCCTTTTAGACTAAATACTACTCCTTCTGTTCCATAATAATAAAGTCATTTTGCTATTTTGGTACGTTCCATAGTAATAGAGTCTTTCACTTTTTGTTAAAATCAACATATTTTTCCACAACTATTTTACTCTCTGTTACTTTTTTTTTCTCTTCATCTCTTTAACTTTTTTTCATTTTACACTTTATTCTCCATTTACTTAACTCATTTAACACAATTTTCTTTTATTTCCGTGCCCAAAAGAAAGACCTCAGTTAGTGGAACGAAGGGAGTACTCTACTCTATTGGAAATTTTAGTGATGCTTTGTGGATCGCCTCATCGCCCTACCGAAGAAAAAAAAATTCAACTACAAGCCGCTTTGCCTCGATTTTTAACATCATCTCAACTTTCTCCACAATCTCCCTCTAAGTCCCTTCTGATTATACCCATCAATCCCAAATCTTAAATCTCACCTAGGGCCTAGGTTTATCAATCAAATTTTAGTGCTGAGATGAAGCCAATTAGGCTCCCGGAGCCGCCAGGAAGCCCGAAGCGGATGGGCGGAGTTCCAGATATATTTGAAACCGGCGTTTACGACGTCGTCCGCCGCGCAGTTATAATCGGCAACGGTTTTCCGGCGTCGGAGAATCAGAGCATGGGATTGGTTCGAGCACTTGGCTTAAGTGCTAAGCAAACGCTCTATGTAATTCTTCAACTCACCTCTACGGATTCTTTTGTTAGTTAGTCAGAACTGAGAAGATGAGGTCTGCTCTTGTAGTCATTAAAACGTGATTTTTGCTCTGAATCGTGCATGCTCCGATCGCCTTTATTGTGGATTATTATGGGTGGAATTTCTGCATCTTGCAATTTAGTGGTTAAAGCAAAGGATATTGTTGAATCCCGATTTCCGAATTTGGAATCAGTAAGAGAAATGGATTCAACCGTTTGTGTAAATAAGACCTGCTGACTGAATGGATTCAATTAATTCTTTTCTGTACTGACTCAGATATACTTGCGCAGTACAAAGTTTGCTTCATTTTGAGATATTACTTTTTCCCCTCTTCTCTCTGAAGGCATCTGAAAAAATGAATGAGTTTAATGGCATTCTCCACTGCAGTTTCTTTTTGATGGTTTTGTTGATTTTATTGGGGGTGAGGGGTTGAGTTGCTCTGGAGGATGACCCTTTATCATTAGATTTTATATTGGAGAGACATTGAATGGATCAAATTTTAATTGGGAAATGTTTTTAAGGATTGTTGAATAAGAATAATGTTTCTTGTTTATGATTTAATGAAGTACTATGTATGAGTTCATCTTTTTTCATTGTTTGTTTGAGGTAACATAAAGCATGTCAAGCATGCCACAATGAAAAATGGGGTTCTCTCTTTTAGCATCTACTGTCAGTGCCTTATTTCACTAGCAGCATATGCCTCTTTTGTTAACAACCATTCTATAAATGGTCTAGTAGGCTTCCCCAGTCAGCCTTATTCTAGGTTAAATGTTTTGGATAGACTTGCTAAAAGGTTTGCTACCATAATATTCTTGTGATGTCAGTCTTTCTTGTATTGCTGCTAGCTTCAAGCGTTCTTCCCTGTGTGATATGAAATCTGTGATCTCTGAGCCACATTTTGGAAGTTTCTCCATAAGTGAACCAGATTGCCACTATGAGCATCCATTCTTAAATTTATGTTAGAAGAACTTCACATATGAGAACTGATTGTGCTTTACCTGTTTGATGGATATGAGAGCAGAGGGTTACGAGACCAACAGGAGGAATCAATGAGTGGCTTCACTGGCTTCCAGTTTCTATCCATAAGAAATTGTACTTTATCATTAGCCGGATATATGGGTATTCAACTTATTTTATTTCCAGAAGAGGGAGGAAACTAGCACATTTGCCTGCAGGAAATGGTGTTGGTGTGGGTTTATCATCAGTGTTGGAAGCTGATGTAAAGAGTATTGTCAAAATGGCTAAGGACACTTTTGAGAAGTAAGTTCCATGTACTCTCTCTTCCCTAGAACACAAAATGCTGTCGAGTAGCTCTTCGACACAGACTATTATGGATAGGATATATGTGGTCTATTTTCATCCCTAAATTGCATTTTTTCCCTCACAAAGTAGAACAATAGTGATGGGTTACCTGATTTAACATTTGTATCTATTCATGTATTAGTGAGAGAAGTTGGAACATATGTGGTTGCCTTTGTGGTGGAGGTTGTGATGAATACTTATTACTTAGAGAAGCTTGTAAAGGAGGAATAAAGTGAACATGCTGCCATAAGATAGAACAGGAGTAATTTGGTATTTGTTAAAGATAAACAAAGATAATTTTGTCTTGTGTGATGAAAGAAATGACTGTATTTTCTATTACCTTCACTTCGGATCATTAGGTTGTTAATGGATCAACTGTGATGAAGTTAATTGCATGCTCGAGTTTTAAATTACTTTTACTCAGATATTGGCATTGAACATACATAGTACATGTGCTAATAAAAAGCATCTTGTTGATTTCAATGAGATTATTTCTAGTTCATTTGGTCTATAAGATCCATAAGACCATTTTTGCTATAAATATTAATCGAGGCACATTGTTTAGCCTTTAGAGATTGATACTCTAAAGTAAATACAATTGATATTATATTGGCCAGTGGGATGAATATGTTTCATTTGTTATAGCCTATCATTTCACATATCAATGTCTAAATTTTTTGATACATGAAGTAATAATCTGTCTTCTTGTAGGGATGGCCCACTGCTTGTAGTTGCATCTGGCAGAGATACAATTTCAATTGCAAGCTCTATAAAAAGATTAGCATCTGACAATGTGTTTGTTGTCCAGGTTTGTTACTATTTTTTAAATGTAATAATCTATCATCCCTATCTCAGTCCTAAAACATAGTTCACAAAATTGTTCTGGTAGAAAGATTTCGGTCATGTACTAATTAACCCATCAAACAGAAGTATGTCTGTGTTACTGACCAAGTTTTATGGAAGTGTAATATTTCAGTCACTATGTAGTTTCTAAATCTGCTTGCTGTTTTCTGAACAGATAGGTTAGCTCTGTAGTTATTAATATTTTGTTGATCATATATGCCTTAGTGAAATTTATTATCTAGACACTGTAAAATCTTACTAGGTCACGGCTATATGTGTAAAATTTGTACTTTTAAAGTATCCGTAAGTACACACATGCGTGTATGTACTAGTTCAAATGTGACACTTCATGTCTATTTGGAGAGGGAGAGAGAGAGGGAGAGCCATTAATGCATATTTCATCGCAGGCTATGTTGCATGCTGCATTTTTTTTTTTTTGGACAGAAATGTTTGCATCTATGTGTAACCAACTTGTATGCCTTCTATAATCCTCTGTCATATGAGATAGGATCTGACTCTGTCATGCCTTAACTCTTCAGGTTCAGCATCCACGGTCTCATTTGGACAGATTTGATATGGTGATAGCGCCAAAACATGATTATTACTCATTGACCCCTCAGGCACAAGAGCAGGTTCCTCGCTTTCTTCGGAAATGGATAACACCGCATGAGCTTCCTGGTGATCATGTCGTAAGTAGCCTCACTGCATATGTATAACTCCATTTGTATTTCAATGATTACAGTTGGAGCTGACCTAGCAGGCATGTTCTAATTTCCCAGGTCCTCACAGTAGGAGCACTTCATCAAATAGATTCTGCTGTACTTCGTACTGAAGCTAATGCCTGGCATCATGAGTTTGCACCTCTGCCTAAGCCATTGCTTGTAGTTAATATTGGAGGACCCACAAGTAATTACTTCATCCTGATGATGTGGCCCTGTAACACTAACAAAAATATCAATTAATTGGTTAGATATATGCTAAATCAACAAGATTGAATTTAGATTTTGGGTGAAAAATGGACTTTTAAAAGTATAAGAAGTTAATGGAAAATAGCTGTGGGACTGTTATGGTGTAATGTCTTGGCCAAGAGTGAAAAGGTTGGGTCTGTAAGTTTGAAGTGTTAAAATGTTATCATTTTGCCTATTTTTGGGATTTTGAAAATGGATATCATGTATATATCCTTGGAAGTTGCTAGAACAATCAACCTCCTACTTTCCCTATTCCCTTTTCACTCAACTCTTGGGGAGTCATGCAGTACATCTCTTCTCTTGGTTGGAGAGATTTGCTATCTATTAGTATTTATTTATTATTACTATTTGTTGGGAGGAGGGGTTAAATTAACATACTTTGACATGCTTTCATGCTGACTTTTTTTACTGTTGGATTCCTTCTTTTTGTGGCCATTTCACTGAATTTGTTTGCCTGTTAGTTTTCATTTAGCAAGTCAAATATCATACTATATGGTTGTTCATATTTTTGGGGTACTTGATAGGGTACTGCAGATATAGCACAGACCTTGCAAAACAACTGATAGCGTCCCTTCACAATGTTCTCACGAGCAGTGGAAGTGTCAGGATATCTTTCTCAAGGCGGACACCTGAAAAGGTAAAACAAACTCCAGTTTCAAGTTTTCACCTCTGTTCAAGGAATTGTGGTACATCTTCTTCCTTCTTTCCCCTGATACTCAACTTATTGCGAAATGGGCTTTCTGTTAACAGGTTTCTAAATTAGTAATTAAAGAACTTGGAACTCATCCCAAAATCTACATATGGGATGGTGAAGGTACTTCTCATTCACTAAACATTATGGGTGGTTTAAAATTTGAGACTTAATCAAAGTCGCTAATGAGTAAATTTTCATGACCAGAACCTAATCCACATTTAGGACATCTGGCTTGGGCTGATTCTTTTATTGTCACGGCTGATTCAGTTAGCATGTTGAGTGAGGCTTGCAGCACCGGGTAAAATGCTTTATAGCAGTTTTAAATGATGTTGGAGGCACTAATGAAAATTATTTGACTCGTTATATTGGTGATTGTAGGAAGCCTGTTTATGTTGTTGGAGCTGAACGCTGCACCTGGAAACTTATGGAATTCCATAAGAATCTAAGGGAAAGAGGCATGGTCAGACCATTTACAGGTCTGGAGGATGTAAGTAACTATTATCCTTTCTCCCATCAAAAAGCAAAGAGAAACCTGTATAGTTACAGAGGAGAATTATGTTCCAAAATTTAAATTAAATCAGCATGATTGGGAAAAAAAGGTTATCTGCTGCACAGGGAGGGTTTGCCAACAAAACCTTTATTTTAATTTCATTTCCATGCAATGTCTTGTCTTGCTTTCATCTGTGTAACTTGTTATGTCTACTGGCAAAATGTGGAAGAAATTGAGTTCTGCCTTTCTCGTTAGCATGAGAAGGAGCATCTGTTAACCTTGAAATATTTGAATACTGAATATATTCTTGGTGTCAATGTAGATGTTGGTGGATATTTCAATTTGAAATATTTTAAGAAATGAGTGATGAGGCCATGATTCTGGTTTCTAACCTATCTTATTTCTTTGGTTTCCTTATTTCAGATGTCAGAAACCTGGGGCTACCCTCCTTTGAACGATACCGCTGAGGCAGCAAGTCGGGTGCATAAAGCACTTGGTGAGCGAGGATGGAGAATACGAGCATAAAACCACTTATATACACTGTTGTTGCAACATATATCATAACATAAAATAAAATAAAAAACTCCAATAGCGCATGCTTTTCCTTATCTTCCCCCAAACTTTAGCTTCTCTTTTACATAGAGAAAGAGCCATAGATATACTAGTATATGTTTTATACTAGTATATTTGGTTTTACTTGTAAAATAATGATTACCTTCATTCATGCGGCCTGTAAATTTTGGTACCTTGAGTAGGCTGTAAAGTAAAAGTAATCTTTGTGAAGGCCTTTGTGCTATATCGAATTTTTATATGCATTCAGAATTCAAAACTTTCCCAGTTCACTTGTGAATGGTTTTGTCATTTAACTTATAATTTTTGTGAAGGATGTATTTGTACTAAAAGTATAAAGAGAATGGTAAAGTAGGAAAGAGAGACAAAACAAGTAGGGTCACAAAAGTAATCGATGTCTATGTTATGAAGTAATTAGTTAACTTATTGTATTGGGCTGATGGAGTAGCGTGTAATACATAATCATTCATTCAGTATGGTTCTTTAACTAATCCATAAATTAAAGTGGCTCAAGCAAAATCACATTCCATTACGAAAAAGAAGTGGTTGCTCCAAATAGGCATAATATTGGAGATGAAAAAGTAGGAAATAATTGCCTCAAGGTGGAGCAAGTGCTGATAACAACTCCATCGTAATATGAACTGCTCCTCATGATCACTTGTGTATATATTGAGCCATAAGCAGTCCCATTTTCTCACTCCAATCCCACCACATAACATTATCAATCCATCATCATCAAATCAAAGAGAGCATGGATCGCAGCAAGAGCGAAACATCCATTGACATGACCAAGGCCACTAAGGCGGTTCCAGTTCCAGTTCCGCAGCCGGCATGGAAGAGAGGGGTTTCCATCTTCGACTTCATATTGAGGGTGTGTGGGCTGGTGGCCGCCCTGGCAGCCACGGCCACCATGGGCACCACCGATCAGACTCTTCCTTTCTTCACTCAGTTCTTCCAGTTCCAAGCCAGCTACGACGACCTCCCCACTTTCACGTATGTCATAAATTGCTAAACTACTCTACTCTACTTGTAGTAAGTATTACTCATGCATGTTTTGGAACATTCTAGATTCTTCGTGGTGGCGAATGGCATAGCAAGTGGCTACTTGCTCCTATCCATGCCTTTCTCCATTGTCGCAATCGTTCGGCCCCACGCATCTGGAGTCAAGCTTCTCCTCCTCATCCTTGATACCGTAATTAAAATTATTCTGTAGCTATACTACTATTAAGATAAGTATAAACTATATTAGTGCATGCATTGCAGGTGGTGATGGGTTTGACAACGGCGGCGGCAGCAGCAGCAGCGGCGATTGTCTACTTGGCCCACAACGGCAACTCCAACACCAACTGGTTCGCCATCTGCCAGCAGTTCAACGACTTCTGCCAGCGCGTCAGTGGCGCCGTCGTGGCTTCCTTCATAGCTGCGGTGCTCTTCATCTGCTTGGTCGTGCTATCTGCCGTCGCTCTCCGCCGCACCCACTGAAATCGCATGTTGCACTTTTGCTTGTTTTCTGTGTTCATATCATTATTGTATGCTTCCATCACTGTTATTTCGTGTTTCTTCATCTTCTCCTCAAACATTTAATACTAGATACTCCCTCCGTGTCACACTTTCCTTTTTAATTTGTCCCATAAAAAATGTCACATTTCCATTTTTGAAAAAAACAAAACCTCCTAAAATCTTGTGTCATTCCACAAGTGTGACATCTTTTGTGGGACGGAAGGAGTATATAGTATCATTATTACGTTATTTTGCATGAATTCTTGGCCCATTTCTTTACAACACAATATATTTACAAATAGTACTACTTAATTTAAGAAAATTTAATCCCTCAAGAGTGAAGAGCTTTCTGAACTCCATACAGAGATGGAGTATATTAGAGATTGATTTTAAATTTGATTAAATTTTATGGATTTTACGTTAATTTTCTTTAATATTAATATCCGGTATATTCTAAATTTTACCGTTTAAATGTAATCCAAGTTTGATTAAGATAAAGCCAAAATGAGTTAATATGCAAAATTTTATCTAGAACCTTTGAATGAGGTTCAGATAATATTTTACTTGTCGTCTAGATTCAGTTCAGATAATTTTTCTACCCGATAAACATAAGATTATATTTATGCTATTATTAATAAAAATAAAAATGTTTGTTTGCTTAACTATTAATCATGCAATATTTTCAAATTTAGAATCTTCCCAATAAAAATATGTGGCCCACACAATTTTGATAGCCCACTAGTCCGATACCATCACTACTTATTGATACCCGATTTTGACCTCACCTTCACAATTTTAATTTTATTTTAAAGATAAAAAGAAAATCTTTTCTTGTTTCTTTATTACTTTGATCATCTCGAAACCTGCATAATCGCAATGCCTCACGAGTTACGAGCATGGTGGAATTGTTAGGATAACGATATAAGGACCTTGAATTGTCAATTCATCAATATTTTACTCAAATTATCAATAGCAAAATCATGAGGTCAAGAATTGAAACTTATTATTCGATCGATCACATTGATATTTAATTGTGCTTGAATTATAATACTCCCTCCGTCCCGTTTTAATAGTCTCATTGACTTTTCTGCCCTCTTTTTTGTAAAAATGATAAAAAAATAGTTAAAGTGAAGAAATGGTAAAGTAAAAGAGAGAATTATGTAGACTAGACTCTTCTCTATATTATTTTCTCTTTTAATTTATCATTTCTCCTTTTTAACTATTTTTTATCATTTTTACAAAAAAATGGCAGAAAAATCAATGAGACTGCTAAAGCTGGACGGAGAAAGCTGGACGGAGGGAGTATTATATTAATCTCACAAGCACTCCCATAACAGTTACTCCAATAATATAGAGATTGATGTAAAGAGAAACATCTTTCTATTGAACACCCCAAATGTAGCAAATATGTATTCACTATTCAATATACTAAGCTTTTTGGTGATTCAAAGTTTCAAACTTTTAGATTCATATTGCTCAAACAATTGATTGGGGAAACCAAATATTAGATTTCGATGGCTCGGGGAGAATTAATTTTTGACATATGATCATGAGGTGCAGTTTAGTTGGTAACACACTTCTTCTTCATCTATCACAAAATAAATGAAAAATCATTATTAATATTTTCTTAGAATTTTTTTTGCCATATTGGTAGACTTCCAATGCTTATCGACGCCATGAATTTTGCCAAAGCTATTTCCAGCAGTTGTTGTTAAACTAGATGCCAAATTTTGTCGCCGTCCACAAGATTTAGACGACGTCAATCCCACATGTTTCAATGTTATCACATTGAGTACGTAGAGTAAATGCCAAGATCGTCAATCTTAAATCTATTTAAAGAAGAAAGCAATTATTATAGGTGACATATAATTAAAAATATTCTATTTTATAGTCTATTTTACCCATCATTACATATTACATACTATACACATTATGAATTACAAAATCCAAAATGCAGATACATTTATTAAAAATGAACGGCAAGAACTTAATTTATGTTCTTGTTTTTCCTCTGTTGTCTCAAATAAGCCAGCTCATAGGCTTCAGATCTTGAAGCAGGCCGAATCCTCATAAAATTGATAACGGAGAATTAATGATATGAATAATAATTTACTATATATGTTTATTACTACCTTAACAAATGTGTATGTGCTAATTGACAAAGACTAATTAACCCTCGGATTTTTATTCATTTTGACCAATCTCCAGAGTTTGTCTTTTAAACGATACATAAAAGTGATTCTCTTGACTTCTTGTTTCTTTTTCAGTAATACTGCTTCATTTGAATAAATTAACTAAACATTGGTAAGTTTAAAGCGGCAGCACATTGTATTTGCCACTATTTTCCACCTTCAAAATGCTACCTAGGTATGATGAAATGTAAGTGCAGTTGCATCTTATATATGTAATGCAATAATTTTATATCGTATGTGACCAGTTAATGTCAGGTTCATTTTGTGACCAACATATTTACGAGCATCGTTTTTTACAATATGTATCAGTATTAGCGCAAATAATTTTTTTTAAGTATATAAAATCAAAGTTTGTCTATATTAAAATGGTCATAACTCATAATCACACTTTGATTTTTATGTAATTTCAATAATTATTTTTAAAAATACTAGAATTAAATCAAACATATGAAAAAAAAAACTAATGCTATTACGGAAAGCGAAGTTAACAATTTCTGTGTTTCCATGTAATTATATGCTTATTTTATTTTCTGGGATAATTTCATTATTTAATGCTCCTACTTTATTAAAAAATAGTTATATACATGGACAAGATGAATTTTATTGAGAAATTGATATAGTAAAAGAACAAAAAGAAAACTTAAGTAAAGTATGATAGAAAGAAGGGAAAAAAAGTTGTAAAATATGAGAAAGAACAAGAAATTGTGGATAAAATATAGTGTTAATAATTTAAGAGAAACTTTCCACTTTAGATGAAAATATTTTTTGTAAACATTCTAAATTGGAAAAATATGACTATTTTTTATGGACATAGAAGTATATAACACAAGATTTAAATATGATAGCATTGTATACTCCATCCGTTCCTCAAGAATATGCACTCTTTCCTTTTTAGTCCGTCCCACAAGAATATGCACTTTCCAGTTTTGGAAACTCCTTTCTCTCTAATGAGGTGGAACTCATTCTCCACTAACAATACTTTAATTACTTTTTATCTCTATATCTCTCTTACTTTACCAATTTTGCATTAAAATCCATGCGAAACCAAAAGTGTATATTCTCTGGGGACAAAGAGAGTATTATTCTTTAAAATGAAGTTAATTCAACATATTAGTATTAACTAGCTCAACAATTATTATCCATACATATCAATAATCTACGGTGAACTTTACTGCAATACACGAGCTCTTTCTTAAAATCAACAACCTTAGTTAAAATTATGTTAGAGCACTTCAAGGGGGGAAGGTAAATGTATCTGTTTATATCTTTTTAAAAAGTGCAATATACTTTTTCAAAAAGCAAGCAACTCTGAGGGGAGAAGGTATATTGAAGAGGTAAATGCTTATATTTTAAAATGTTAGTTGCTAGATTTCATTCTACAAGAATGCAACGATAATATTTCAGTCAATCCTCTGTGTTAAATAAACAGCAAATCAACATTTAGAGTAAGTTCTTTCTTTTGTGATGAAATGTTTACAAAAAAAATATAGAATACAGGTTGGACTTAAAGATTGCATCACAAAGAGATTATGTAAATACAAAAGTAAGTCAATCTTTTAAATTTTTTAACTAATAAGATTACCAATTATATGAAAACTAAAAGAATGAAGTAATCATGAAGTAATTTATGCTTAATGCCTGCAAATGAAAACAGATTGTGCCGCTTCTCTCTCCCACCAATCTCAAAATAATTTATTTTTATTTTACCTTCTCTTTCATGAAGAGGTAAAGATACATCCTCAAAATAGAAAAAGGTATAATACTTCCTCATTTACCTTCTCCCTTAAAGAATATTTTTTCATAAAAAAGAGATAAATTTGATAGTTATCATGCTTTACCTTCTCATTTACCCTCCCCTTAGAGTTGCTCTTACCTAATATAGCATCATGAAAGGTTTGCCCCACCTATAATCAAGCACTATACTCATATTTGTATATCGAGTTATAAAATTCCTCGTCCAGATTCGTAAAGTTCAATGCATACTATGTAGTCCACCAAAAAAATAAATTTCCAAAATTTCCAAAAGATTCACAAATTAGACAATATTAAAGTTAAAGCTAGCTAGTCAAGACTCAAATTACAAACATACCCAGGGTTAATTGTAAATTAATACTAGTTTATTATATAGCCTCCCACATCAACCGTATGATTAATCATATTCGGATCAAATCTCACATTCTATAAAATTTTGTAATGTTGTCGTATTTGATTCGATCGATTTTTATTATGATCCAAGTAAATGGGGAGTACATATAAACTGGTACAGTACGAAAATTCAATGAAGCTACGCTTATCAATTTGTTATTAATGGGAAGCCGTGGGATGATATTATTGAAATCTTGGGATTAGTAAGTCAAGAAAACTGCATATATTCAAACGTGGAATTTCAAGCAAAACGCGCCACCGTTGACTCTATCCATGATATAAATATCCCCCAAATTCCCTTCATTTGCATCTCTCAATTCAAACAAACATTTCACCATTTCCACAGTTATGTGTTCCACCACCACCACTTGCGATGACGGCGGCGCCACCTCGATCGCCGCCATCCATCCCGACATCATCCAATCCCATATCCTAAACCGGCTGGACGGCCCCGCCCTGGCCTCCACCAGCTGCGCCTCCACGCAGCTCCTCTCCCTCTGCTCCGACGATCTCCTGTGGCGCCAAATTTGCAACTCCACGTGGCCCTCCACCGCCCACCCCACCGTCCGCGACGCCATCTCCTCCTTCCCCTCCGCCCACCGCTCCTTCTACTCCGACTCCTTCCCCTCCCTCACCCTCCACAGCGGTGGCCGTGGACCCCCGCCGCAAACGCAGGGGCTGATCTCCGCCGTCGACGTCTACTGCGACGACAGATTGATCTATTCTCAGGTGAAGGAAACGGAGACTCTCTCCGGATGGTTCCAGGGCTCCCCCTTCAGGATCGACCTGGTGGGGCCGAAAGAGGCCGTGGGGGCAGCGCCGCTGAAATTCGAAGGCGCGTGCATGGAACTCGCCAAGGAGCGTCTGCGGGTGAGCTGGATCCTCATCGACCCTCGCAAGAAGCGGGCGCTCAACATAGCCAGCGCCGCGGCCGTGGAGGCGCGCCGCCACTGGCTGACCGACGACATACAGCTCCGCTACGCCACGGTGGTGGCCGGCGGGGACGGGGAGCTGGTGCAGTGCGCGGCGGTGGTGACGTGCGGCGGGAAGGAAGGGGGAGAGCTGCAGGTGAGGGAGATGAGCATGCAGGTGGAGGACATGGACGGCAAAATCATCACCGGATCACACAGTTTGCGGATCCTGGACGCCGCCATGGATGGCCGGAGAGTCAAGAGCCAGGTGGAGACGCAGAGGGAGGCGTTCGAGATGTTTGTGAGGATGAAGATGCTTTCTAGAGAGAGAAAGCAGAGGAGAGAGAGGAGCTTGGACATGGTCTGCATTGCCGCCGGAGTCGCTATTTTTGTGGCCATTTGGGCATTTGTTTTATCCAGATAATAGTAGTAAAAGTAAATACACTTATTCTCTAAAAATTGAAATACCGTTAAAACTATTCGGAAAAGTCGAAGATATTGTTTTATTTAATTTTGGACTGTGTAGATAAGCTTTATGAAAGAAACAACACATCAGCCAAGATCAATAGTGCGGTCAGAATGCATTAATTCATTGTTTAATGCTTGAATATTGTAATTTCTTTAGTCAAAATCAAATTAATGTTAATGTGTGAGAGGGATTTATGCCAAACCCTATGCTTACAAAATCATAATCACCACTATTAATTTTCTGTGTGCTAATTGACTACTACTATTATATTGAATCAGATGCTAACTAATAAAGATTAATGGTGTGTTAATAAATAAAGTTGGATATTCAAGATTTTAGGTTCGGGTATTTATTCAACTCTTCCCATTCTAAAAAATAAATGCATTTAAGCATTTTTCTTTTGAGAGACTTTGAATCCAAATTAATTTTGCTAGACTTTTATAATATATAATTATAGTTTAATTATAGTCATAGCCCATAGGGCGTTACAAGTTGTGGCATTGTTTTATAAAATTTTGACTCGTATGCATGGTTTGGCTAGATTCAATTAATGATGTGATGACTAAATATTTTATTTTATAATAGATCACAATGAATTTAGTTTAATTCTGAATTGCAAAACCTACGTGAATCATTTGAAAAGCCAACAAATTAAAAAATCAGCCAAATTAATCACATCGTATGTGATCAACATGCCGTGTTTTTTATATGATACTAATAACTAGTTTATTCTTGCATATGAAAACAAAAACCGAAAATTAATATATTTACAACCGAATAGAAGATAAGAAATTAAACGCCACATAACTTAATTGTCAAAATTGGAATGCTTTGATCAAAATTGTCTCATGCATAGATCTGACTTGAGACTAGCGGACATGTGATGTCAAAGTTTCACCGCATTATTTCCGAATTAATTTAGATTATTAACAGCATGATATGGATCTAATTTGAGCAATATTGATATTCTTATTTGGGGTTTCTTTTAATAAAAAGTAAAGAGAAACTGTTTGATTTTCCTATTACTAACCATATGCTATGTTATCTTCTAGAGTAGTATTGTTTTAGTTTTCTCACCTCTCCCAAACTTCCCCGCCCTCGCCTCCAGTTAGTTTACCAATTACGTCGATAGGTAAATAATTTAAGTTTTTATGCACACCATTTTACTACTCACTTTATTAATTGATTAACTAGAGTTGAATGAAAGGGTGCTTCCGAAAATAGCTTGATTTGTTTGCTAATTGAATTTTTAGTAGTATGTACGTATTAATTAATTGTGATTGTAGATTGTAGTTTTATATTTGCATCTTCTTTTTTAATTGTATTTGTAAACTTTTAAAGAAAGCAAAGTTAGGTAACAGCTCGTATATGGTTGAACATTTATCAATTACTCCACACAAGGATAAGTTGATTTGGAATCTTGATGATATAGTAATATACTCACTCCGTTCCATAGTAATGGAGGCGAAACTTTTCAGCACGACGATTAAGAAAAATTGTGTTAGGTGAGTTAAGTAAAGAGAGAATAAAGTGTAAAATGAAAAAGACAGAGAGATGAAGAGAGAATAAAGTAAGATAGAGTAAAGTAGGTGTGGAAAAATGTGTTGACTTTTACTAAAAATGGAAATGACTCTATTACTATGGAACGTACCAAAATGGCAAAATGACTCTATTACTATGGAACGGAGGGAGTACTATATAGGGTACATCCGTACATTTGTCCAAGAAAATTCTTGTTTTTTTTTTTTGGTAATTACCAAGGGTATCCACAGGCGGGACTATTCTCTGGGCTGATTTGTAGGCACCTCAATGGGTGGGACAGCTGGCCCAAGGATTTAAAGCTGCTCCATACCCAAAGGCAAGGATCGATTCCCTGACCATTTGGTTAAGGATGGACGAGTCTCATGCCACTCGACCACACCCCTTGGGTTAGAAAAATCTTGTTTTTATTTTCTGGCTCGTTCATTAAAATTAATTTGTATATATTTATGGTAAAATTAGCTCTTTAATGAATTGAACTATTTTCTAGTAGTACTCCATTAATTTACTTCAACATTTTCTCTTTATTTCTTTCATACTACTACTATATTTATATTTATATTAAAATTCATCACGAATTTATGTATATGTATATAGAAACAACGGTATGAATGTGGGTGTTTGATGTTTCTCACATTTGAGTAGCTCTGCTACTGGATATGCAGACTCCTTATAAATAATTAATACTCTTAAATATACACTTCTCTATGCTACTGTGATTGTATTTTACGATGAAAAATCAGTTTGCTATAAATGGAAAAGGTTTAGCAGACCACTTCATTTCACGCTATAAGAAATTCTTATCCTCATTCATCCCATTCCATATCTATCTGCTTACACATGCAATAGTTATACTTATTACTTTTGCAGCGTCTGGGCACTGTTTCTATAACGAAAATATAATTAGTAGTATAAAGTTTCATCAGAGTGCGAATAAATGATGCGTTGTGTTATTATGGGAGCTGATGTATATGTACATCTACAAGTTTAAACCTAGAATAATTTAATACTACTACACCTAAATAATGGTAATACTTCCTGATACGACCCCAGAGCTACACCCATCCCCAACATATACTGATATACAAGCCCCGCTTTGGACCTGCCCGTATCTGAGAAACAAGCCCAGCTGCGCGAGCTCGAGCAAGGACCGCCTACCCCAGCTCGACAAGACCCATGCCCCAACCCATATGCCCCTGATTATAGCTCTAGATAGATTATCATTGTAATCTTTTTTATTATCTTTTCCATCTCTCTCTATTCTTTTTCCTATATTAATATCTTGCTTTATTTGCAAGATATCATTTGACTCATTATATTTTCGAATTTTCATTGCTGTTCTTTCATTAGTCATATTATGTGAGCCGAAGCACATAGGGTTGGAAAAGCTTATTGAAACACCCAGATTATCAACAAGACAATGTTGATGGCTCGTGGGAGGATTTCTTGGTCGCAGTCCATCACAGCTTTGTCCCAAAATTACATGAGAGGGAATAGATAAAGTCCTATGAGTCTATGACCATGGTTAGGGATGTCAATCGGGCTAACCTATCATGTCAACTTGAAACACGAGCACATAAAAGATTCAAATACTATTCTAAAACTCAAATTAGTACTATTTGAAAGAATATGTAAACTAACTTATATTTTAAATAACTTAAAATCAAGTCCGACAATGAACAATTAAATTACTCATGTCATATCCATTGCCCTTATTTTTATGAGATAGAGGGAGTACTATTAGTAAAAAAAAAAGAAAAATTACTCCGATAACATAAATTGAAATAATGAATATAAATAAAAAAAGTTCGTGAAATATTATGTCGTCATAAACCGAAAACATAACTTAATACTTTAGTGATAATTTAGTATAATTAAAAGAAATAGGGTAAAAAGAGGGCTCGAACTCGACACCTCATATATTGATGTCTAAGCTCCTTGCCCTCGAACTCAACACCTCATACATTGATGTCTAAGCTTCTTGCCGCTAGGACAAAGGCTCTGGACGAAAATAGGGTACATGGATAAAAATAAATTAAGTGCAAAACACCCGACAAAGCATGTGAATTTTATGAGAATTCCAACTATTAGTTTACTGACTGACTCTAATACATGTAAACATTCTTAAGTTTTAAGCTTAACTAACTTTATGAGTAATTAGTCAAACAATATCGATTAAACTGTAAATCTTGGCAATGTTAGCTCCAAATCAGAAATCTCTAGATCAACATTTTAATTTATTTAAATTATACTATTTTCATTGATTAGTATTTAATTTTCACTTTCTCCACTTTCGGCCTCATGGCAAACTTATGAGTAGTAATTAGCAAATTAATATAGAGAGATTTAAGAAGAAAATAAAGCAATGACAGAATATATAGAAAAAAGAATTTAAAAAAAGCAAAATAAAAGGGAATAATTTCAAAAAAAATGGAAAAGTATATTATGAAATTTTCCATTCAATCAATAATAAAAGAAATCAAGATAAAAAGAAATAATTTTAAAAAATAAAATGGAAAAAAGTACATTGAAAAAAATGGCAAAAGTACATTAAAATACTCTCTGTCCCACTAGAAATGAAACGTTTTCCTTTTTGGGTTGTCCCATTAAAAATGAAATGTTTCTTAAAATAAAAATAATTTTATCTCTACTTTTCTTCTTAGAGCATCCACAATGGATGCCCTAGTGGAAGCCCTAGTGGTTGCCACGTCAGCATGCCCTATCTTTCTGCAATGGTGGAGCCCTAGTGCATGCCCTATCTCTTATCCACTTTTCATTTTAATTTTAAATCATTGTTTTTTAATTTTATTTTTAATTACTATAAAATACTACCAAAATATATTATTTTAAACACCACAAATGCAAAAAAAAAAAAAAAAACTGCATTACTTAATTTAAAAGTGGAACTACATCATACTTAGCTAAAAAAAACTACATTAAAACTAAAATACTAAAAAAAAGAAAAAACCAAACTAGTCATCTAAATTCAACCTCTGGGCCAAATTCTTGATCATATTCTTAGTCCTCTGTCGGGCTTTCGGATCGGTTTCTTGACGAAGGCTGTTTTGGGCGTCAAGTATAAACCTATACTCAACCACCTCGCGGTAACCTCCGAACTCCTCGATCGCCCTGTCCATGAGCTGAACAGATGGAGGAAGTGCAGCCTGCGGGGGGGCCGCTGATCCAGACGCGTCCGCCTTCACTTTCCCTTTGGCCTGGGCGTTGGCAGCCTTGGTACCAATGGGACGCCTAAAAGTAGACGTAGGCGTGCCGGAACTCCCTTCTGGATCAGCGTTCAGATCCACAGGAGATGGGCCGCTGCTCGTGTAATCGCCAGCGGCGGTGTTCTTCGTCCGGAGCCGAGGATCCAACCGGTATCCCTCCGTTGAACTTCCCCTTGTCCTTCAAGATCAGCCAAACATTGTACAGCTTGAACTGCCCGAACTGCGCCGTTGGTACTCGGACAACGACTTGTTGAGGACATCCTCCATGCTCTCACCGCTAGCTCTTCCGTCCCTGTTCCTGTTGTAGATATAGCAGAAGTTGTTGACGTGGACCTTGATCCGATCCCAACACTTGCGCAGCTGAACCTTGGTCCGCTTGAACGCCCACTTCGGTTTCACCTCGTTGTAGCGTTCCTCAATGCGATCCCACATCCTGGCCGAAGTCTGGTTGTTGGAGGCTATCGAATCCTCCGATACATCGACCCAACACCGAGCCACCTTCAGGTACTCATCCAACTCGTAGTCAGTACGCCCTGTTGCGTACTCCTCGTTCGGCTCGTCGTGTGGGAGTGGGACTGGGACCGATGGCGCCTTTTCTTTCCGCGCCATCTTCTTCTTCCCTTTCTTCGGCGGCGGCCGCACAGGGGCAGGAGGTTGCCCACAACTAGGCTCCATATCCTAAACCCGATACTCCTCGGTGCGAAGAACGGATCGAACTCAGAGTCGGAGACGAAAGTGGATCCCACAGATCCAGGCGTCTCAACCCGGTAGTCTTCGTGACCGGGCCATCGGGCGCCGCCGCCGCCTCCTCCTCCTCCAAACATCGGCATATCGTCGTCGACATTATTCGGGCTCGGGTATTGACTCGGATCCATTGTTGAAAGTGTGGATATTGAGAGAATATAGAAGAGAAAGTGAAAGGTTTGGTGTATGAAAAGTGAAGAAAATGGAGGATTTATAGTGGTTTAAATTAGGGTTAAATAATTATATATATATAAAAAAATGGCTCGGGCTCGGGCTCGGGCGCGCCTCTGCAATGGGCGCCCGAGCTCACGCCCGATCGATCGGGCTCGGGATCGGTCGCGCTCGGGCGTGACCGAGGGCTGCAATGGATGCCCGACCACGCCCGAGCCCGATCTCGGCCGATCGGGCGCGCGATCGGACATCTATTGTGGATGCTCTTAACTCACAAAACAACATTACATAAAATCATGTGCCGAAAAGCAAACTTTTCATATTTATTACGACGGAGGGTACATAATTTACCGTTCACTCAAAAATACTCCCTACATAAGCTATGAGTCAAATAGTCAATGTTGATACTCCTGATTTTCCGCCAAATTCCCTCAAAAAACATTTTCCGATCCCGAAATGTCTGAACCCCAGCTCCCGCCCAAATCGGAACCCACCTCCGCCGACCCTCTTCTCGACACCGGCGCCTTTATCGACCCGGCTCCGAATCACTCTCCCTCCGCCGACATGACCCAACCTTCGCCGCAGTTCATGCCGGGAGTCGTGATAGCGGCGGAACCCATCTCGTATTACATCCCCGGTGAGGCCTCGGCGGAGCCCGCGCCTCGTGCTGCGCGGCGGAGGGATCCCGAGGAGAGGCCCAGCTGGCTGCCGGAGAACTGGACGATTGAGTTGAGAAGGCGCAATTCTGGAGCCACAGCTGGACAGACTGATCGAGTAGGTTTTCTTTTTTTATATCTCGTTCGCCGTTTTAACCTATCATTGGATTGGTTTATTTGTAGGAGGTTTACAATTGACTCTTTTTCATTCCTTGTTTTATTTTCAGTATTTAGTAGCAGTCATGTTACAGTGGACCGGATTTTAGGGGTTTTAGGAGTCAGGTTGTGGACACATTAGTCTAGTTAATATTAGGTTGGAACTTCAGATTACAAAATAGATCAATGCCAATAGATTAGGACCAAATTCATTGTAGCTGCTGGTTGTTCATGTGTGGGTGTTAGGTTTAAACTTGAGATTACTAAATAATAGATTAATATTAAGACCAAACTCGTTAGAGTTGCTGATTGTTTAATCTTATGTCACACCAAGACAACTCTTCTCCAAATTTTTTTTAATGGCCAAATAAACATAAGTTTTAATGGTCATGCAACGGTGGACTCGAACCCGCGACCTATGGTCTGGACATCAACCACTCTATTTGGCCAACACACGCACACAACTCTTCTTCAATTTAGACAGGGAAAATGTGTCTTTCTTGATGCCAATTTCAATTATGATTAGCTCCCTATTTGGGATGATGTATCGTAATTGTTATAACATAAACTCGCCATCAAGCTTGTTCAGTTTTTTTAAATGCTGTAGTCGTTTGCTAGTGTATTTTTCTTGATTATTTTTGTGGTTGATTCATAGTGTAGCAGAGACGTGTGGTATGGCATAGACGCTTCGAATAATTTTTGTTCTCTTTCCTTTCATGAGAACATACATGCCACTGTAGTATTTTTAGCTCAAACAATGTTTCTTCTTGTCTACGTGCATATCCTCACTTTGGTTGCTTCCATTTTCTTAACCTGAATCCCAAAGTTTGTCATGTAATGTGTTCTTCACCTGAAATTCACAGTTTATCCTGTAATTTGTATTAATAGAAGTATTTTTTCTAGCATCGAGTTATAAAGGAAGAAATTTAAATTTGATTCTGGATTCAGTTGAGCATAGAGGAGAAAATTCTTGTCTCTTCTAATTAGTAGAAGGATGAGTTTTGAGCTTGTCGGCAATGGAAAATCTTCTGTGTCTATACTTATGTTGGTAGTTGATGCTATTGGATTCAAACAAGGATAACAGAGATGGAAGAAAATTAGAAATCTGGTTTCTTTCTCTCCCCCACTATGGTTGCTCGTAGTCTGATTGCCATGTTGGTGATTGTCTTGCATAACCATTCTCTACATTCGCTTTTAACTTTTAAAGAAGTTAATCAAATGTTCTAGTTGTTGGTTAGGATTGTTTTCCTCGGCTGACCTTATTTTGGCAACTCCCTTGGAAAATATTGATTGGCTTATTTGCTTGCTCAGTTGCTCTCGATCAGCGTGTTGTGCCCAAAGTTAAAAATTTATAAAAGCTACTCCCTCCATCTCCCATTAATTGGCACCAATTTCCTTTTTTGTTCATCCCCAATTATTTGGACCCTTACTTTTTACTACTTTTGGTAATGGACCCCACATTCCACTCATTCAAGAGTAACAACTCATGGAACAAATTGATCATTTCATTAATCAAAAGCTTCCCCTTCAAGTTGAAAGCTACATGCCTTTTTAGGCAAAACAATGGAATACAAAACCTAACAAATCCTCCTGATAAATTCCAATAAATAAATAATTGTAAGATAATTCCTGGCCTAATCTGCAACCCCTCTCCGAACAAATTGCCCCTCGTTGTTTACATGGCTTGCGATAGTTGTTGTAAGGGGGATTCATCATGGTGCCCCACGACTTGCATCGTGCATAACACGAACACACTTTGAGCGACAGATGGAATTTGGGTGGGTTCATCATGAACATGAGATGGAGAATGGAATGAGTGGATTCATCATGAACATGAGATGGAGAACCGATTGAGTGACGTTGTGACACCAGGTATAGATGCGAAATTCTATACGGTAAGTCAATAAACTAAATAAAAAACGAGCACTTTGCTACAAGAATTCAAATTAGGAACATTCAAGAGTAACAACTCATGGAACAAATTCATCTTTTCATTTATCAAAAGATTTCCCATTCAATTTGAAAACTACACGCCTTCTATAGGAAAAATAATGGAATACCTAACCTAACAATTAACAAATCCTCCTAATGAGATAAATAAAGTACTGTAATAAATAAATAATTGTAAGATAATTCCTCATCCTAATCAGCAAAGAATTGTACAACCTCATCTTTTCAGTACTCATCCCTATAACTTTAGACGATATCTCCAATTTATGTGGCAAGACTCCTAGCATGAACTAATCTCCAACTTCGTTAATTTGTTTTACATTAAACCATCGATAGCCTTGAAGAATTTTCCGTCCACTTCTTCACTTCTTCATGTTTCCGCCAACCTAAGGCCTCGGCCCGGCCCATTCCATTTGGCCTCCAGGACTTGGGCGGTTGGGCCAATACAAGGCTTGATCAAGCGTGTGTTATATCAAGTAGATTTGTCGTTTGTGATTGTTGGTTGTTTGAAGATTAAGCAAATAAATTGGATCAGTTTTAAGATTTATTATGTAGCTGTTTTGATACCATAACTATCCATATTCATTTCTAAGTCTTTTTGGCGTAGAAAATGGTACACAAACCTTCTAGTCACTTAGCTCTCTTTAATTATACCCACATGTGTCGGTCATCGCTCGTGTCTTATTTGGGACTTTTAAGGCACTTTTTTAGTGTCTGCTAGCTGTGTCATTTCCTTTGTTGTTGCATCTTTCTCTTCCATTTCCAACTTTTTGCTACTTGTTTAATAAGATGTCTCCTTAATACCACACACACGCATTTATAAGGTCTTTGTGGATTGAAAATCGCACCGAAAACCTTCTATGCACTTTGTCCTATTTAATTATGCCCACACTTATCAGTTATAGCTTGTCTTATTTGAGAATTTTGCTTTTAAGACACTTTTTAATCTGCTAGCTGGGTCATCTTTCTTAGTTATGTCTTTTTCTTTCATTTCCAACTTGTTCAGTAAATTGGCTCTTTAAATGAACTTAATTGTTGACATGAGCTGGACAAGATATGGCATGTTAAGACACGTCATTGCTCAAACTTTTAATAATTCTCCACTTGTTAATTTTAAAAAAAAATAAGCAATGAAACTATGGTGTGATGAAATAATATATTAATGAAACTCTGACCATATTTTTTGGTAGGCAATTTATCTCATAGAGAATGCTCAATGATTCCGAAATAGCACTCTCATAAATGTGATGGGCTTATAAATCCATTCTTTGGAGCTGCCATTAATTATTTGGTGAACAAATATTATACAAAACTCATTGTGTTTGCTGACGATTGATTCTATAGAAGGATTATATAATACTGTCTTATGAACTGAAGAGTGGTTTTCAAATATACCAGCATTTATTTCGATGTGAGCTTGTAGGAATACATTGCATATAAGTTGTGTAAAATGGATTGTTTTGAGGTTAATGAACTTTTCCAGGTGATGAATATTAGTATTTATATACTACTGACTGATACTGTTTGACATGAAATTAGGTGCAAATAGCTGTCAATACTTTTCAGCACCTCAATGGATACCCAAAAAAAATTATAAATTGTTCTTCTCTTGGAAATAATTGTGTCAAGTTCGTCATTTTCAGAAAAATAGAGGCACAAATTTACTTCTAGAAGAACTCCCAAAAACAGTCCCTGATCATCTTTAGTTTTCCTTTGTCTCGTATAATAACTCATATATAGAAATGGTTTAACTATGTATAATCTTCTAGCACTCTTCCGTTGGGAATTGTTTTTTTCCATTCTGCATCTATATTCATCCATGTGCAAATCTATGTTGTTTGGTTCATTCAAAAACAGTCCCTGATCAATCACAAACATGTAATGTTTGTTTTCTCTAAAAGGCATTTTTGTGCCAAGCTGGGTATATATTTTGCATTTTTGTGCAAAGCTATGTTGTTTTGTTCATTTGGTGGATCTGAACAGTTGCACATGTGTTGTTTGTTCTCTCTAAAAGGCCTTTGTCTAGGAAGTTTGCTTTTGTAGTTATATACTCCCTCCGTCCCACAATAGGAGTCACATTTAGGGTGAGCACGTGATTTAAGAAATGTAATGAATAGTGGGTTGGAAAAATTAGTGGAATATGTGACCCATATTTTTTTACTGATTTATATAAAATGTGAGGGAAGTGAGTTAGTGGAATGTGGGACATACTTACCATTTATGGTAAAAGTGAAGTGTGACTCTTATAGTGGGACGGACCGAAATGGCAAAATGTGACTCTTATTGTGGGACTGAGGGAGTACGACATTCCTGAGCTGGGTATATATTTTGCATTTTCATGCTATGGGACAAGAAAAATGCACAGAAGTTAATAGCTTAACTATGATAACAGGGTTTGCTTTAAGGAAACCATTCTAAACAAAGGCTACTTGTATTATATGCTTCTTAAACTCTTCCTTTGTAAATATATTTGACTTGTGAGAAATCGGCATGATGCCATGTTTAGTTTAAACTTCACTTCGTTTTTGTTCAATTCACCTGACATTTACATTGATCCTGAATTTTGAAGTATTACATCGAACCAGCGGGGCAACGCAGATTCCGTTCGAAGGTTGAGGTGCTTCAATTTCTGGAAACAGGAAGTAGTAAACCAAAGAGAAACGCACCTTCTGAAACTGAGACTATGGTAAGTAGAAATTATTCATGGATTTTAGTATCACCAACGGTGCCATTGAATTCTTTTTCTGGGTTTTTCTTCTTCCTGATTTTTTTTGTGCTTATTGTTCTGCAGCCTTCCAGGACTCCTGCAAGCCAAACACAAAGGAAGTCCAGCACGAAACGGAAGAAATCCGAGGGCTCTGTTTCTGACAATACACAACCACCACCACCACATGTTCGGAACGGCGTCCAGGCAGATAATGCCCAACCGTTATGAAGTGTGCGGATGGTAAGGCCAAGCGCTGGCATGATAGTGTACATGCACCTCTCTAAGTGAAAGCGCTTGTTTTGTAGTTACCATAAATTCATTATAGACATTTTACTTGTTGCTTATGTAGGATTCAAACATTATTGTGCGTGAGTTCTCTTGTGCAATGTTAAGAGAATTCTTTTGTGAGTTTTTGATATTATTTTTGGAAGCCCTCTTAGAAGATAGAGAGGGTGTGAAGTGGTTTCCTTGTAGAAGTAGGAACCTTTGTAGAATGCATTGCTCCAATTGGTTTAGTGCATGAGGTTTCTCCAGATCTGTATATGGATTAGTAATAGTAACTTCTCCATGTGTTTGTGCAGCGTGTGTGCGAATGCAGTGTGTCTGTGTACGATATGTGCATTGTGTGTGTGTATGCAGTGTGCAATGTGTGTATGTAAGTGTGCAGTATAATGTGTGTTTTGTGTATATAGTGTGTGCTATGTTTATATAGTTGTGAAAGTGTCCAATTTTTAACTATTAGAATTCCAAATATATACTTTGGATATGAATAGTAATTTTATTTTAAATCTAAATATTTTGTGGTACCAAATATTTGGAATTTGTTAGCTTGGGGCAAGCATTTATTATTAGGTAGTTCACACTTCTACAAACAAAATGTAGGAATGTCTACATTTTGATTATAATCTTATGAAGCACGGTGAGTGAGCTAAATATTGGGCGTTGATACATGAGCTCTAACTTAGGCGAAATCTTGTTTACTCTAACGTAAATAAATAAAATTGTTCCGTTCATCAAAATTCTCACATTTTCACCTTGATTAAATGATATACTCGGTACTCCATATGTGAACATTCAAAATGTCACACACTGATGTCTTGAATTTTGAATTCTAGAGATTAAATCCTACGTAGCACGAAAATATTATTGGATTTTAACAAAACAAATTCTAAACATCATAAAATTTTATTGCAAAAAGTTAAATTTAAAATAAAAATAAAAATAAAAAGAATATTCATTTAGCAATAAAATGACATTGTTTTAGTAGTTACTTATTTTAATTTATTTGTTTTAATTATGTTCAACACGTCCTAGCTAGGCCTAGCCTCGATGAGCCGAAACAGTAGAAAATGAAGCTGGCTTATACTGGATTATGGTAGTGGAATTCAATTGGATTCTTTGTAAATTTTTGACCGAGTATTATGAATCCAAGGACCATGAATCGGTTAGGCCCGACTAACCCCACTCACTTCAAACATGAGCCTAGGTTGGATTGAGCCTCAATCCAAGCAACCTCATGGGTACTGAGTCAACTACAGCTAGGGCATGGATCCCCTACTGTGCTCTCTCCATAGCAAGGGATGTTGTGCTCTCACAACCCCATATTTTATTCATTAAATAAAATATTACAATTTTTTTAAATGTTGGAGCTGTGAGAGCACAACACCTCCTGTTGCCCCCGTTGTGGAGGGAGCACAACAAGGAATAACACTTAGGATATTTATGAAAAATATGATAACTTTGGGTATAATATAGGGTTGTGATAAATTGCTAACTAGTTAGGACTTCCGAATTAAGATTAATTCTTAGCCATTAGATTAGAAGATTTAGGGGTTGAAATAATGTCAAATGAGTTATATTTTAAATATAAATAAATAGTAAATAAACTTTAAGGGTATTGATATGTGTTTAAAACTAACTACTATTTTCTTTATTTTCAAAATCATCTCAAAGCTTTAAATTTCCGTAATTCTCTCCATTTAATTTTTTTTTTTTGCAAAAAATATATCAAATTAGAGGTAATTTATGAGGATTCTAACGAGACCTCAATTGCATATGTTCTGACGACGTTCGAATGATGAAATTTGATACTTAATTTTTATTTCAGTTTTTCGTAGATGTTGATAAAGAGTAGTCCTTTTTTTTTGTTAACAAATGCATCAAAAAATTTCAATATAATGCATGTAAAATATCAATAAAAATGCATTGATATTTTCGTATACTTGTGCTGAAATACTCATGTCATTGTGTTAATATTTGTAATACACTGTTGATATTAAAAAACCATGAAAATGATAATATGATAACAAAATAACGATCTTACACATTTGTTGATATTTTGTCTACAAATTTATAAGATCTAATCTTATTCACTCATCTTAAAATCTAAGGACGTAGATTTAGTCTTAGTTTTGAATTATAATAGTGTGAGCAATAAAAGTGGACCCAATATATATACTAATTTTTAAAAACGATCACACACTGTCAATACTTATAAAATATTAACACAAAAGAAAATGAAGTGTACAGTATAACTATCCTCTAATTAAGAATATAAGATGATATCATATTGCTACTTTTCAATTTTTCATGGAAAGTTACTCAACTAATTTATTTATTAGAAGAAAATACACGTAATTAGGAACTAAAAGAATTCAGGATTTCGCTAATCTACAGATTGCTGACATTAACGAACTCTTCAACCTTGCCCAAGTTGTCCACTCACCATTTCACCTTCATTTTGCTTTGGTAAACAATCATTTAACACCATTTTCCTTCAATCAAAATATACTAGAACTACAAGATTTGGTGAAACCTAGCTCCTCTCAACCAACCAAAACCCTTCAATAACTACACAAACCCTTTTATTCAGATGCTATTCCTTACAATTTTGAGTTTTCATCTGTAAGTTTTTGTTTCCTCTTCGACTTCTATCCGTTTTCGCCATTTGGACTTTGTGATGAAGAATTATTGCTTTGAATATAAGTTTCAATTTGGTTAATTTGGTCCGACTTTGGAAAGAAAAGAACAATTATTCTTAACTATAGTTTTCTTTTGAACATTGTAAAGTGTTTAAGTTGAATAGGGAAGGAAGAAGTTCATTACATTGGAAATGGAAAAAATGGCTCTGATTGATGTTGGGTGTTGATTTTCATCAAATTATTCCCCCAAATGTAGTGTATTTAATTTCGGCACTTCATGAACTCTGTATGCATGTATCATTTGTTATCATTATTATTATTGGTTAAAAAACTATGACCATGGATTCTAAATTATGTGCTTGATTGCTTGTCTCGTGTGTGTGTGTTTTGGCATTTCTATAGGTTTGACAATAAGTCTACTGAATCATGTCAAGACCAATACTGCTTGTCTGTCTGTTGTTGATACTGATTATTACATCCCAATTTTAATGGAGACAGCAATTGGTAAGTGACATGGATACGAATCCGGCGGAGTCTCAGAAGCAACAACAGATCTCAAAAAGGGAACAAGGTGTGAAAGAAAAGGTAATTATTGCTTCCTCTAATCCACATGCATGGGTTAGCAGTGTTAAGAAGTTATAATGACTTTATATATGTATACCATGTCTTTGAGATTATATGTATTACACATACATATTTGCTTTTGAGGTTATATAAAATCGTCATATATATCTGCTTCCGATGGTGGATTATAGTTCCTGTCACGTGTTGCATAACCATTGAGTTGAAAATGTGTATTATATCTACTAGTATTAATTAAGCAATGTAGCAGTTTCCTTATTGCTATTTTCAACTGTTTCAATCTACTCCTATATCTGTGTTAAACTTTAATCAGCTTGTACTCTTTCCTAATGTGCATTTGGTGTATTCAATGTATATGTATATCACCATCCACTTGTTTTCGAATTGAAATTGGAACACAACTACAGCAGAAAACATCTGAACACAATTAATGAGAAATGAATTTCCTAAAGATTCTTTTCCTTTTTTGAAAGGGTTTATCGTAACACTTTTGTAAGATAGCCCTAAGGATGGTTGGGTACTTAATTACGTATTTCTATGCTCTATTCTCAACAATGAGGGTAATGGTGTATATCATAACTACAAGAGCTTATTTCATCCTCTTCCCAGGAAGAGGCGAAATGCACATGACAGCTGCCTGCTCCAGCTACCATCTATGATGATCCATTCGAGATTTGTTTAAGTGCTGTAGTGCACATTCTACTTGCTCTATCCTCCCAAGGATTTTATACGATTAACGCTGGACCATGAAGAACCATCAATTTCAACTAATATTCACATATCATCCTGTTAGATTTATCAACTGCCACTACTTAGAGAACCATCTCATGTCAGCAAATTTAACTCATCCTCTTTCCCACTACTTAGAGAAGTGACCTAAGAAAAATATGTAGACTGCAGGTGTTGTACTAAAAACATGTAGTTTGTTGTTGTAACCTTGGGGAGTAAAAATAAACGAAAGAGTTCATATGTTCAAACTTGGTTGTCACTTGTCGAAATTTGAGTTTTAAACCCAGCCATCTTTCCAAAGCCCTCTAATTCTACCACTGAGAGGTCTGGGCATTATTTTTCCAAGGAATATCAGCCTCGAAACATGAGAGAAACTACCAAAATCTGGCCAGCCTCTTGTATTGGAGCCAGGGCATCTTCATAGCGAACATGTAGTTCGCTAAGAAGTGAGAAAATAGACCTTGAAAATGAAAGGGTGCCCTACCTTCCTTTTTCCTTATGTGCTAGCTATTAGGAAAATGGCCTTTTTCTACACTATAGGTGGTGGCACTACATAAATGACATATTAAGGTTATGATTAGAAGACTTAAGTCCAAATAATATGTTTTGATCCTACATTTTCCTGAAAATACTTGTTGATCCTACACATTAGGTTAGTAATAGTTACCTTCTGGTCCCAAATAATATGTTTTGATCCATAATGAACATATCCATAAAAAAAATTAACTGTCAACTGCAGTTTGACTATATTAGTGAGTTAATTATCATTCTAATTAGAAAGATAATAAAATACTTAATTTATAAAAAATACTTAATTTATAAAAAATACTTAAATTAGCTAATTAGAATAATAATTAACTCACTAATATGGCTGATTTGGACCAAAAGCTAACACGCTTAATGTATATGACCAAAAAGTTTTTTTGGGAAAATATAGAGGAACAATTTTGGACTTCACTCTAATTAGTATAAATTTTCTTTCCCTTTGGTCTAAGTTCTATGTTGTGTGTGTAGTGACTAACTTTTCTTATATTCTCTGACTGGCCTCTGTATCCCCAGCTTTGAGCACGGGAGCTAATGCAGCTTCAACTTAGAGTCAGTTGAGCCAAATCTAGTCGATGTGTGTTATCTGAAGACCAACTTAATCAAGTTTAGATTTCCCTAAAATGTTCCCTCCTTAACTTAATCAAGCTTAGATTTTTCAGCTCAGATCGACTTCATTGTTGTCGTTCAGATAGCCTAATTGTAGGAGCTTGATTATAGACTTGTATTTCAGGGATTCTCCTATTATCCTTGAAGGCTTGAATATGTCTCTTAGAAAGAGTGTGTGAACATTTACAATTTTTTCAATCAATATGGTCAGAAATTCCTTCAAATTTCCATGAGCAGATACCGCCTGGAATAAACATAAGTGACATGAGCAGATTGTGTGTTCAAGGTAGGAGAAGAACACCTTACCCTTCTTGCAGATGAGAGTATTTTTCATATTTCAGTGATTTAAGGTCCAGTTTTGAAACCTGTGGACGAGCGTGACAAAGAAAACAGGTACACCTGTTACCCATATATATAGAAGGTTCAAATTCAATAGGACACACATTTTATTAGTAAAGATATTAGGATAAATTTTTACAAATATGGGACTTGGGTTTACTTACATTTGCAGCAAGTTAGACATGGGGGATATGAGGATATCTATGTTCCAGCTTGAGAGGAAAATTAATAAAGATAAAGGATTCAAATATTTATACACTACTCAATTAATTAGCAGTAGGGGCTTGATTATATGACATTATAGGATATATGACTGAAGAGATTTTCAAATTACTTCCTTGAATAGGTGTATAAGAAAGTTTATGAATATAAAAGTTCTCCTATCAGTATACACAAAAATTTTTAGGTTGTCCTGTCGAGTTGACGATTGTAAACTTGGTAAACATGAGTCACTGGCTTAGGGAAATTGTTTCAAGACCTATCACAATCTTGATTGGAAAGACTGGAATCAAACACAACCGTTAAATAACTAAATGTATTAGGGGCGGAATGTAAAATACTAGGTTGTCTGAGATTTGAGATCATATTAACTCAAGAATTGTGGAGTTCAAATCTCTAGAGTTGCATCTTGATTATTTCTTACTGAACCTCAATAGCTCAAAGGTTGACATAGTTTAGTTACTTACCCCCCCCGACAAAGCTTGTGAATTATGAGAATTCCCACAATTTGTTTATTTTAATACATTGAAACATTCTTAATTTTTAACTAATTTTATGAGTAATTTGTAAAATAATACAGAGTGAACTGTAAATTTGGAATCTAGTGGATGCATGATGTGTATTAGCTGTATTTCATGAAATTAAATTGCATCAGAAATTTCTGGACCAAAGTTTTAATTTATTTGAATTAATTTTTTTGAAACTATTTATTTCTTATTGCCATTTTTCCACCTTAGGCGAATTTTATGCAAATTAGTAAAATAATATAGTAAGAAAGGAGAAGATAATAGAATAATGAGAAAAGAGAGAGAAATAAGAATAAATAGAAATTGTTAAATTTATCTTTGAAATAGAAATGAGGAAAATAAAAAAAAAAATAGATAATATTATGAAAAAAATGGAAAGTACATTAAATGAAATTTGCAGTTTAATAAAAAGTGGAAAAGTACATTAAATGAAACTTGCAGTTCAATAATATATGCAATCTGTCAAATGGTCAATGTTACTCTGGCAGCCAATTCCATATACGGCATCCTCATTACTACTGAAAAATTAGGGATTTATTTGGGTTTGTGAGTGGTCATTCTTGATTCAAACATAGTTCACCATTGCAGCCCCCTCAAAACGATTTTCCAATCCCGAGATGTCTGAACCCCAGTTCCCTCCCAACACGGAACCCGCCCCCACCGACCCGGCTCCAAACCACACTCCTGCTAGCGTCAAGTTGGAGCCTCTGCCGCGGTTCATGCCGGACAGGGTGTATAATCCGGAGCCCATCTCGTATTTCATCCCCGACGCGGAGCCCGCGCCTCGTGCTGCGCGGCGGAGGGATCGGGAGGAGAGGCCCAGCTGGCTTCCGGAGAACTGGACGTTTGAGTTGAGAAGGCGCAATTCTGGAGCCACAGCTGGACAGACTGATCGAGTAGGTTTTCTTTTTATTTATTCCTTGTCTGAAGATTCCTTTTTTTGTTATCAATTTATTGTTTGTGTTGGTTTGAGCGAGAAAGGTGCTATCTTATGCGGTGTTGGTCCTATCTTTAGATTGTTTTATTTGTAGGAGGTTTACAATTGACTGTATTGCATTTCTTGTTTTTTTATGTATTTTTATTTCCAGTATTTAGTCGCAGTCCTTTTACACAGTGGACCAGATTTTAGGGGTTTTAGGAGTTAGGTTGTGGACACATTAAGCCTAGTGAATATTAGATCGAAACTTGAGATTACAAAATAGATCAATGCCAATAGATCAACACCAAACTTATTGTAGTTGCTGGTTGTTTATGTGTTGAGTTTAAACTTAAGAGTACAAAATACTAGATTAATACCAATAGATTAAGACCAAACTCGTTGGAATTTCTGGCTGTTTAATCTGATGTCACACCAAGAAAACTCTTCCCATAATTTAGACAGTGAAAATGTGTCATTTCAAGTAAAATCTTGATGCCAATTTTAATTATGAGTAGTTTCCTATTTGGGATGACTTATCGTAATTGTTACTATAACATAAACTAGCCATCAATCTTTGATCACATTTTTTAAATGCTGCAGTCATTTTGTACTGTTAATTTTCTTGATTATTTTTTGCGGTTGGTTCATAATGTAGCAGACACGTGGTATGGCATAGACACTTCGAATAATTTATTCTCTTTCCTTTCCTGAGAACATACATGCCGCTGTAGTATTTCTGGCTTCAAACAATGTTTCTTCTTGTCTACGTGCATATCCTTACTTTGGTTGCTGGCATTTTTCTAACCTGGATCCCAAAGTTTGTCGCATAATGTGTTCTTAACCTGGAATTCTCAGTTTGTCCTGTAATTTGTATTAATAGAAGTATTTTTTCTAGCATCGAGTGATTTTTGTTTAATGAAGGAAGACATTTAAATTTGATTCAGGATTCAGTTAAGCATTGAGGAGAAAGTTCTTCTTTCTTCTAGTTGGTAGAAGGATGAGTTTTGAGCTTGTCAGCAGTGAAAACTCTACTTATGTTTGTTATTGTTGTTATTGATTTAAACAAGGATAACGGAGATAGAAAAACTCTGGTTTCTTATCTCTCCCCACTATGATTGCTATAACTGTCATGTTGGTGATTGGCTTGCATAATCATTCTTTACATTCGCTTTTAATTTTTAAAGAAGCTAACCAAATGTTCTGGTTACTGGTTAGGATTGTTTTACTTAGTTGACGGTTGACCTTATATTGGCAACTTCATTGGAAAGCTTATTTCCTTGCTAAGTTGCTCTTGCCTCTCGATCAGAATGCTAAGCCCAAATTTAGAAGTTCGAAAAACTAAAATTAGAAAGAAGCGTTAGAGTAAGTAGATGAGCTGAAGAAATATAATGACGTGACCCTTGGAAGCTCACAACGAACTTGCGGCACCTCTCCAAACAATTTGCCCCTTGTTGTTTACATGGCTCGCAATAGTTGTTGAAAAGAGGATCTGCCGTGGCACCCCACGACTTGCAACATGCATAACACGGACACACTTCGAAAGACAGATGGAATTTGGGTTAATTCGTCGTGAGCATGAGATGGAGAATAGAACGAATGACGCTAGGTATAGATGCGAAATTTTGTACGATAATCAAGCAATTAAATCGAAAACGATCACTTTGCTACAAGAATTCGAATTAGGAACATTCAAGAGTAACAACTCGTGGAATAAATTGATTTTTTTTCATTATCAAAAGCTTCTCCATTCAAGTCGAAAGCTACACGCCTTTTATAGGCAAAAGAATGGAATACGAAACCTAACATATCCTCCTAACGAGTTAATAAATAAATTGTAATACAATTTCTTATCCTAATCTGCAATACCTATCCATACAAATTGCCCCTTGTTGTTTACATGGCTTGCGATAGTTGTTGTGAAGGGGATCCGTCATAGAACCCCACAAATTGCATAATGCATAACACGAACCCACTTGGAAAGACGGATGAAATATGTGTTGATTCACCGTGAACATGAGATGGAGAATGGAATGACTAACGTAGGTATAAATACGAAATTCTATATGTTAAGTCAATAAACTAAATCAAAAAGGTGTACTTTATTATAAGAATTCGTATTAGGAACATTCAAGGGTAGCAAGTCATGGAACAAATCGATCTTTTCATTAATCAAAAGCTTCTCTATCCAATTCGAAACCTACACTCCTTTTATAGGCAAAACGAACATGAAAGCTAAGAAATCCTCCTAATGAGATAAATACTAGTAATAAATAAATAATTGTAAGATAATTCATAATCTTCAACACCTCTCCGAACAAAATACCCCTAGTTGTTTACATTGCTCACAATAGTTGTTGTAAAGGGGATCCTTCATGGCACCCCTCGGCTTGCAACATGCATAATAACACAATCACACTTTGAAAGATGGATGAAATTTGGATGGATTCGTTGTGAACATGAGATGGAGAATGGAATGAGTGACGCCAGGTATAGATGCGAAATTCTATATGGTAAGTCAATATCTAAATCGAAATCGAGCATTTTGCTACAAGAATACGAATTAGGAACATTCAAGAGTAATCATGTAATAAATCAATCTTTTCATTAATAAAAAATCTTCCCCATTCAATTTGAAAGCTACACGCCTTTTATAGGCAAAACAATGGAATACGAAACCTAACAAATACTCCTAGTGAGATAAATACTACTCCCTCCGTCCCAACTAAGTTGAGTCAAAACTTTTGGGCACAAAGATTAAGAAATTGTGTTGAAAAGTATGAGAGATGAATAAAATATGAAAGATAAAGAAGAGTAAAGTAGGTGATAAAATAAAGTAAGAGTGATTGGATGTTTTGTTTTTAGTCAAAAAAAGAAATGACTCAACTTAGTTGGGACATCCCAAAGAGGAATACGACTAACTTAGTTGGGACGGAGGGAGTAGTAAATAAATAATTTAAGATACTAATCCTAATCTGCAAAGAATTGTACTTACCAAATGAATAAAATAATAAATACTGAATCTTTGAACAATAACCTCATCTTTTCAATACTTATCACCATAACTTTTGACATTATCTCCAATTTATATGGCAAGACACCTAGCATGAACTCATCTCCAACTTCGTTAATTCGTTTTAGCATTAAACCATCGATAGCCATGAAGAATTTTCGATCTGTTTCTTCGCTTCTTCATGTTCAGCCAACTCAAGGCCTTGGCCCATTCCATTTGGCATTCATGAATTGGGCCGACGTGAGGCTTGATCAAGCCCGTGTCTTATTAAGTAGATTTTCCTTTTGTGATTGTGAGCTGTTTGAAGATTGAGCACATAAACTGTATCATTTATAAGATGTTATTATGTAAGTGTTTTGAAACCATAACCATCCATATTCATTCTAACTCTTTCTGGCATTGAAAATGGTAGACAAAACCGTCTAGCCACACTTGGCCCTCTTTAATTACATGCGTCGGTCATCTCTCGTGTTTTATTTGAGACATTTGCTTTTAAGGCACTTTTTTAGTGTCTTCGAGTTTTGTCAACTCCTTCATTGTTGCGTCTTTTTCTTCCATCTCCCATAAAAATTGGCATTGAAACTTTAGTGTGATGAAATAGTATACTCATGAAAGTATGAAACACTGAACATATATTTTTTGGTAGGCAATTTATCTTATTGATGAATTCTCGATGATTCCGAAATTGCACTCTCATAAATTTGATGGGCCTATAAATCCATTCTTCGGACTTGCCATTAATTATTTGGTGAACAAATATTATACAAATGGTGTTCGCTGATGATTGATTCCATAGAAGGATAGTATAATACCGTCTTATGAACTCATCAAAGAGTGGTTTTCAAATATACCATCCTTAATTTCGAATACTTTACATATAAGTTGTGTAAAATGGTTTGTTTTGCGGTTAACGAACTTTCCAGATGATAGAATATTATTTATATACTGGCTGATACTGTTTGACATGAAATGGAGTTTGAGTTATGAATTATTGGCTATAGCTGCCAAAAATTTTCATGCAGCTTAAGGGATATGGAAGAAAATTATATATTGCCCTTCTCTAGGAAAGAAAAACAAGTTCATCATTTTCGGAAAAATAGAGGCATGAATTTATTTCTAGAATAACTCCCAAAAACAGTCCCTGATCACCTTTAGCTTTCCTTTTCTCAAATAATGACTCATATTCAGATATGGTCCTTTGGGAATTGTTTTTTCCATTCTGCATTTATAATCATCCATGTGCAAAGCTATGTTGTTTTGTTTATTTGGTGGAATTGATCAATCGCAAACATGTGTTGTTTGTTTTTCTCTTAAATGCATTTTTGTGCAAAGCTAGGTATATGTTTTGCATTTTTGTGCAAAGTTGGGTATATATGTTGCATTTTTGTGCAAAGTTGGGTATATATGTTGCATTTTTGTGCAAAGCTATGTTGTTTTGTTTATTTGGTGGATCCGATCAGTCGCAAACATGTGTTGTTTGTTTTCTCTAAAAGGCCTTTGTCTAGGAAGTGTGCTTGTGTATATATTTTGCATTTTCTGCTATGGGACAAGAAAATATATATGTATATGTTTTTTCTGCCTATAAAATAAGCTCACGAGTAATATAATCATGCAACAGTATGACATGCTGCTAGAAAAAAAATGCACAGAAGTTAATAGCTTAACTATGATGACAAGGTTTGCTTAAGGAAACCATTCTAAACAAAGGCTACTTGTATTATATGCTTCTTATCTTCCTTTGTATTTATATTTGACTTGTGCAAAATCGGCATGATGCAATGATTAGTTTATTGCTGTACTTCATTTGTGTTCAATTCATCTATATCTATACATGGAAATGACATTTACATTGATCCTGAATTTTGAAGTATTACATCGAACCAACGGGCAAACACAGATTCCGTTCGAAGCTTGAGGTGCTTCACTTTCTGGAAACAGGAAGTACTAGACCAAAGAGAAAGGCACCTTCTGCAACTGAGACTACGGTAAGTAGAAATTATTCATTGATTTTAGTATCACCAATGGCGCTGTTGAATTCTTTTTCCAGGTTTTTCTTCTTCCTGATATTTTTATGCTTATTGCGTCTGCAGCCTTCAACGACTCCTGCAAGCGAAACACAAAGCAGGGCCAGCGCGATACGGAAGAAATCCGAGGCCGTTGTTTCTGATAATACACAGCCACCACCACATGATGTCAACAGCGCGCAGGCAGATAATGCCCAACCGATATGAAGTGAACAGATATGGTAAGGCCAAGCGCAGGCATGATAGTGTTTATGCACCTCTCCTGGGGTCTCTAATGGAAAGCGCTTGTCTTTTTGTTACCATAATTCTTCATAGATTCTGGTTGTAGACATTTTACTTGTTGCTTATGTAGGATTCAAACATTATTGTGCGTGAGTTCTCTTGTGGAATGTTAAGAGAATTCTTTTGTATTTGAAATTATTTTTGGAAGCCCTCTTGAAGATAGAGATGGTATAAATGCAGTTTCCTTGTAAAAGTAGGAACCTTTGTAGAATACTTTGCTCCAATTGGTGTAGTGCATGAGGTTGCTCCAGATTTGGACATGGGATTATTTTGGTAGCATTGTAGGTTTCCCTAGTCATCAAGAAAAAGTAACATCAGCAGGAGTTTTAAGAACTTCAAAGTTTTAGTTAAATCAGTTCTCACTTTCTTAATTCAGTGTGTAGTGTGCAGCATGTAAGGGTAGTGCATGTATTGTGTGTGTATAGTGCGTGTTTGTGTATGTATGCGTGTGGAATGTGCAGTGCGTGTGTGTGCAATGTTTATATAATGTGTGAAGGTGTCCAATATATTTAGAATTCCAAATATCTACGTTGGATATGAAATTCAAATGGTAGAATTGAGAGGAATTAGAATTATAATTTAATTCTATGTCCAAATATTTTGTGATATTAGATACTACTATTAGATTTGAAATTGAAGACAAAGATTCTATTTCCACAACCCGTATCAAATGGGAGAAAAAATTCCATGGACTAAATATACTAAGGTGGAAATATTATATGGCGTGTCCTACCACTAATATATTGCCAAATATATTAGTGGCAATATATTAGTGGTAGGACCACGTCATAAGATTTCCAAATATATTAGTGGTAGGACACACCATATAATATTTCCACCTTATATACCTAGATCATGAAATTTTTTTCTCATCAAATGGAACCTTATTGAATTTGTTAGCTTAATTTATTGTTAGGTAGTCAAAGTCAAATGAGTTACTTTCCCTGGCCCATAATAGGAGTCACATTTTGTGTAGACACGAATTTTAGAAAAATGTAGAGAATAGTGGGTTGAAAAAATTAGTAAAATATGAGGTCTATTTTTTAATATTAATTTTATAATAGAATGTGAGTGAAGTGAGTTAGTGGAATGTGAAATCTACTTACTATTTATGGTAAAAGTGAAATATGACACTTATTATTGGATGGACCGAAATGACAAAAGTGTGACTCTTATTATGGGATCTAGGGGTATATTTCATAAAATAAATCTATCATACTATTTGGATCATTTTTTAAATTTGTAGCTCTACTCTTTTATCAAGCACAAGATTGAGTATGCTTAAACCTTGGAGTTGATACATGAGCTCCACTGTAAATTCATAAATTTATTCCTTTCATCAAAATTCTCTCATTTATAGCTTAATCCAAAGGATATTAAATATATCACACACCGATATCTTGAATGTCAAATTCTAGAGATTAAATCCTATACATGGAAATCTGTTGGATTTTAACAAAAGAAATTCAAAATGTGTTGACATGGCATTTTTATTGCAAAAATTTAAATTTAAAATCAACAATAATAAAAAGAATAATTATTATACCCATCATCTACTTCAATTATTAAAGAAAAAAGATATATCAGTTAGGGATGTCAATTCAACCCGAAACCCGTGGGCCGGTCCGAACAACCCGATAAAATGAGCGAGTTAGGGTTGTAATTTTATTAATCGAATATAAAACGGGCTAAACGGATTGACCCGAATGGGTTGACGGGTTAAAAGGGTTGGCCTGAACGGGTTGCGGGTCGGCCCGATGGGTTGCAACTTTTTATTAAAAATGATTAAGTTTTAGGGTTTTTTTTATATTTTTGAATCTTCAATCTTTCTACATAATCATTATACGTTTACACCGTCCCATCATCTGCCACTAGTGTCTTACCACCACCAAAGCCAATCAAGACAAAATTAAGAAATAACTCATCAAAATCTTAATATATTTATAATTATAATAATGATTCATGTAAGATATGATTTTTAATTTTCACAAAGAATTAGTTACTAACAATGTCATAATGACACGAACACAAGCTTTAATTTATGTTGTTGTTGATCGAGATGAAATGCTTCTTTCCAAGTATTATTGTAGAATACTAGTATGAAAATATGAAGATTTTATATGATTCTAACTAAAAAGAAAATGTTATCTAAAATTTTAAAATCATTTATAGAAGAAAATTTTGATACAAGAAATTATTTTCGAAAGCTTTTAGGCCCAAATAGCCCGATGGGTTAGCCCAAAACCCGGCGGTTTAGGGTTATGGTTGAAAATTTATAACCCAAAAAATCCATAACCTGAATAGCCCGCACCCAAATAACCCGACAACCCGAATAGATTGACCCGAACCCGAACGGGTTAGCCCAATTGGCATCCCTAATATCAGTATTAAAAGTCAAGATGGCATCATATTCCTACTTTTCATGGAAAATTATTCAACTAATTTGTAGTTAAATAAAAAAAAATTGGACTTAAAAAATGTAATTATGCATTTTTAACGTTCTCTCATCCCCGTAGAAACCATACTATATTTTGCTTCTCCTAATCTGCTGAGTGCTGCTGACATTAACGAACTCTTCAACCTTCCTCACTTTGTCCATTTACCATCATAACTTCCATCCGTTTGCTCTGGCTCCCAGTTTTCACCTTAACGCTGAAACAATCATTTAACACCATTTTCCTTCAATCAAAATATAACACTACAAGATTTTCAATCAAGCGAACCCTTCAATAACTTCTGATTCGCCCCTTTTTATTCTGATGCCGTTGGTTACAATTTTGAGTTTTCATCTGTAAGTTTTTGTTTCCTCTTTTCGCCATTTGGACTTTGTAATGAACAATGTTACTGCTTTGAATATAAGTTTCAATTTGGGTAATTTGGTCCGACTTTGGAAAGAAAAGAACAATTACTCTTAACTATAGCTTTCTTTTGAACATTGTAAAGTGTTTAAGTTGAATAGGGAAGGAAGAAGTTCATCACAATACAAATTGAAAAAATGGCTCATCTTAATGTTGGGTGCTGATTATCATCAAAATTGTTTACCCAGATTTAGTGTATTTAATTTAGGCATATCATTTGCTATCATGATTATTATTGGTTAAAAAACTATAATGCTGTCTCGCTTCTTAATTTTGTGCTTGCTTGCTTGTTTGATTGTTGTGTGTGTGTTTTGGCATTTCTATAGGTTTTGGGAAAGACAATAGGTCTACTGGAATCATGTCAAGACCAATGCTGCTTGTCTGTCTGTTGTTGATACTGGTTATTACATCCCAATTTGAATGGAGACAGCAATTGGTAAGTGACATGGCTACGAATCCGGCGGAGTCTCAGAAGCAACAACAGATCTCAAAAAGGGAACAAGGTGCGAAAGAAAAGGTAATTGTAGCTTCCTCTAATCCGCATGCATTGATTCGAAACATGAAAGGAACTACCAAAATTGAGCCAGGGCATCTTCATAGAGAACATGTAGTTCATGTCTCACTAAAAAGTGAGAAAATAGACCTTGAGAATGAAAGAGTGCTCTACCTGCAATTTTCCTAATGTGCTAGCCACTAGGAAAAGGGCCTCTTCTCCAGTATAGGTGGTGGCAATACATAAATGACTGGCCTCTGTACCCCAGCTTTGAGCACGGTAGCTAATGCAGCTCCAACTTAGAGTCAGTCGAGCCAAATCGAGTCGATGTGTGTTAGCTCAAGCCCAACTTAATCAAGCTTAGATTTCCCTAAAAAAAGTTCCCTCCTCAACTTAATCAAGGTTAGATTTTTCAGCTCAAGATCAACTTCATTGTTGTCGTTCAGATAGCCTAATTGTAGGAGCTTGATTATAGACTCTCAGTATAAAAGTTCCTGTTGAGTTGATGATTGTAAACTCGACAAACTTGAGTCACTTGCTTAGAGAAATAGTTTAAGGCCTAATCTCAATTTTGATTAGAAACTGGAATCAAGCATACCGTTAAACTGTGTAAACAACTAAACGTTTTAGTCTTTACGGGTGTGTAAATAACTAAACATATTAGGGGCGGAATGTTTAATAATAGGCTGTACGAGGATTGAGATCATATTAAGTAAAGGATTGTGGAGTTCGAATCTTGGGAGTTGCAACCTGATTAATTAAGTTCAAGTTTTCTTGCCGAACCTCTATAGCTTAGTGGTTTGCATATTTAGTTAATCCTCACGTACTCTAGTCACTCTACCTCTCCTAAGTTTTTCAACAAATGAAGTAAGGTTCTAAACTCTCCACTTAGTTGCAGCTTAAAAAAATTAGCATCTCATATTATGTAATGAGCTTACTTACAACTTGAGTAGCTTGATCTTTATGCTCTATTGTGTGTGCTAAACAATGCAAAGATGATTACTGCAATAGCCCACTAATAATTAGCCTAGATAGATAAAAAACCCATAATTTACTAAGATGGATCAGAACTATGGGATATTCGAAGGCCCTTGATAAGTGCTATAATTTGATCTATATGCTTGATTCATACCCATCTGTAAGGGTAGGATTGGAGAAATTCTAGTGACGACTGAACTAAGATCTTGGTTCATAAATTATGAATCACAACTTCAGAAACATTGTATTGTGAAGTATGAACCTCATATCTGCCAAGCAATCTACCAAAACTGGTTGCAGTAGCACGGTGAGGCGAGAGCCACTGCATTTACTGATCAAGTACATTTCCTTGTTTATGCTAATGCTGATAGAGTTGGTTTGATGTTGGTGTTGCAGATAATCTTGTCACAGGAAAAGAGCATCCAGAAACTGAATGAGGTTGTCAAGAGTCTTAGGGAACAACTGCAGCAGTGCCGCAGCATTAAGGAAACGACGACGCTGAATGCCACATTAAGCTCCTTAGCTGAAAGTGTTATTGAACTTGAGCGCCAACAAATTCTAGAGGACTGAACTCAACCTCTTGACTCTTCTTTCTTTACATAATGCTTGTGTAACATTTCTTTTCTTTTTTGTGTAGGAGTTTTTCTTCAAGTCCAAAATTACATTATTCTAAACAAAATAGTAGACCTCTTTTGCTGTTATAATTTTTTAAGGCAAAAACTTGGGTGCATTCATCTCAATTATGGTTTATTAACCATAATCAAACTTTAATTAGGTCAGATGCATTAGAGAGTATGTATGTGTCGTTTTTTGAAATGTGGAACAGAAGTTTCCCATACATACATGATTTTTGGCAACCAAAGCAAGGCTAGTTTATTGTTGCAGCAAAAAAAAGGCGATTCCGTCGCCTTGCGGCCTCCACACTCCGGCCCGACATCATGTGAGAGGATTCAATCAGGGTATGCAGTAGCCTGTTTAGGGGAGGCCTTAACCCACTGGCTGCCAGAAACCTATCTTCCAAGGCCTCACACTTATGCGATGAAAGCAACTACACAACAGCAGTGGGATTTGAACCATCTGCCCCTCCGTTGCCAACTGCACTGCCCCTGCGGGCAAAGGCTAGTTTATTGTGTTTAGGACTACTAGTACGACTTAAAATTAGTTTCTTGTTAGTCATGAATGGGGTTCTAGTTATTCAACATACATATATAATGGTAGTTTAGTCAAAATTTTAGATAAAAATAAGACGATTGAGTAATACGATAGTTGGATCGTGGGAGAAATGATTAATCCATATTCCAAATATTGGGTGATAGGATTAAAATAAAATCTACCCATTCATTTACTTTCCGGCATCATTAACATTATGGAGAACTTATATATTTAAGGATATCAAAAATATTACTCCATGAATTCAAACTACTGTATAGGATATTTATTTAAATAATAAGTATTTTTAAATAAAAATATCTCATTTCAATGTTTCGATTTGATATAAAATTATGTGACAAGGATGATTATAGTAGGACTCCATAATACAGAGAGGAACATGAATATTGGAAGTCAGTTCAGTTTGATGTGATATGACGAAGAAGAGTTGGAACAATCTATAAACGATGTGATCGAACATTACTAAGGTTAGTTGAAGTAAGACCATCATACTTATTTTGAGTATTTATTGATGAAAATTAAAGACAGTACTATCTCTGCATTTACCATCATATTTAACTACCACATTCAATATGTATTCAGGCTGGGTTGCTTGAAATATCAATAAAGTTTATAAATTTTTATATTTTTTATAATTTTTAATATAAATACTTTTTCACTATGTCTATATACAGAGAGAGAACTACATTGCACGATTATCATTCAAGGTCCATATTCTTTATAAATATCATCCGTATCTGGATATTGATATAATATCATTAGAACTATTTTGCATTTTTTAAGACTTTTTTTTTTTTACCAAAATACACATCTACTATCATCCAATCAATATGTAATTTGAGCCACATCAATATATTTGAGCCAGAATTTTTTGTCAGAACATTTTATTATTCTCAAAAGTGAAATGGTAGGTTCTAAATGGTTATGTAAACAATGACTATTTTCCAATAAAATCAACTTTATACCCTTTTTAAAATACATAGATGTGTTTTAAATATATGTCTAACTTACACCCAGCTCTATGCATTGATGGAACTCCGGCTCAACCCCTATTTAGTTTCAAATTTGTTCGTACGTTATTCATCGTTGCCTATATTCCTCCAAACAAAACAAAGTGTTCATGATTCAATAAATTTTCAACCAGACAATTCATACCAGCAAAAAAGTGGTTCACATTTTGATTGTCTTTGATACATACCTAACTATTATAGCTCGATAAATAGGCTCATAAGCTCTTCCATTTCTATTTTGATTTTTGAGGATCAACAAATAGTCCCATAATTCCATTAGATCAGTAGCATGAGTAGTTATTTCTTCGTTAAGAAAAAAGTGAGCAAAAAATTTCATGCTCCAGGTGTGTTTGAGGAGATATTATACTCCCTTCATCCCATAACAGATGTCACACTTTCCTTTTTAGTTTGTCCAACAAAAGAGTCACATTTTCTCTTTTGGAAAAAGTTCTCTCTCACATCAATTATAAAATTATATTTTCTCTCACCACTTAACACACAAAATAACATCTTCTAAAATCACGTGTCATCTCCCAAGTGTGACATCTACTATGGGACGGAGGGAGTACCTTCTTTCATTTTGAGAAGGTATCTTTACCTCTTCTTGATAGAAAAGCTAAAAAATTTGTCATTTTGTTTGTCTTTTTAATTTACCTACTTTTCTTAAAGTCCATTACTTTTTAAGAAGGTATAATAACCTTTTTTAGAAGATAAATGAGAAATATATCTTCTCAATATACCTTTCCCCCTTAGAGATGCTCTAAGAGCATCCACAATAGGTAGAGCCCTCCCAAAAATTCCTCTTGTCACATCATCACAGCCCTCCCAAAAGCCCTCTAATTTAATTCATTTTAATTGTTGATGTTTATTAAATATTAAAAAAGATGAAGTGCAATGAGTTGTATATATATAGTAGAAATAAAAAAAAATTAAAAATTAAAAATTCGGGACGGCTCGGCAGTCAGCGTGCAATAGGCGTCGTCCCGCTCTCGGCCATGCCCTTCATCTCAGTGGTCTCAGACTCCTCGAGACGGCTCAACATCGCAATAGGAGCCCGACTGCTGTCCCCGCACGGCGGTGGGAAGGCTCCCAGCTCCCTACGGTGAATGCTCTAAGACACTGTCAAAGTTCATGACTTTTACGACCAAATTTTAAATTTATAGGGAAGTTCATTGTTTGATAGTAATTCATGATATTAACAACCAATTGCCTTATCATATATGATAGAAATTCATGGGTTCCATCCTAAAACCAAGGACAATTATAATTTACTTTTTTTAGTTTCAATTGTCAACACCCCTCCCTCAAACCCTTCAAGGTGAACCTTGGAGGGGTTGGACTTTTTCTAATCGATTGGATCACTTGGCCCAATTTTTTTCAGTCGGTTGGACCACTTGGCCCAAATTTTAAGTCCAGATATACTGCTGGTTAGTCATTTTTTTTGGTTTTGGCCCAGATATACTGTTGGGTCAGTTAAATTCAGCTCACAATTGGTGACCCACTCTGATACCATGATAGAAATCAATGGGTTCCATCCTAAAACCAATTGGTGATAGTAGGAGGGGCCCATAAAACTTATATATAATATACTAGTTTCAGTTTTCTCTTGACACCGATGTGAGACAGTTATAATTTAATTTTTTTAGTTTCAATTGCCAATAATATTATGTACAAACTCAACTGACTTTTTTTAATTGACAATATTTTCGTTAGTAAAGAATTTCCCCCCTTGTGCATGAATATAGGAAGGCCGACTCTATATCCCACTCTTAAGTCTTAACCAAAGTAAAGAGAAAGAATGCACCCTATTCCCTCATAGTCATAGAAGATATTAATTGTTGGATGATTGTTTCTTCTAAGTTGTGTCAAAACGATAGAGGAAGAGGAGGAATTGAGGGGTTACAATCTGTCGATACATAGTTTTCCCATTATTAATTTCCAATCTGATGGCAGTTACGCAATCAATGTTTATTATTTGAATCGCTTCCCACACAGGTGCCATAACTATTAATTATGTTAACCAACTAATTTCACCAACATTAATTACGCACATCTATTTACTTCAATTAATTTTCACACTCTCAAACCTCACAATTAAATTTTAATACCTTCTTTTCTTCAATTCAACTTCCACGTTTATTTCTCAGAACTGTTCACCAATATGTACTCTACTCGTATGCATTGTCAATTCTTGATTTAAATAAGGCTTGTTACCAATATATCGATGCTCTCTCTCTCTCTATATATATACAGCTAGTAAAGCTTTAACCACAACAACATTTTCAAATATACATATATATTATCAAGAAAATTAATCTTCCAGCGCCTGATTTAATCCCAAATTGCATGCAGTTCAATTCTCTAGTACAAGGTATATAAAAAAATCTTGAATTGTGATCATTTTCTTCTTAAAAAATTCAATCATGCAAGTGGATTGAATGAATTGCTGCCTCCTGGTTTTTATTATTAAGAGTTTTCATATTTATTTTAGGTGCTGCAGAGATGAAGAAGTGTGATGGGGAGAGTCCAAAACTTGAGTTGAAACTGAACTTGTCCCCTCCAGGGGAACACCGACAAGTGGTGTCCCCGGAGATATCGCCCCAGAGCTCGTGTGTGTCGCGGGAGACGAGCCCGGAGGCGATGTCGATGATGTTGGTGGGATGCCCTCGTTGCCTAATGTATGTTATGCTGTTTCAGGACCACCCCAAGTGCCCCAAGTGTAAGAGTACTGTTTTGCTCAATATCACACTCACCACCTGACGCCAACTCACACCCCCTAATTAACACCTCTATCTATTTATTTCTTTTCTTCTTTAAAAAAAATCAGTCTCATCTTTGCTTCATGTATAAGATGTAGAAAGGAGGAATGAATTGAATATGGGGTGCTTTTGTATTTCACTACTTGAGTTGTGTCTATGCTTCTATTTCTATATCATACTAGCAAATTCTATTCTATACAACTATACAAGCTAGTGTATTGTCATTGAAGAAAAGAAACAGAAAAAGTATAAAGAAAAGAAAAATATATTTTTGATTGACTAAATTTGTGGAGCTCCAAAGATGACTTAGTGGCAATTCAATCAGAATGTATTTTGGTTTTCATATATTATGTTTTATATGGTCGTAGTGAACCACTAAATATGCATCATTCAGATTTAATTTTCCAACAATATTTTATAAAGAAGAGGATGGCACAATATCATGGAATCTCAATTTTTTGAAGTCTGGTGATTATTGAACATGTTAAAATAAATTAAAATTTCCACATATTTTGAGTCATGCATTCTATTATACTGTTAACTACGGTGAGGCACGTCCACATTTTAATTAATTCATGAGAACAATTTGAACAACGGATTTAGCTTTGACTGGAGTACTGAAAGTTCAGCAGCTGCCTGGACATTGCCGACAGTATGAAACATTTTTTCTATTAAAAGAGGCTTGCAAGTTCCCATATTTAATTTCTCACTAAGGCCTACTGTATACTTGAAACACAAAAGCTATAACTCAGAGAAGTCTCAAGCCTGCAAGCGAACAAGGAACATTATCATTCATACTCAATTAATTTAAAGACCATCGTCTCCCAATATTGTTTATTTTATATATTCAACAAATCGTTGGTCTCCACCTTATTGATGATGGAATACAGATACAGCTTAAATTTCAATGCCTTCGAATAGTAAGATATTTTGGGGGAGAAAGGGGAAGCCGGAAAGGAAAGCAGGCTCTCAATATACTCAGAATCAAGAACATCCAAAACAAGCTTGTAATGACTGAAAACCAACGCAAGATGGAAATTAGATTAAGATATCAACCATCATGCAGATGCAGCAACCTGACCAAATAGGCTCTTGCGTATCTGCAAACAAATTCAAGGTTATGTGAGAGAACTGAAAATGGTTAAATCATATTCCTAATAAATACTACTCCATCTCCATGGAACAAGAACCACCCCCAAGGTTAAAGTTGGACATCAGTAGAGAACAACGTTTATAGACCTTTACATGCCCTTAATTCCTACTGCATTACTAGCACATGTATGAATTCAGAAACAAAAATTCATGTACATTTGGTAGGTCTCTCATGATATCAAGTTGAAATACATTTTTTAGTAAAACAAATCTTTACAACTGGAGTGAGCAAGTTACTGTATAGAATTTTAATACTACGCTCTGACAATCAAGAAAGAGATTTCCTGAAAGTAAATATGATCTCTAATTTATACATAATTTACAATCCTGAGTATATAGATTGCTACAACAGATAGAAAGAGAAATAAGGTTATCTCATAGAAAATGAATATGGAGTACCTCTGGTAGCTTTTTCCGGAATACAACCTCCAGTCTAGCATCAAGGGAGTTCTCAAACACAATTTTCCCATCTCTAGAAGCCAAAACTACGCCTCCAGAACTAAAACAGAACATAGAAAACAGAATTACATTTGAGGTTGCTACTATTTTAAAAAATGTCAATTACTTGAACAGCTCATATACTACACGCTTAAGAACAAGCAGGAAAGAAACATGACTAAGCAATTGCAGCCTGAAGTTTGCTTAGCTGCAGCATCAGCATAAATTCTTCACATGTTATTGTTACAACAGTATGTAGTAGTTTGATAGTTCTTAGATTTACCAGAAACGATCATGAGCATTTTGATGAGAAGGAGCAGGTGGAAGGTGGACTTGGTCAATAACAATCTCAGGAGAATGAACGTTTGCCTTATTGGCATATTCCTCCTTTGCTGTGTCAAGGATGGACTCCACATACTGCAAGTCATCTTTACGACAGCGCAATAACACAGATGGCTCTTTCAGCCTCAGCAAACCCTGTAATGCAACAATACACGTTAGAGCAATGGCAGATGCAAGAGTGTTGAAAATTTGTTCAAGAATCAGGTAAATAATTCAGGGTTCAGATATAAACTAATTGAAACTTGATTCCATAGTTGGAGTTTCTGTCGGATAGAAACAGCATGTGGAAATTCAAGACTATATAGGAAAAGAATGGCTATCCAATTATTCAAAAAGCAGATTACAAAAATATGAATATTGCGCTTTGGCTTTCAAACATTCACATTCATTACTCATAAACATGATCTGCATAACAGGATTAAATAGTTGCAGCACCTGCTACTAGAATAGTTTTGTAAGACTTCAGGATTATGCACAACCTACTAAAGAATGGCTAATAGTCATGAAGTAGATTACTAAATTGAATATTGCACTTTGCTTCCACACAGATTCACATTTATAGCTCGTGTAAACAAGATCTATGTAACAGGACTTTGCAACACTCTGCAATATAATGAGGAATAAGCTCGCCCAACCTGAACAACGAGATCCTTGAGGAGTAGCTCGTAGTTTTGCTGGTCAACACCAATGTTCAAAAGCTCCTTCGATGCAGACTCCTTCATGGAATTGACTAGATCATCCTGAGCCTGAAGAACCTTGAGCCGAGAAGCATTCAGTTGCATAGAGTACTCACTGCGAGTACCAAAAACGAGCAGAAATTTTATCTCTGTGCATCTACAAGACTATAAAATGCGGCCATATATAATACCAGCAGTAGAATACTTCAAAACTCTCAACCAACCATCTTAAGCATAATATTAATATAAGAAACGATTACACGCAATACTCAATTTAGATTTGTAATTTGCTTGGAGAATGGATCATTCAATTACTCTCTACATAGTAGGAGTAAGACATTAATCTAAAATAATGAGCTCACATCTTCTTCCGAACTTGGACTTGTTTGTCTTTGCGCTCATACTCTTGTCTGATCTTCTTCTTCTCGGCTTCTACCAGCTGCAACTTCTCAATATTGAATTCCTACAGAATCAACAAAATAAAATCAACCTACAATGGCAGAAAAATTGATAAAAAAACTAAGCCAGTCTGATGAGAAAAATCGGTGCGTACTTCCTCGGCAGAGACGGAGATCTCGTTGGCCTTCTCCTCCGCTTCTTGGCGGATGAAGCAGACCATCTGCTGGATCTGCTTGGATACATCGGCGTCGTTCATCTTTGGATGCGGATGGGGTTGATGATTTGAGTCGGATTGGAGAATGGTGAAGTAGGGATCGCGGGATGGCAGAGGATTAAATTTTAGATGATGGTGATTGTGACGGTGACAGATAATTGATCAATTATTCAGTAAAAAATTCATGTGATGCACGATGCTGTTTTTGCTAATATATGGAGTCATATTTTATTTTTTGCGTATAAGTCCTATATGACCAAAGATATTTCATATTTCAAAATGTCTAAATTAGACATGCTTTCAGGAACCGCTGGTTCTGAAAAAAACTGTCGGTTTTCCGACAGTTTGAACTGTCGATTTCCCGGCGGTTTTTCGCGGTCCGATGCGATTTCACGGTTTTTCGATAATTTTTTGCGGTTCTGGCACGGTTTTGGTTTTGGATTTTTTGAACCTAAATCGATCCGTGATTCAAAATGTTACGATTCCATTTTAATGTCGTTGTTTCTGTTCTAAATCGTAACCGGCGGTTTCGATATCACAGTTAACTGCTGGTTCACTAAACCTTGGAGGCTTGGACTATCTCTAGGTACTCTAAAGCTTCAAATAGAAAAGGAGAGTCTATTTATCTTAAATCAACAAGGCTTGAGATGCTAAAACAAATAAACCATCTATTCTAGCTTACACGAACTTGTAAGGTAAAAGAAGAAGCAATCATTGAAATACATGCCTAAAAATTAAGTGTAGGGCTCCTCGCTCCACCAGTGGCACAATTCATGTTATACCGATTATTAAGCAATGTAATACTCCTAGTAAAGTAGAATTACCTAATCAAACATCTTTCATATGAGAAATTGAGATCTTTGTCCACATTTAAAATTGCTGTATTGTTCCCTGAAATAGAATAGGAAGCAAGGCAGTAACCAAAATTTAAAATCAGTCTCAGAAAAATAGCTCTTGTCAGTTAATTAAAAGGGCAGCTTACTACAGTGTAGTACTTGTTATGAAATTGATCCGGTTGAAAAACAATGAAACAGTATATGAAGCAAGCAAGATTTATGTGGTTCGGTTGTAAAACATACGTCCACGAGCAAAAGAGATGATGAGACGATTACAAAATAGTACTCTCTCCGTCCCCGCTTAAGAGTCACACTTTTACCGGGCACGAGTTTTAAGAAATGTAAAGAAAAGTTGGTTGAAAAAGTTAGTGGAATGTAGGACCCATTTTTTAATATTGGTTTTATAATAAAATGTGAATGAATTGAGTTAGTGGAATGTGAGACCTATTTACTATTTACGGTAAAAATGAAGTGTGACTCTTAATTGGGAACGAACCGAAATGAAAAAAGTGTGACTCTTAATCGGGGACGGAGGGAGTACATAGGATCACTCAAGAACTTCTTCCAGTAGCAACATTTCACCTCTAATCTAATTCACTCACATAATTAATCAAGTGAAGAATACAAACTACTCTCTCTTTTTTTATGAACAAAACGTGTAATGTGTGTTAGCCACTGTTTTGGATCCCTTTTTATATGGTTCCTTCTCACTCCGAGCTTTAGATGATGCACACTTCTTAAAATCCTCAAAAGAATGGCTTGATCCCAAAAATCCGTTGCCTCAAGCTGTTAAGTGTTAACTCAGCTTTAAAAACTTCCTTTTAATCTCAACCCTTAACCTCTCTTTTAATGCCTCAACGGTTCAGATCGATGTATGGTTTCTCTTGTAGCAATGATGAAAATAAAGCTTAATGGATCAAGAAAACGTACAATTGCCTACATACACGGATGAAGAGATGGATTTGTATTGATTTGATGCACTCGGATTGGAGTGAATCACAAACAAACTCTTTGCTAGCTCTAGATTACAAGTATGAAGAACATTCATCTCACAAGGATGATTTATCTATGAATCTACTCAAAAGAACACCACTTCTTTCTTGGATCAAAATCTCTTTATTAAATTAAATTATTATTTGCATGAAATAAGAAATAGAATATTTATAAAAATAAATACTCCCTCCGTCCACGAAAATTTGTCCCAGTTTTCCATTTCCGTCTGTCCCCCAAAATTTATCCCATTTCACTTTTACCATTTTTGATAGTGGACCTCATATTCCACTAACTCATTCCTACTCACATTTTATTATAAAACTAATACTTTAAAAGTAGGACCCACAATCCACTAACTTTTTCAACTCACTTTCCATTACATTTGTTAAAACCCGTGTCCGATCAAACCGGGACGAATTTTCGTGGTCGGAGGGAGTAACAAATAATCTATTCAGTGACTTTAGTCGGCCAAAAGATATTAAAAAAAAACATACTATTTGATTATATCATTTCCGTGAGCTATCTCAATTCTCAAATCAACTCTTCTTATTTCACAAAATGAAAAATGTTACTAGATGATATAATAATTATAATAAAACATTCTTGATTACCACAACCAAGATAATGGAGTAGCAAAATATTATTGATTGAAAAAGGAAAAAGATAGATAATGATAATTGATAATCGTTATTGATTGCAGATTCTCCCTAGAGTAAAAAGATCACGACACATAAAGCGCATTAAATATACGATACATAACAACAGTCCACAAGTATCTCAATAGATAGTGTCCAAAATCTTTTATGAAATGGTAAATGAAGAAAATTAATCTTTAAATCATGCAATTGTTAAATTTTCTTCTTTATCGGTGTGGGTGAACAAACACACACAAGTATACATACATAATTAGAAACCAAAACCAGTAAAAAAAGTTGAAGCAAATCCGGAGAAATTATGAAACGCCCAGATCGGGACACCTAATTTAGTGCGTGTAAATTTAATTCACATATAGAGATTAAATTGGAATAAAAAATGAAATAGTAGAATTCGATAATTAAGTTACGGTATCGTAGTTAATAAAAAGTTAGAGAATGTGATGAGTAAATTGAACAGTGGAAGGAGGAAAATTTGTTGATAATTATTTCCTTCAATAGTTGAGTCATTTCATTTTCTATATTTATTTTAGAAAAATTATAATAAATACTTAAATGAAGGCGGTAGTAGAAAAAAAATACTAATAGAGGCAATGTTAAAAATCCTGGATTCGAAAAAGGAACACATAAGTTGGAATGGAGAAAAAAAAAATTATTTACGTAACTATCCATATTATAGGAATAGATTACTTTCTTATTTTATTATAATTAAACGAAAAACAGAAATTTAATAACTGAAAATAAGATTACTTTTCGTATCTACCCCAAACACGTAAATATAATATTTGAAATTTAATAACTGAATATAAGATTACTTTTCCATAGATATATCTAAAATATTTAGTATTTAGCGTTGGATACAAAATAAATTGAAAAAAAAAACTATAATTTCCATTTTCAGCATTCAAAATTCTGGAATCTCAAATTTTCTGCAAAATAAAAATATGGCAATCGTTTGTACATGTAATCACGGCGATTAGCGAAGCCACGTTGAGAGACCCCCAGCAAAATATGGAGGATATTCTATGGAGTAGATCAAGGACAGAAGTTCAAATATATATAATTAAAATTTTTAATTATTTTAATTTAAAAATTACTTGCTTATACGTAGATGAAACAGGTTTTAATTTTAGTTTTAATTAATTTTAATTTTTAAATTAAAAATAATTTAGTCTCATATTGCAGATATCGATTTTTAAAAAAATTAGTAAAATAAAAAAAGGTAAAGTATAAAAGTGATTAAAAAAATGGATAGTATGAGAGATAATGAGAAAAGGTGGACATAATAATGTAGTTTGAGAGAAATTTACCATTTTTGGATAAGATTATTTTGTGAATATTGAAACAGAAAAATTAGATTATTTTTAATAGATTGATGTCGTATTATCTTTATTCCCAATAAAGTATTTATTTGATCATTTGTTCAGCACTTATCTTAAATTTCGAAATTTTAGATTAAAGATTTCTACAAAAATAATTGAAAATATTTCAATCATTATTATACATTAAAATTATTATAATACAGTACTCCCTTTGTTATAAGAAAGATAATTTGAGGATTATATGAGTTTTAATACATACTTACTAAGGTAAAAGAGAATAGAGAATGGGAAAGAAATAGAGTGATGGAAATAGAGCTATTTGATAATGAAACCTATAAATAATAAAATAAAAATGAAGAAGAAAATATTTTAATAAGTAAATACTCCCTGCTTTTCAATTAATTGATACCAATTTCCTTTTTTATCCGTTCCTCATTAGTCGACACTCTTATACTCCCTCCATTCTATAGTAACAGAGGCGTTTCGTTATGAGCACTCATTTTGAAAAAATAATAATAAATAGTTAAAGTGGAGAAAGAGTAAAGTAAGAGAGAGAATATTGTAGAGAAGACTCTTCACTACATTATTCTCTCTCTTACTTTACTCTTTCTACACTTTAACTATTTATTATCATTTTTTCAAAACGAGAGCTCAAAACGAAACGCCTCTATTACTGTGGAACGGAGGGAGTATTTTACTACTTCTGGTAATGAACCTCAACACTAATTCATTCAACTCATATTATATTATAAAATTAATATATAAAAGTAGGACACACATTTCACTAATTTTTTCTACCCACTTTAGATTACATTTTTTTAAAACTCATGTCAAGTCAAATGGTACTCCCTCCGTCCCAAGGTATTAGACCAACTTTCCTTTTTGGGATGTCCCAACATATTAGACTCATTTCCTTTTTTAGCAAAAAGCATCTATCTTATTTTATTCTTCACCTACTTTTTTCTCTCTTCTCTCCCCTACTTTTTCCTCTCTCATACTTTACTCTCTCCACTTTAATTATTTAATATCAATTCCTTAAATCATGTGCCCAAAAGAAGTGAGTCTAATACTACGGGACGGAGGGAGTACCAATTAACAGGGGACGAAGGGAATATAAACTATTTTCAGGAACAGATGGAAAAATAAATACGGTATAGTCTATTTTTATCCTACCCCGTCCGCGAATAGGAGTCTCGTTTTCTCATTTTGATCTGTCCGCAAATAAGAATCCAATTCATAATTACTATAAATGGTAAAGAGGCCACACGTTCCTACCAACTCAATTCCTCACATATTCTTTTCGTTTCATAGTAGTGAAGTCATTTTCTCATTTTAGTATCTTCGATAATAGTTGAGTCATTTTCCTTTTTAATAAAAGTCAACACAATTTTCTCACTTACTTTCCATTTTTATTACTTTATTATCTCTATTTTTTCTCTCTTGCTTTATTATCTTTTTATTTAATACTTTTATACATCATTTTCTTGAAAAGAAATACTTCCACTATTATAGAACGAATAAAGTACAATAACTTAAAAATTAATATATAAGTGTGATTTATATTCAATTAATTTTTTTTCACTTATTTTTCTTAACATTTATTAAAATTTATATCGAAAAGAAATGAGATTTTTATATTTACTACTCCCTCCGTCCCGCTTAAGATGACACATTTTTCTTTTTAATTTGTCCCAACTAAGATGACACATTTCCTTTTTTGGTAACTTTCTCTCTCCAATTAATACACTCAACCACTTTTTCTCACTCCTATTAAAATATTCCACTTTTTTTATCTCTCTACTTTAATACTTACACTCACCTTCTCTCTCTCCAATTAATCACTTTAAACAATAACTAATAAAATCTCGTGCCGGCTAAGCAATCTGTCGTTTTAGCCGGGATGGAGGACGTAGAAGTTACTGCTCATACTATCTTTTAAAACGTCCACATCAGAATCATTGAATTGTTAAGTGTACAATAATACTATGAATTTGTCTTTTAGCCAAAATTAGCAAAAGAGGTTAAGCGCAGTGGTAGGGCCACCTTATTTAAATTAAAATATATTGTATTCTGAAAAATTATTTGTATACGCAGAATAAAGCTGTATTTCAATACAGTGGACGCCCCCATTCGTCCCACTCTCTCAATAAATAAGCAACATCAACCCTCTCCCTCTCTCTAGGGTTTAGAACATCCTCCTCCCCTTCCCCTCTCCGATTTCAGCAATTTTCAATTTCAATTTTATGCGCAACCGATGGCGGCCGAAAGCCCTACCAACCCTATACAGATCAGGGAGGTATGGTCCGACAATTTGGAATCCGAATTCGCGATCATCTCGGATCTAATCGACACCTACCCTTTTATCTCCATGGACACCGAGTTTCCCGGCGTCATCTTCAAGGCCGACCGCCGCCTCCCCGCCGACCACTACCACATTCTCAAGGCAAACGTCGATGCCCTAAACCTCATCCAACTCGGCCTCACCCTCACTGATCCCTCCGGCAACCTCCCCGCCCCCGGCATCTGGCAGTTCAACTTCTCCGATTTCGACGCCGCAATCCACCCCCACGCTCCGGAGTCGATAGAGCTCCTCCGCTCCCATGGAATCGACTTCGACGCGAACCGCTCTAAGGGGATCGATTCGGTCCGGTTCGCTGAGCTGATGATGGGGTCCGGGGTGGTGTGCAACGACGCTGTGAGCTGGGTGACCTTCCACAGCGCCTACGACTTCGGGTACCTGGTGAAGGTCCTGACGGGGCGGCCGCTCCCGGCCACGCTGAGCGAGTTCCTGTGCGTGCTGGCGGCATTCTTCGGGAGCAACGTGTACGACGTGAAGCATCTGATGCGCTTCTGTGGGAGTGGGGCCCTCCACGGGGGTTTGGACCGGGTGGCCCGGGCCCTCAAGGTCGACCGGGTTGTGGGAAACTGCCATCAGGCCGGTTCCGATAGCTTGCTGACGTGTCACGCTTTTATGAGGATGAAGGAGGTTTATTTTCCGGAGCAGTCTCATCAACAATACGGAGGGGTGTTATATGGATTAGAATTACAAGTGTACTGATTGATTTAAGTAGTACTAGTATTTAGTGGACTAGGATTTTAGGATTAGGAGTTTCGTCACTTTGTTTGCTGCATAGTTATATATTTTTTCAATATTTTATTAAGGCTTTTTCATTCCCACTCTTTGCCCACTAACTTTATTTTCGAATATCTAACAAAAATTCATAAATCAAGAAAATGTAATAGACTCAGAATATGTAACCCAAAAATATTGTGATCTAGAAGAATTTATTCTAAACCAATCATATAAATGGATGGTCATAGAGATCTCAAAATCTGAATGCTAAACACCAAGAACATCAACCTATATTACAAGAAGAAAAAAATGCCTAGGAAATTAGGGTGAGTGATGATAATGTACATAATATAGATTCTCACACCAGTAGTGATTTATTGCTACTGCATTTGTACCGTCTAATTTTGAAGCTGAACAGCCAAGAATGCCATCCGCCTTGCTACTCTGCTCAAACATATCTACATTATTGGTAGAGATGACCAACATTTTAACTCTCTCTAATGTACAACAGAAAGTCTTCTTCTGAATTCATTATCAAATCCCGGTCGGCCTGGTTGAAGGAGGCTTTGTGGTTTCTGGTGGAACCTGGTCCGGTGGCAAAGCAGAAGGCGGGGTAGCTTGAATTGGAGATGCTGCAATTGTGTTTCGTGCTGGAGTTTGGGCTCGTGGGGTGGTGATACCTGCTGCGGCATAATCTGGCACGTCCAAGCTCTCCCAGTCAATGACAGCTATGATGGGAAGTCATGGAATGTGGTGGTGTTGGATAAGAATGAAAACTAAAACAGAGCAAAAAAATTAATTATAATAGGATACAATCTATGCTCCACATGTCAGTGTAGCTTATATCCGCATCCGACGAAAGCCAGTAATCAGCACCACTCTGCAGAAATCAGATATCAGAGTAGAGTTAGAAGAGAAGGCATAATTCATGTTTTCAGATTTGCTGCAGTTCATTGCTATACATAGCTTCACAAAGAAGAGTATATATGTGAGCCTGTTCTTTTCTTGTATCAGCATTTACTAAAATCATTTTTATCTGTAGTGACTTACATCAACTTCCGGCACTATCTTGAGGATTCCACTGACGAAATCATGTGATGTGCTCGCATCCGAGCTAATTTGAGGTTCTACTCCCTGAATAGCAGTTTCACTTCCTCCGATTTCTGGCCTTGGAGATGGTACACAAGCATAGTTATTAGCCTCTACTCCCTGCACAGCAGGAATGCTTGGTTGTTCTTCGACAGCATTAATCTCCTCGAATTTTTCCTCAAATTGGCTGAAAATCGGGGGTCGGAAAGAAGAATAACAAGAAATAAACTCCAAATTAAATAAATATTTAGGACACATCAGATCAAGCTACATTTTGATGAGCTGTAGCATACTCTTTCCCTAGGGAAGCTAAAGGAGGAAAAATGAAACATACCTGACAAGGTAAACATCAATAGGCCCCATTGTGCTCCGAAGAACTATTCTGTACCTTCTCTGTGGATAATCAACTGCCTGTGGGAGGTTGAGAAACGATGTTAACAAATAGATACATTGGAACTGTTTCATTGTATTGTCCAAGCAACTCCAACGAAGTAAAGATAAAAAAATATACCTCATCAGGGTCTGGAACTTCTAAAGTAGTGCCATGAGGTGCTTTAATTGCTATAAGAGTTTCATTCTGGAAGATACACAACATAACTTCATTTTAGATCGAAAAGATTCAACATATAGGTTAGGGTACATAATATAGTTGTCAAGCTCATACCTGGAAGCAGGGTAAGGATTTTATATCATCTTCTGTAACAAAAAGCCACCTAGAAAGACATGCGGTAAGTGGTTAAACACTTAAAACCATACCCCAATTCAGCTTAAATAGTTTAGTTCCATGAAAAATAGGTAGACCAGTATGTTACCTTTCATTGCCTTCATCTTCACTCAGGCCCCTCAATTTTTCCTGCATTTCTCTGAAATGAAAGATAATTTATTAGAGCACTAGCACTCTCAATAGTAAATGAAAAAGTACATTTATGAAATTGAGTGTTAGAAGCACTTGGTAATAAGTTATAACCTTATGCGGTCATCTAATCTGCACTCCTCGATGTTCAGATTTTCAAGCTCTTCCTGAAGAAAGCAAGTAGATTCAAAGACATATCTATTGTCATTCAAAATATGACTTGTGGCATTGAGGTAGTCCATACAATACAATAATGTTTGCTCGAGGTTTCAGTGGGATGTAGTGGTTGCCATAGAAATTACATAAATGTTCTTATACGTTATTACTACATAATGGGTTCCATTCCCATGATGCAAAGATATTTAGCTCTACTCAGGTACTTAGACTCATCAATAACATTAAGGATGGGACAATCCAGATGGTATGAGAAACCAGAAATGGAAATCGCAAAGAAACAGTGAGTTAAAAGGACAATGAAAGTGAGGTGAAATGGCAAAAGAAAATTTTGTGCAGCTATACAATTTGTCCATTTAATATCCAAGTACCTGTAAAGCAGGTGCGCTCTCATCAGCTTCCCCTGGTCTTGCTACATCTAAACCCCTGTCAGATAGGAGGGAAAATCAGTAATGGTGTTATCTTAGTGGTTCTCAAGGGCATGTGAAATGTTAATGGCACAAAACAGAAGACAATTAAATTTAAAGCTATTGGAAGAGACTTTTCATACTTCCACTGAATTCTGTTTTTGAGATTCTTTTCTATAAGACCAATTCCTTCAAGAACATTAGTAATATCATATATACGCCTCTTCTGTACCTGTTGAATGAAAATTATGTCAGTAACAAACATGATTAAAGTGAAGTGTTACTTACCAACACAATTACCTCTAAAGTTTCTGCAGCCTTATTCAAATCTAGAACACCATTTTCTGCGTGTTTAATTAGATTGATGAACTTTTTTGTCAAGAGACCTGAGAGGATAATATATTTGTTAATGACTTCATCTTCTGATAAGCAGAATGAATTTGGATTGGAAGAGTTTTAACTGAGAGTCACGTAAACACATGAACCCAAAAACAGATGAGGGGGAATGATAGCAAAATAACACACAGATATTTCTCTTACCCAGTGAGCTATCAAAACGACAAGAACCAACAGGGGTGAGATTATTTCCACTAGGAGACCCTGCAAAACATGTTTAAGAATTATTAATACCTAGCTCAAGTGGAAAAATATTGAACAAAATAAAAGTATGCTAGGAGTATTCGTGAAATACAGTTCAGTGAGTTTGAAAAAGATATTGCTACGGCATTTTAACGAGATAAAATTTGATCAAACTCCCACTTACCAACATTTGGCATGGGAATCTGAGATGCAGCCTTGTTGGCCTTTGCCCTTGAAACCCTTTGTTTTCCTGGTTTTGTTGATGGTGGTGTCTGAAAGGGACCTTTCAGGATAGTAACATTGCCAGGACCTGCATTATGGTCAGCACGTTCCGCTTCAGGTTCTGCTACCCCAGTTTTTCGCTTTAGTGGCTTCCAGACAAGAAATAAGCAAAGGCAAAATCAGCAAAACAGAAAACATTACCCCTCAACAAATTAAGCTTCTCACAAGAATAGAGGAGTCACCAAGGACCATAAATGATATGTTAAGGAAAACACTACATTATTCTAGCATGACTATAAATGATAAACTGGATCTACATGCTTATTTAGCATGACAATAAAAAGTAGGTAACATTTAGCTGTTTCCATAGATTGGATAGCCCGGTTATTTTCAAAACTAAAAAATGCCAAGGAACAACACTCTAATTTTATTAGTTAGATTAGTAGCACAGATGGACAAGCCACAAATCAGAAACATAAATTCAAACCAATATTGTTCCCAGGTCCCAAAACCTCACCTATGCCGACCAACATCATTAAGATTAGTACCTATGTAACACACGGAAAGAAGATCGAAGAACTCTATAATGAAATCGATTGTGGTCATTGGCTAATGAAGAAGGCCAAAAGATGAGATGGACAACGTTGACAAACCAGAGCTAGAACTATCATAATTGATTAGATATTTCAATTACTCTCGGGACATGGAATGAAAAAACACAATCTTGTATCTTGAAAGCCAAAAGAAAGAAAAAAGGACAACTGAAAAGTGTGAATTATTTCCATGATAGATATTACGTCCAACCAGAGTTTTGATCAAGCTCAATTGGTTCAACCTTATATGTACCCTTGGAGCTAGATGAGCCTGATCAATGCAATAGTTAAAAGTCCACCCAAAACTTGCAAATGTTGAACAAATGAGTGAAAAGAATGACCAATCGTGCAATGCAACAAGAAAGCACATAACAGGTTAACAAGCAACTCAGACAAAGCTGAACCAAGCAGTAGATCAGCACATATAAACAAAACATCGTTGATGAATCGTTGCATTATGCATGTCTTTCCTTAGTTTGTTTGTTATCCAAATAGGTAAAATTTTCAGATAAATGTAAATTTCCATGATGGCCTTGAATGAAATAAAATTCAGTGCTTTTCATGTATAATAGACTTGATCCTGCAATAAACGGAGTCCCTAAAACTGAAAAGTAAGGAAGATACGCTAGAAAAATTGGGTTAACATTAGTCTGCTATACTTCATTCACAAAATACAGGAACAGAGCCAATCAAATGGAGTACATCTAAAGAATCACACTCCACGAAAAAACCCCTACTCCTATTTGACCGACGCTACTATAACTGCAAAGCAAACAATAAATGCTCAAGAAAACCGACAACAATTCATCTCGCTCTACTTAAATTCACAGAATTCAAGAGCTGAGAAAAGTCAATGCATCGAAAGAATCACATCAAACAAGAAGATCTCTAGGCCCATTTCAACGACGCCACTAAAACTGATAATTAACGAGAAATGCTCGACAAACGCCAATTCGAAGTGAAGAAGGAAAGTGAGAAGAGCTTAACACTCACAGGGCGCTTCCTGACAACAACGGACTCGGAAAATTCTTGATCAGGCCGCTGAGCATCACCAGTAGCAAAGTGGTGGTAGTCGCCTCCTCCTTCTCCTCCAGCGCCTCCACCAAACGGCGGCTTCATGGAAGGGAAAGGCAACTGCTTTCTCGAAGTCGGAGGCGGCGGCGTCTGCCGCTGCATGATTCGATCTATTTCTTTGGAGCTCAAAAAGACCTCAACAAACCAACAGAATTCCTGAAGTGTGCAATCAATTCCGGGTGTGAAGAATTGGGGGTTGAGGGGAATGAAATCGAAGGGGTAAAAGGGGTATAGGATTGAGGAAGGTGATGAGAATTGAGAGCAGAATGGAAGTGAGGGTTTTGGAGAGATCTGATTTGGGAGAGGCAGCAATAAAAAAGAGGGAAAGAAAATGGAGAAGAAAACGAGGGAAAGAGAGAGAGAGAAAGGAAGGAGGGAATTTGGTTCGGATATAGATGTGGAGGGAACGGAACCACTTTATTACTTTTTTACCCCTACCTGCGATTAAATTTTCAATTGATTAACACACACATTACTTTTTGTAACCAATCCAAGAGATTGTGGTGACATGTTTTACTTGACTCAACATCAATATATTTGATTCGACGTTAAGAGTTCCATTTCTTGGCCGCGTGAATTTTAAAAAATATTAAATGGATGGAAAAAAGTTACTAGAACTCCATATAAAAGCATCACCAATGATCGGCGAGTGGACCGGCCAGCTCCGGCCATTGTGGGCGGCGAGCGCCATTTCGGCGAGCGCTGACCGATGCGCTGGCTGATCGGCTCGCCGCCATTGTAGGTTGGCGATCGGCGAGCGATCGGCCAACGGATTTTTTTTTTAAATTTAATTTCCGAAACACTATATATACGTGATTTAAACGCCTCCAGGCACATGCCGACATGCGCCAAGTGGATGTCCATATTCAACTCCAAAAGGTATTAATTGAAGAGTTGTGGGCGCGGAGGACTGCAGATGATAGTTTTTTTTGTTTTATTATGTAATTTTTTTTTGGACGCACTTTTTTTAATTTAATGAAATTATTGCATTTTTTCATATATGGGTTGTAAATTTAATTCTGTATTTTGTGTTTAATTCTATAAATTTAGTTGTTTTTTATTTGTGACTGTTGTGGCTAGCTTATGGCTAGCCTATTGCTTGTCCAGTTGCTTGTCCTGATGATGTGGCAGGAGGAGTTTGTGGCTAGCCTATTGCTATTGGAGATGCTCTAAGTTTTATTTGTGTATATTAATATTAAATAAAAATGTGAGTGGAATGAATTAGTGTAATGCGCGTCTCTATGACCATTTATAATAAAAATAAATCGGGACTCCATTCGCACACCGACTAAAATGAAAAAAAAAAAAGATTTCTATATTTGACGTGTAAACTTTCATTTAATAGAAATTTTTCGGGTGCGAATTTTGCAACAAACTGGAGTTTATGATATCTCTAGAATTTGTGACATTATTGTAAAATTACTAGAAATCGTGCATTAATTGATAATAAATTTTTTTGTAACATATAGCGGTCGAAGCCTAAGTAGCAATTGATTGAGGCTTTAGACTTAGACAAGACAAGGTGGTCTAAATGGAATAAAACTGATTTTGAAACGAAAGAGTAAAAGACCACTAAACGTTTCATCAAAAAAGTAACAATTGAAACTACAGTACGAGTATAGAATATTAATTTCACACAAATATGAATACAAATATACAATAAATCACATTTACCGATTATAGAGCTAATCGTTTTTCCTAATCATTAACGAAGTAAAATTATGTAGGTTTAAAACATTGTTTTCATTGTATTGGATGAGTGAGGAGCGTGGCTAGTTTTATGGTGGTGGAGTATCTATTCATATGCACTGCAATTGATTTAGATATAGTATATGCCAAAACTTAGAAATATCTTTCAGAAATGTAGTATACTACTCCTATTTATTATCCACTCATTCTCAATGTGTGTTTGATGCAGTGGCGGATCCAGAATTAAAAAATGGAGGGGGCGGAATAAAATAATAAAATATTAAATATAATACTTCAATATGTTTTTTTAGCAAAATGAAAGTCTATTACAATTCAAGTAGCTCTAGCATCTGTTAACCGAGACAACTGATTTCTACGGGTATCCATATCTTGAAAACGTTTGAAGATTCTTTCATTAGAAACACTAGCAAAGATGGATCTTTCATTGTATACTACCAAACTGTCATTCAACCACTCATCTCCCATCCTATTCCGCAAGTCAGTCTTGACAAATTTCATTGCTGAAAATACTCTTTCAACAGATGCAGTCGCTACGGGTAAGATCAATACCAACTCAATCAGACGATAAACCAACGAAAAAACTTTATCTTTCTTGGTTTCAACAATCTTCTGAGATATGCTAGCCAAATCTTCAATAGCATTCAATCGTGCATCTCTTCTCACAATATCAACAAAAGTTTCAAGTTGTTTAAACAATTCAGTATGTTGAGTCCATGTGAAGTCCTATGGGTAAAGAGTAGCAAGATGAACAAGCTTATCAATATTAAAAGCAGCGAAATCTTTTTTGGATCGAGGCATGCCATACAACTTAGCAAGTCTGTGGATGTTATTTTAATTGAGCTTGAGGCGATAATGGTTATTTTTTTCGATCAACGGGGCGACATCGAAGGCAACGGAGGGGGCGGATATGGAAAATATACATCCGGGATAAGGGAAAATTAGTCGCATGGTGGGGGCGACCGCCCCCACCTGGATCCGCCACTAGTTTGATGATTTTAATATAGTGGAGTAACTAACAAGTGCTTCCTTGAGAGTGAAAATTACTCTTGGACAAAATATCAATGTAAATTGATGGCTACGATATTTCAAAAGTATATAAAATAAACAGAAAAATGAAGACAAATGTAAATTTGATCTCGTTTTTTAATCAACAGAAAAGTTGGTTTATAAGGAGTGACATTAAGTGTGATTCTGAGGGCTTCTTTGTGTTATCTTTTATATTTGCAGAAAGAATAAACGAATCATTTATCATTATAGTTTTATATGCTTATTATTGTATAAATATGGGTATAACAATTGATCTAGCTAGTATTTATCGTGTAGGAGTTTAACTTGTCCAATAAAATTGAATACCGCATCGAAAAATAGGCATTATATAGTATTTATTTTGAGTTATGAGTATGCACATTTAATACGGTTAGTCGAATTGTTAGTGAATTAATTGAAGAGAGGAAAGAGATATGCATAGAAAAATAGGAATATCTGTGACCACGATGCGGAGATAATAATAAGAAAGTAGAGAAAGGTGCCGTGTGTTGACCCCCAAAACTGCCACCTACTTCAGCCGCCGTCTCCCTCGCGCCTCCATAGACTCTTTCTTTCCACTCTCCGAAACTCATGGAGATTCTTCTATTCAACCCCATGGAATAAAAATTAAAAACCACTCGCAATCTCAGATCACTATCAATCAATCAATCAATCATCAATCAGCCATGCCGTGGTTCAGGAATTTCATCCACCTAGTTAAACAGTCACCGCCGCAGCGCAAACCGGCGGCGCTGCTGGCCCATTCTCCTCCCTCGCTCACGCAATTGCTGCGCCATTTCAGCAGCACCGAAATTCAGGCCAACCATCCGGGCTCGCGGCCGACCAAGGGCAACGAGAAGCCGAGAGTGGTGGTGGTGGGCACCGGATGGGCCGGCTGCAGGCTCATGAAGGATATTGACACTAATATCTATGACATCGTCTGCATCTCGCCCAGAAATCACATGGTCTTCACTCCTCTCCTGGCGTCCACATGCGTCGGCACGCTCGAATTCCGGTCCGTCGCTGAGCCGATCGGCCGGATCCAGCCCGCCATTTCCCGCGAGCCCGGTTCTTTTTTCTTCCTCGCTAATTGCATGGGGATCGATTTTCAGAATCACCAGGTAACATCGCTCAGATTCATTTTTCCATTTCTAATTTTCTGGATTGATTTAATTTAATTTCTTCTGCAATTGTGTTCTATTATGATGAATTTCGAGAGGGGGAATCTTTTCTGATTCTGTTGGTTAGAGTATATACCATTAAATAGTGAACTCACACATCATCCCCTTACTGTTGGAAGCGGTATTTTTGGGTTTGAATTGTGATTGAGTTAACTGTTAAAGCAAATGCACTATGTTCCTGACCTCAATTGTGACAATTCAAGTGATTAGTGAGGGCAGGTAATTATGAAACAGATTTCTGGATATCTATGTCTTTTTGGTTACCTTTTTCTTAAGGTTGTTGTTCATAATAGCTTTCCCACCACATTATGGTTTGGGTCAAGTCTTTTTTTTTGGTTTATAGCACAACACTTCTTAGTTTAGTTTCCAACTTCTTGATGGTCGATATAATTATTCGAATCCATTGTGAAAAAAATCTGATCTTGGTTGTAAAACTTGGACATAACTCATCTAGGATAAATCTACTACCAATTGTCAGGACACTTTCCACAAAGGTACGTTGTTATATATCGACTTTTCCTGTAACTATCGTCAGCTGTTGTTCGCTAATCCCAAATTTCATGCTAGGTTCACTGCCAAACTGTAACCGAAGGTGTTAATACCTTGGAGCCGTGGAACTTCAAAGTTTCATATGACAAACTAGTAATTGCTTCTGGAGCAGAGGCGTCCACGTTTGGCATCAAGGGCGCAAGAGAACATGCGACCTTTCTTCGTGAAGTCTATCATGCTCAGGAGATCCGCAGGAAACTGCTGCTGAATCTGATGTTGTCGGATGTGCCAGGCATGACATGTCAAGCCTGCTAAGTCTTCATTGTACTATATCGAAGTGAAATAATTTCAAAAAATTTATTTAGAGTGTTTGTCAAAATAGGAGTAACTGAGGAAGAGAAGCGGAGGCTCCTGCATTGTGTTGTAGTTGGAGGAGGTCCAACAGGAGTTGAATTTAGCGGTGAACTTAGCGACTTCATCAAGAAGGATGTTCACCAAAAATATTCTCACGTGAAGGATTATATTCATGTTACATTGGTTGAGGTTAGTCTGTCACACCGCTCACCCTCCCATCTATAATGGATGGAATCAAATGCATTCTAGTTGGATGTTGTATCCTTAATCTCATATTTCCCATTCTGCAGGCAAATGAGATACTGTCATCCTTTGACGACCGCCTTAGAGTGTATGCAATTAAGCAGTTGACTAAGGTAAAGGGAATTAATGTGATTATTCACAGACTTCATTCACTAAATACCAACCTTGATCACTGGTCATTATGTGCTTATTATTTAGCATAAAGTTCTTCTGTTTCTTGTTTTCCCTTGAACATGCTGTTTTGAGGTTCTGCATCTATGTTTATATAATATTGATTGATATATCAGTTTCTTTTCTCAGTCAGGAGTCAATTTTGTCCGTGGAATAGTGAAGGACGTCCAGCCGGATAAAATAATTCTCAATGATGGTACTGATATCCCATATGGGGTTTTGGTGTGGTCCACAGGGGTCGGTCCTTCGTCGTTTGTCAAGAGCCTCGAAGTTCCTAAAGCCGGTGGAAGGTATAGAAGTTGCACATTTTATTTTGAAGATGCTGAAATGATTAGATATGGTAAAAATTGAATGCTGATGGTGCAGGATTGGGATTGATGAATGGCTACGAGTCCCTTCGGTGCAGGATGTGTTTGCCATTGGGGACTGCAGTGGGTTTCTGGAAAGCACGGGGAAGACTGTTCTTCCAGCGTTAGCCCAGGTGGCAGAGAGACAGGGGAAGTATCTGGCGCAAGTGTTGAACAACGTGGGGAAGAGTGGCGGGGGACGGGCTAATTGTGCAAAGGGGTTGGATTTGGGGGAGGTTTTTGTGTACAAGCATCTAGGGAGCATGGCGACAATAGGGAGGTACAAGGCCCTAGTGGATCTGAGGCAGAGCAAGGAGGCGAAAGGGGTGTCGATGGCCGGATTCAGCAGCTTTTTTATATGGCGGTCGGCGTATCTGACTCGGGTTATAAGCTGGAGGAACAGATTCTATGTGTTTTTCAACTGGGTTACCACCTTGGTGTTTGGTCGTGACATTAGTCGGCTTTGAGTCTCCCATATCACATGTATTCTATATATGCTATTTTGCTAATATCAACTATTTTTTTTTCCCTCTCTCTCTAATAAAAGTGTTCATCTTCTTTATAGGAGTACTATCTTTTTTGTTTTTTTTTTCCCACTAGCTCTTTTCTTTCACAATATTACTTATTTTTGCTTTCTTTTTGTCACTAGGCTCTTTTTTCACTAAAACTACACGATGCTTTCCTTTTCATACAGCTTTCTTTTTCCATTTTACAACCCTTTTTTTAACCAACAACTGAGAAATACTAGTACTTGTTTTTTTCATTTCACAAGATAAAACTAATTTTAATTTTAAATCTATCACTCTATTTATTATAAAAAATACTATTATACTATTTTTATCATCTATATTGAATTTCATAGTCGAACTATCTAACTAAAGGTTTCTTAACAAATTTTTTTAAAAAATTATTGTAAGATTTTGAAGCATTAATAGCAGTAACGAATAGATAAGAAAAAAATGTGCTCCATCCGTCCTATCATGGTTGAGTGTATTCATTTTAGTACTGTCTCATTATAGTTGAATCATTTACATATATATAGCAAAAAGCAACACACTTAATCTTTATTTCCTACTTTACTCTCTATTTAATATTTTATTTTATCTCCTACTTTATTCTCTCTTAATCTATCTACTGAATTTTATCTCATACTTTATTCTCACTCCCTTTAATTAACTAAAACTTAATGTATCAAATCAAATCAAATTATATTTTTGTAAATAAAAAATATTAAACAAAAACATAAGTATAATAGGAGTATGTGATATGATAATTAGAATCAGTTAGTAGTATTAAAGTATTTTAAGTTATGAATTTAACTAATTTTGACAAGGTTATGAATTTTAAAATGATAAAACAACCCATAATAAAATAAACTTATTAAACAAAATTCGAAAAAGAAAGGCATCTGCGTTCCCTTCTTTAATTGGTGAGTTGAATGCTCTGTCAAAATATGTTCTTTAGTTGAGATTTTTGTGTAGGTGTGAAACGAGAAATAAAGAAAGAATATTAGGTATTTATTTGGGGTTACTGTAACAATATTTATATTATTATATGATCAATATATCTATTGGTTTAATTATAAGGATAAGTTTATATTAAATATTAAGGATTCTAATATAAAAGACGATACCGTGATGGATTGATTTCAATAAAGAATTAGAATTGGGGTGTATTGATAACCCTCCGCTCTTACCTCGTAATTATTTTATATAGAAATATGTATGATATGATTTATTATATAGTATATGTATATTTAGATACATATATAATGATCAATCATGTTTAATGTGTGTGCCGTAAACTTGGGATGTATTCATATCCTTTTTTGGTTTAATGTTCTAAATACCTTTTTAATCTTGGCCATTAAGTTTAAAGATCTAATGGCCCAAAATAGAACCTGATTAATTAAATTTTATTCATATAAAAAACGAAAAGGGTGTAATTGTCATACACATTTGATTCAGTTATGGTAAGTAGCTTGATTTTCTCAATCTTAGGATTTCAACGTTTATTTTCTACGATACAATTAATCTTTCTTCTCATCCATCTTTTATTCTCCTAATATTCTCCATTGAAGAACATACGGTTTTCTACTTCTTCTTAAATCCAGATTTTGGTTTTTAACCTCTTACAAATTCGGTTTTATTGTAGAAGTTGCGATTCCTTCTCGTTTTCTTCAACAATGGAAGAAGGTAATTTACGTACTTGACATGTTCATTATTAATCTCATACGTTTTGTTCTATACGTTTTGTTCCTTCAATACCTTAAGGTATTGAAGGAAATTCTCGGTGGGTTTGAACTTGTCCGTTGCAATGTCGGGGATATCAGGAACACTTCGCGAGGCATCAAAGCATACGCAAACGGTTGTAACGTGGAGATGGTGTTGGACGACATGGCGAAGAAGAAGGAAATGTCCGATGTGTTCACATATCACTACGAACTTAATGCTGCTAACCAGTTGGTTGCCCTCTTTTGGTGCGATGGTTTGATGAAAATGAACTACCATATGTTTGGTGATATCGTGTCGTTTGACTCCACATGCAACACAAACATGTATACATTACAATCATTTATATTGTTCATTATATGCCATCTTTTGTACATTACTAAGTGCATTATACAGCCATACATTTACATTATTCTTACTTGTTTATGCATTATTCAGAATTAATGATGCTAATTTTGCATACATGTGTGCAACGCAGGTATGGCATGATCTTCACACCTTTCACGGGAAAGGACAATCATGGGAAACCTGTAACATTCGCTGTTGGGTTGGTGTGCAACGAGAAAACAGGGGCTTTGGTTGGCTGTGCAAACATTTCGTCGAATGCATGGGTGTAGCACCCAAAAATGATCGTAACCGATCAAGACTTGGGCATGAAATCAGCTATTCAAGAGGTTCTTGTAGGCACTCAACACTGATGGTGTATGTGGCATATAATGCACAAGTTGGTTGCCAAGGTTCCAGGCAGGTTGCTGAGGGACGAAGATTTCAAGAAGGAATTCAATGCCTGCGTTTGGTCGGACTTGCTTGAACCCGACGAATACGAAGAGGAGTGGAATGAAGTGATTGAGCGTTATGATCTGAAAGACGTTGATTGGCTCAACACATTGTACGAGTATAGAAAGATGTGGATACCGGCGTACTTCAGAGATTTCCCACTCGGTTCGATGATTAGGACTACGTCCATATCTAAATCGGAGAACAGCTTCTACAAAAATTTTATGAAGCCCCGAGCGATTCTTGCCAAATTCTACTTGAATTTCAACAATGCTTTGGAATTTCAGCGGAACGCTAGAACAAAGCTGGACTACAACGATGCTACTGCCGTGCCAATACTGGCCACTAAGTTGGCATTCGAGAAACATGCTTCGACGATTTACACAGACAGTATGTTTAGGAAAATACAAGAAGAAATTGTTGATGGCAATGACAGATGCCGTGTACTTGGTTTTTCATCAACAGATTTGGTTGACACCTACAAGCTTGGGGATAGCCGACGCAATTCGTATTCTGTGAGACACGATAAGACTGACGATTCATACTCTTATGACTGCAAATTGTTCGGTAGGCAGGGATATTTGTGTAGCCACATTTTTTTTTCTGTTCAGGAACAATGAAGTGGAAAAAATTCCGGAGAAGTACTGCGACAGCCGATGGATGAAGACTCCTTTAGCCAAGGCTGTACATGGACAGTTTGATGCCACCGTAGATACAAGGTCCACCGTTGACGATAGGCAGACTGTTTCAAATCAAGGGATATCGCTTTTCTACGGTTTGAGACGGACATTGACGTGCTTCTTGCATTCGTAGGTGGCGAAGGAGAAAGAGTTTCGTAAAGGCAAGATGAAATGTTGAGGTGTTTTATACGTAATAAATTAGTTTTCGTTTTGTGTTTAGTCTTATTATTTGTTTCGTTGTCTTAGTTTTATTATTTCCACCGCTGTCAACATTTTATGCATAATAAATTTGCATTTTTCGATAGTTAATGTGCATTATAAGTTCAAAACTTGTACATTTTTGTTTAACAATCGTTAACTTTGTACGGACACAGTTCAGTATTACAAACATTTCTTGCATATTGAATAACAACCTTGCATTACTAACCTGTTAACGTACATTATCATTCATGAATATGTACAGTACTCCACACAATGACTTAACTTGGTGTAGATTACATCGACGGATTAGTGCATTAATAATGACATTTTGTGCATTACTCCCTTTATTTATTCCATTATTCCATAGCAGGCCAAACAACAAGTCGTCCTTACTTTGTTCATTATATTATTCTATAACATGCCAAGCAACAATTCATCAAAATCTAGTTAATATTTTAACCTTTATCACTTTACGACATCACACACTAGTAGCAAAATATGCTTCAGTTATCAAGTGATATATATGGTTCAAAACAAGTCGTCTTTTGACCAAATCAAAATTAGTTATCGAAAGACAACAGTCTTAAAGTTAACGTCAATAGCGTTTCTAATGATTACTCTTGCAATCAATCCAGCCCGCCCTCTTCGACCCACTTCTCGAAGTTGAACCTAGGCGGCCTCTCTTTCCAAAACTTGGTGGCATTAGATTGGTGCTGGGGTTTGGTGCCCCTTGCACAACGGAAGACTTGTACAAAACAAATAAATCAGATACGGATCTATTTGACCGATTATGCGATTAATCAATTCACATGTTAAACAGATAATTGCATGCTAGAACGCAAATAATTCATGCTCAAAGAAAGTACATCCTAAACATGAATTCTACGGTTTAGAGTTACCGATTTGATTCTCCAAAGAATCGACGATTGCTCGCGCCTTCTCCATATGATGATCTTCAATACTAGACCACGGATTTTCTCTCTGATTCCCGAACTGTATCTCGATATCAGGGTGGGCTGATCTTATCAAAATACTAGGACTCGAATAAAGAAGACAGAAGAAATCCTTTTGGGAATCGAGTGAAGAATTCGAAATCCTCCACAGCTGGAGAGTTCGAAATTTTCGAAAAAATTTGAGAATAAAAATTGTGATAATTCTGTCTCCTTTATTCTCCTATTTATATTAAGTTCCTTTTGGGCCCAGACAGGGATCTATGGAAGGTTTTGGATATGGGCTCCCCCAATTAGCTTTTTACTAATTAAATTGAACCCACAATTTAATACAAGCTTATATTGAAATATTACGAGCAGCCACTACAGAAGTAATATTGAACTCTCCCCATCCAAATCCGAAATTACAAGTAATCCGGGTTTCCACTTTTATTATTTATTTTCCGCGCTTAAGATATAAATGTCCATTAATTAATTAATGTCTGCTATGGACTTAATTAATTAATATCTTATTAATTCCAAGAGTGGACTTAGCAAGAAACATTTATTTATTATTCATAGAGTAATAAAACTCCAACTGGCCAGTTTTCCGAATAATAAAACCTTGTTCGAGCTCCTCTTGAGGACATTATCAAACGAGACTCACCTCGCGCACGTTTCAACATAATAGCAATCCTAGCACCGCTAGATATTAATCACCACTACCCAATATATCAGGATTATTGGGTTGCGAAAAACCCGCACCATTTGATAAGTCAAAGTAGTGCATAATCAATACCGTATGCTCAATGCTAACATATGTAGATTAAGAAATAGTATTTTATCAAGACCTAGTCTTTCAGTAGATAGCATAAAGACACGTCTTGCTGTTAGATCCGTTCAGTGCTATACCACACCAATGTCATCTTATTTCAGTAAGGCTTAGAAATATGCGGATTGACATTGCAACCTTTCACGATAGGTAGCCAAAGCCTATCTAGGTTGTGAAATTCTTCTTTTTCTTTTGCAAAGCATTGCATAGATCTGACCGTGTTACCTTAAAGTGGACGACGCCCACAACCGGTCTACTAAGCAAAAGACTTAGACTTTGTTTGCTTCTTATACATTTAAATGTTTATAAAACATCTTATAAATGCACAAGCAAACACAATGTAATAATAATAGTGATTCTATTCGTGCGAGACTGCTCGAATAATACTGAATCGGGTTAAAAGTGGATTGTAGAGTTTTACGTATACAAGCAAGATTCTATTCGCGCAAAACTTGCTCGAAACATGCTTTTCAGTATACCAAACCTAACAATCTCCCACTTATACTCAAAACCATAATGTCTTTGCTGCGTACTTGATCATTAATTAATTTCATCTTCATATGTGATTGCTTAGCTTAATAAACTCGTGTGTCCCTTGAGTTAGCCTTCACTAGAGTAATTAAATATAATACTCATAGGCATACTCAAACTTACGATTAAAGCTATTAGGAAGATATTCCTAAGGTAAACACATATTCAGAGGATAACTTACTCGATCACTGATTAGTAATAAAACTAAGACAGTGTAACCTCAAGGACATTACATGAATGACTGGTAAACTAGAATATAGTTACTAGTCTTTCTCAAGCACTAGGGTATATTCATTACCTCAATCAAAATCCTTTGCCATGGTTATTATGATATATACTTGCTATGCAAAAGCACAACTAATATCAAACTTAGTACACACTATAGCATACATGAGACAACTATCTCCGAAACTAGTCTCATAATTCTTGATCTCACTAAGCGTCAAACGACACTTGACTAGAGACAAGACAATTCCACCTTGAAAGGTATAAACCTTTTCATGGAATTTCTAATGCTAAAATGTTCCAAGCAATGTGTAGATATATGATTCCTAAGAGAATCTCAACATTCTTTCTAGCAATCTTAAAAGGACTTAGATGCTAAGAATGTAATTAGTTTCTCTTAAATCATTTATCTTAAACTGGGTAGACAACCAGTTTCCTACGCCAGATGCCAATCTTAGTTGTTTGCAACTTTTGTAGATTTCATCATCGTAGAGTACCAATAATACCATATTTAATGCACTTTCAACTTCCTTGTGCTTACAGCACTGCTATGGGCAAAAGTCAAATTCCAAATATTTGACAATTTTGATAAAACACATATACTCTGATTTAGATGCTTGCCTAAGACCACGAAGGTCTATATAAGCTTCCAATCATGCGTTTCTTGCCCTTAATTACATATCTATTAGGACGTTCTAGTAGATGATTTCCTCAAGACTTCTATTTATAGAAGGCTGTCTTGACAATCATGATATATACATTCTAATTTATGTAAGTTCTAATAGACAATAGGATCAAACAAAACCTGGAACAACGACCGCGAGAAGATTGTTCTCTTTGGGCATAACCCATTGTCATTGTCTAGCCTTTTTGAGATCCACATTTACACTTGCAATGATACTTGCTCCCACTGACTGACACAACCTATAGGTAGTATTGCAAGTCTTGTAAAACATGTTGTCTATCTTAGATTGTAATATGGAATCTATCACCTGTTCAAAGATGATTATCCAAATTAACCAATACTACATTGTAGTTAAAGGGATTATGTTCAAGTTAATCTAAGACCGAGTCTTACGACACTCTTAGACCCAAGAACTTGTTGTGTTCCAGTGGAACGCTCGGTTCTTACAATCTTAGGGTACTGAAGTTGATTTTATTAGTGCAAAAGTTTCTAATGGTATGACTTCTGGTAATGTGGAAAATCCGATATCTCTCTTTATTTTGAGAGTTATCACGTTGTAGT
>NC_062968.1:49382014-49440681 GCF_023119035.1 Salvia hispanica
CCTATTTTTATTAAGTAAATCTAAGTTTGAATCTCAACCACAAGATTATAAAATATGTGTGGTCCAGATTTAGTTATAGAGTTATCATGTGATTTGAGGGTTATGATATGATCGCATATATATATATATATATATATATATATATATAAACATAAAACAGTTCATACTCCATTAGATTTTGTCATCCAACAGTCCCTTGTTTGACACATGGAATTTAATTAAATACTTAAAAAAATAAAAAAGGGTAGATATGGGAGTTCAATTCATGGACGGTTATTTGCTTCCATGATTCTCTCCTTTAATAGTTGGAAGTTATATTATTTAATTTATTTTCCTTAATTAAATCTACATAACGCAGAATTTGATTCTCTCTTTAACGGAGAACGATTTTTCTTCAATTCACATTATGTTTTTTGTCTAAAGAATTGTATTTGTAGATTCAATATTACCATCAGTTTTCTTGGAAATTAGTGTTAATTTCTTTATATCCTCTGGCGTTGTCAATGATGGAAGAAGGAAATTCATTTTATTTTTAGGATCTGTGAATCGAAATAAATTTCATAGGATTGTTGTGAGTTGAACGTCAGAAAGTTGCAAGTACGCAATGTACGAATTTATGTGTGTAATGTAATTTACGTCATATGTGTAATGCAACAAACAAGTCTTCATATAACAAATTATAGTAATGTACGAAAGGATCTAATCCGAAATGAATTATTTATTACTATCTACTGAAAGAATATATTTCAGAAAGTTTAGTATTTTCGAGTCTATGATATTAATATCAATATTGTTTATTCAATCAAACGCCACTTTGACTTATCAATACGTGAGAGTTTGTACGTAACTCAAGTTCATGATATCTTGGGTGGTAGTAATTGAATAACATGAATGTATTGGAATATTATTTCATAGAATTCGCGTGCCCAGTGTGGTATGATTAAATCCCTAAGGGGTGATCCCCAAGAGGTGTTTGAAAAAGGAATTTATTATTCAGAAAACTGCGCAGTTGGAATTTATTCCACGAATAATAAATAAAGTTTCAAACTAGAAAAACTCTTTGGAGAATTAATTTAATTCTAGTCACATAGCAGACAAAAGAATTAAATTGACGGATCAAGATAATCTTAAAATATTATAAAATAAAATGGACCCAAGTTATTTGTAATTTGGTGATTTAAGTGGGAGTGCAATATTATTCTTTAGTGGAACAAAATAATATTCCATTGATAATATATTAAATCATGTGTCATTTGATTTAATTAGTTAATTATCTAATGGGTGAGCCCAACACTTAAGTCATTCCATGGATCCCCATCCTAGCCCAACAAGTCCATTATAAATAGTGATGAGATATGGAAACCCTAGCACACCATTCATTCACAACACTCCTCCCCTAAACCCTAGTAGCCGTCGCCGGCTCTCTCTCTCTCTCTCTCTGCCTAGGTTTTCGTGCCTTGGCACGTGGGAGAATTAGGGTTTTGTTTTGTTCTTGTTCTATCCTAATTCATAGGATTAGATCAAGACAATATCGAGTTTGTGGTTGGGTTTCCCTAGATCTCTTCAAGACTATTATTGATTATTCAAGATCCGCCCACACGGATGGATGATCAAGGACAAGGGAATAGGTTGGAAGATTCACGGTCGATAAACCAAGGATCTCCGGGTGGTGCAGCTAGCAACTTCGATCCTATGATGGATCAAGATGAGGTAACAATCGAATCTACATCGAATATGCATGATTATGTGTTTATTTGATGTTATATCTATAGATCTATGTTTATTGCATGAAATTGGAGTCGAATGCATAATCACCTAAATAGATCCGTTAAGGACCTGTTTGTTTTCCGTGTCTTCCGTTGCGGTAGTCCCAACAATATTACCAACACATGCATAAAATTTCGATTTCTAATGTGTAGTTTGGATTTTATACAGGAAATAATGTACGAATATAGTCTTATAATGTACATGTCTAACATTATTAATGAGTTTTAGTACATTATTCACTAGGAATGAGTACATTAGTTATGTATTTTATGTACTTCATTCGTTTAGGCAGTGAATGACTACATTATTTACTATTGAATGGTTATATTATTTATGAGTTTTGCGTACATTATTTATAAGTGAATGACTACATTAGTTATGACTTGTATATACCTCTTCCAATTACTCTATTACAATCGTATATTACCATGTCATGGTGCGCTAACATTATTATTCCCTATATGTACATTACCAACATACTTAATAATAATGTACGTTTTACATTAAGTAATGTAATGTTGGAATCCTCTCTGTCCACATTATTGAATCCTAAATGTACATTATTTGATATATTCATGTTACACTATTTAGATGTAAATGTACATTGTTTTCAAAAACTAAGTTACAAAACATCCATCATTTTCTGTTTTCATCATGTTACAACAAACCAAAGAAAAAAAAAAGAAATCCAACACAATCTGACTTCTCACTGTCATCGAATTCGACTCGCGCCCTCTTTGTACCTATTCACAAACAATTACATTGATTAGATAAAATGTTAGTATATTACTGGTTACTACATATTTACATTACCACCAATAACAAATACTCCCCCCGTCCCGCTTAAGATGACACGTTTTCCTTTTTAGTTTGTCCCAACTAAGATGACACATTTCCTTTTTTGGAATATTTCTCTCTCCAATTAATACACCCAACCACTTTTTCTCACTCCTATTAAAATATTCATCTTTCTTTCTCTCTCTATTTTAATACTTATACCCACCTCTTCTCTCTCCAATTAAACACTTTAACTAATAACTCCTAAAATCCCGTGCCGGCTAAGGAATGTGTCATCTTAGCCGGGACGGAGGGAGTAATAATGTAACACATCAGTGCGAAAGAATATAAATATCTGATGTCACAATGTGTAAATATTGGGTAAATAATGTAACATACAATAATGTAGCATATTAGTATGGATTAATGTAACTCAAACTAGCAAAACACATATTAATGTAACAGATAACAATGAATAATTTAATATATGTTGCATCAATGGACTTCTGTAATCCATACCACAATTAAATTTTCAATTTCAGAGGTAAATAATGTACATCCGGGATTATATAATGTATCACTTCTAGCAACACAATGAACACCTATGTTTCATACTGAAATAATGTATTAACAGAACACCTTAATGTAGCATTTTTCAATGTACTAATAGAACCCCTTAATGTAACACTTCTCGGCAACATAAAAAAACCCCTTAATTACTAACAATACTAACAAAACCACCTTAACTGAACAGAAAAAATGTACAATCACAACAGCAATTAATATACAGATTTGGTCTAAAATAATGTACATATATAAATGAATAATGTAATAAAATATGATGTATCATAATCCAATAATGTACTAATCTATCTAAATGGTGTAACAGAAAATGATGTTCTTAAATCCTGTACAAATATGCATGCATAATGTAGCAATAGTTTATAAAGTACTCCCTCCGTTCCGCTTTAGGAGTCCCGGTTGAGTCGGGCACATGTTTTAAGAAAAAAGTGTTTGTATGTAATAAATAAATATTGTAATGGATGTTGGGACCCACTTTTAATTGAGTGTCCAATAAATAAATATTTTAGTAGATGTTGGGACCCACTTTTAACACTTTTTTATTAGTTGTAGTGGATGTTGGGACCCACTTTTAACACTTTGTAGGCATTTTTTATTAGTTTATCTCAACCGGGACTCCTAAAGTGGGACGTCCAAAATTGATCAACCGTGACTCCTAAAGCGGGACAGAGGGAGTAATGTACAGAACTGTATGGACAATGTACGAGCACAAATGTAAACAACAAAATCAATTACTTTTCGATTGGCTAGCCTTCCTCCTTGAAGTGGCTTGTCAATAATATTAAAAAAAAATCCAAAAATTGGAATCGATAAAGAACATAAAACTAAAATATCAATAATGAACATAAATATAAACAATTGGAATCGTTAATTACCAAAAACCAAAAAACCAAACAAGAAACCCAAACAATTTCCCCCTAAACACAAACCCAGAATTGGAATCGATAATCAACATAAAACCAAATATCAGTAATGAACAGAAACATAAATAATTGGAACTAGTAATCACCAAAAACCAAAACATAAACCCATTTCAAAAACCAAACAAATTATTTTCGAAAATTACATGAAATCGAGAGTCTATTGTTCACTGATGCGAAAATCACCGAAATTGATCGTCTAATGCTGAAAAGTTTGTCGCACGTTGGAATAATATACAATTTATGTCTTGTTGATTGCGAAAAACGGGAGTGATTTTGATTTCTGGTGAGCTTTTGCGGTGGCTAGGGTTTAGGAAGAGGATTGAATTGGGGGAAGAGAGAGTAAATGAAAGTTGAATTGACGGAGAGAGAGTGGGTTGTATATTATCGCTGAAATCTCGGACATTCAGTTTTGAAACTGCTACAGATTTTTTTCTGATACCAATTTTGCCCCGATAATGTACGAAAATGGCCAAATAATGTAGCTCGGCTGCTTTAAATCACATCCATCCAATCCAACTATCCTATGGTTGTGATTTGTTTTGTGTATAAGGCTAAAGGGGGTGTAAGGACCTTAATGCACCCCTATATATATATATATATATATATATATATATATATATATATATATAGTCTCATTATCCACAAACCCACTCTTAAAGATCGAACCATCGAACCATACCAAATTAGGGCTTTTAGATCTAGTTTTTTATGGATGAGATTCACAAATTTATAAATTATTTTCTCCTTCATCACCAGTCTATTTTAGTTCATCCGAAGGTAAATAAGTCATACTAACATGTTACGAAGATTTAACTTCATTCCAGAATATATTACTTCATTCCAGTACGTTTTTACTTCATTCTAATAGGATTATTACTTCATTCTAGTACGTAAATGCAGTTTCGCCGTCGCGTGCCGTTCTTTCTCTCTACAATATCTATCACCACCGCTACGGCGCTGATATGGTGTAATAAACACATGGAATAATATAATAAATTATTTGAATGAAGTATGTGTAGAAGGATTTGAAGTCCTACTGGAATGAAGTAAAAACCTTATCCAATGAAGTAATAACATTTCTGAATGAAGTAATAAACTCACTTGAATAAATTGCATTTTTTAATGTGAATAAAGTAAAAACTCATTCAATGAATTCGAATGAAGCATATGTTGAATCATTTCAAAACCTACTTGAAGCAAGTAAAAACATGTTGTAGTTTCAATGTATTACGTACGTAATGAAGTAATAAACCTATACAATGAAGTAAAATTGGCTTATAATGAAGAGCGAAAAAAATTTACACAGCAGCATATCTCATCAAAAAACTAGATCTAATGGCCCAATTTTGGTCTCTAGTTCGGTCTTTAAGAATGGTTCGACATTGATCACAACTCTATATATATATATATATATATATATAGGATGTATTCACATCCTTTTTGCATCTTTTGTTCTTTTTCCTTCTCAATCTTGGTCATTCAATTTAAAGATCTAATGGCCCAAAATAGAGCCACTTGTATTTAATTAAAATATTAAAAAATTCGAAAAAGGGTAGAAAATGAAGTTGACATGTTGACCATTTATTTTCATTCCATAATTCACGCCTCCCATCCATAATTCACACCTCCCATGATTTGGTAGTTATATTGCATTAATTTATTTTCCTTTTTTAATCTTGAATATAATAGTTGATTAACTTAATTGTTTTTGCAGCATCTTTATATCAACTGGACAACTCGTAATTTTGCAGAAAGTAATGTAAGATTTTAGTTATTTAATGTACCAATAGTATCTAATAATGTGCACGGATCAGTGAATAATGCACAAATTGAAGAGAATAATGTTGAAAGAAAATTGAATTCATGTCCTTTGGGTTTAGCAATCCATGGGGTTAGATTGTAGTACCCACTCACAGAGGGCATAGAGTTTGAATTATTCCCATTGGGTTTGACAACCCATGGGGCTTGGTCATATCACCACAACATGAATTAAATTTTATTTTTTAATGCATTTAAGATTTGATATAGTAAATAATGTACCAATAGTATCTAATAATGTGCACGGATCAGTGAATAATGCACAGATTAAAGAGAATAATGCTGAAAGGAAATTAAATTCATGCCCTTTGGGTTTAGCAATCCATGGGGCTAGATTGTAGTACCCTCATTAGAAAACAAAGGGCATTATTCGAAACCATAATTACAGTAATGTAAAAAATCATGCATTGTTCAAATGTTAATATCCATTATCATTGGAGAAGTTGTACATTATTGTTCATACGCAGTTAACTCACTGTGCATTATTATTCGAGTAAAGTTCATTACTACACATACTAATTACATTATTTATTGACTTACATACATTAATTTTTTCAAGACCACGATGACATAGCTCCCGGCACAAAATATATTGAGTTTTTTGTACAATATTATGATATTCACTACTGTTGTTCTACATTAATTGTACATAATTTACATTATTAAGTTTTGGTGCTATTGACAACATAATATATATTGTTCCAAATATTTAAAGGCTTGCAACAGTTGCATCATAATATATATTCTTCCCCCGCCACAAATCGTCTAATCCCCATTCCACCATGAGTTATCAAAAAAACCATCAAGTTCATAACAAAATAAAAATCGTTTCCAAACACCCTTCAGCCGATCACTCGATCCCATAATTCTCGACTCACTTCTCGAAGCTGAAGTTTTGTGTAATTGCAAGTGGAAGAACATCATCCACTACTCGTCTATAGCCATCCTTGGCTGCTTCGATGTTGGAAAAAAATAACAGTAACTTATTGCATTAATGCATAAACATAACTATATAATGTACAAAGCTGTTGTTATAATAATGTACATACAGTTCACAGTAATGCATAAAATCAACACTAATAATGTGCATCTATGATATCTTAACAAACCTGAAAGTAGCCATTACCAAAGACATGACTAATGTTCACCACAGTCCCAATAAAGCAACAATTGAACAGAAACAAAAATGTGCTAATGTCAAGACCTTCCTCACAGACATCCAACAAAAAATTTCCAATGATACACAATCAAATGCAATAATGTGGACAATAATGTACAACAAAGCATACATAATGCATCATATACCAGTGGTTACTGCAGGAAATGCATCAAAGAGAGTAATATTCGCTTCAGCTTACACGCACACTACCGCATACGTCAACACACAGCCAACAATCAATAATGTCACACAGCCAACAAATAACGCTTCCTCTAATAGTGACCCAATCGTTTCATAGTCAAAACAATTCATGAAACACACAACAGTGCCAATAATGCATAATTAATCCATGAATAAATGGCACAAATGCAACACTACTAATCAATAATGTGGTAAAGACAACGAATAATGCATCAAAACAGGGGAAATAATTACAAAACCTTCAGCCGGTGTTGGTTGACTGCTGCTGGTGACATGCTTGGATTTTACATGGTTTTAGAGGGTGGTTATGTATGAATTTGATCATATTTTGTCTATTATTGGACATGTTTATATCTACTTCTCTATTATGTTGGTATGTTGACCATTTTGTTAAGAATGTATAGAAAAAGGTACAAAATATGTGAATGTGCAGCAGCCTTGCTTTGAGACAATATTTACTGAAGATTTTGAAGTCCAATCAGTCCATAATGCATATCAATCTCTTCGTCTTCGAAAGAGCTTCGCGTGGGTATCTTGCACGCCTCAATCGGAGTTCGGTAGAAGAAGTTATGGCCGTTACAAGAACACTGCGCTATCCAGACACTTACACGCGACCGGGTGAATTATTACACTATAAATTCACCCGGCCGGGTACTGCAATTCTGCTCGAAAATGGACAGAAAGGGGTCGAAAATGACCACCCGGCCGGGTGAATTTTGCTCTTTATAATTCCACCCGGCCAGGTACGCTATTTTGGCGTATTCTTTTGCCAAAAACGCGATTTTTGATGGGAGATTAAAGGGAAAACGCCTAGGGTTCACATTCATTCAACACCTACCGCCTCCAACACACACACACACCCCTAAGAATACCTTTGAGAGAGAGAATTGAAGATTGAAGACTTCCAATTGGAAGATTGAAGTTGCAAATCCATAGATTCATTCTCACATGAGAATCTTAATATTTTCTCCATGTATTTCATTGAATCTTGTGTTTTAAACATAGTTTTTGTGAAAACATGAGTAGCTAAACACCTTTTTGTAGAATTCTTGGTGAAGATGCACTAATTTCATAGTTTTTATCCAATTAATTTTGTTCTTGCTTTGCTCTTGTAGTTTTTTTATTATTCTTGGGTTTATTCCTTTCAATTGCTTGATCACCATTTGATTGTGTAGGATTAATTAGATTAATCGGGAGATGAAATAATTAATCTGGAAATAAGAATAATTCACACCTTAATGCAATAAAACTCTTGAGAGTTGAGGTTTTGAGTGAGGTCTTTGACCTAATCGAGCTTTTGGGAGTTAGGGGTTTTAGGATTAGAAGGGGACTTCAATCCTAGCACCTAATCTACAGGTTTCTCACCTCGGGAGGGGGTTTAATCTATAATTGTGGTCGACTTAGTAATTCTAGAGACACCAAAAGGTAAGGCAATTTGGTTGGTTAAGAGCTTGGAGTTGTGCATCGGATCCTTGAGTTCTACAATTTTCTCCATATATCTTTCCACTCCGTGTTTACTTGCTTTTATTTATTTACTTGTTCATTTTATGCTTTTCGTGTGTTAGAACAAAACCAAACTTTTCCTGATTCTCTAGATAGTAGTCAACATTTGTTCGTGGTAGTTAAGTTGATATAAATTAGTCTCTGTGGGATACGATACTCTTGCTTGCTAATTGTTACACTAGCCCCGTACACTTGCGGGTATCACTTGTGTTAAAATAAGTTGAGTCAGCTGGGTCTGCCTCTCTTCGTCATTGATGCTTTGTAATACACACCAACCAGTTCAATGATATTTGTTCATCCACATCGACCAAAATCAGAGACATAACTCAACAATCAGCCAAAAAAACAGAAATCGACAGTATCGACAACACAAATAAACACACAATCGAAACTTTCCAGAAACCAAAAACAAACCACAAAAATCGAACATATAATCCCAAGCATAATCGAACATAAACCAAATATAACTCAGGAAAAAACTAAAAACAATAAATAATGAAAAGAACCCTAGTTCAAAAGTTACTAATTTCAATTTTTTCATCAAAATTAACCCACACAAATTTGTGCAATACTCTAGAAAATGACCAAAAACCACTTTTACAAGTTTTTTATACCCACCGTTGACTGTGTTAATCGGCGACCAACGTTGAATACTGCGGGGAGAATCGACTTCACACGGATCGAGCGAACAGACCCCTGACTTCTGTGACTCCGAATTGCCGAACGGAGCCTCTTTCGACGGAGATTAATGCTTGTCGCGGTGGTTTCTATCGCTTTTTGGGAGGTGGCTAGGGTTTTAAGCGGTTTGAATGAGGGGAGAGATTGTTTGATCGTGGTTTGATGGGATGGAGTGAGAGAGAGAGTGAGAAGATGGAAGGACTAAGAAAATCCCGCTTAATTATCGGACCTTCCATTTTGAAACGTTTTTCAGCCATTATATGATTACTATTATGCCCTTATAATGCACAAAATAGTCCCAATAATGCAAAACGCGATGAATTAAACAAGATTGATCTTGACCGTCCACTACTCTAATTTAATGGATGAGATTAAGAAGTAAATAGACACTTAAGGGGAAAAAGGACCCTAATGCTCCCCTATATATATATATATATATAGAGGAGTGATCAATTGCTAACTAATTAGCAATTCCAAACTAAGACTAAATCTTAGCCATTAGATTAGAAGATCTAGTGGTTGAAATAATGTCACATGGATTATATTTTTAATTAAGAAAATTAATAAATAAAATTAAAGGGTACTAATGTCAATTCTCTCTCATTAAAATCATCTTAAAACTTTAAATTTACGTAACTCTCTCGATTTATATTATTTTTTCGCAAAAAATATATCAAATTAAAGATAATTTTATAAGGATTCCAACGAGATCTCAATTGCATATGTTCTAACGACGTTCATATGATGAAATTTGATATTTTTTATTTTAGTTTTCGTAAATGTTGATAACCAGATTTTTATCAACAAATTCATCAAAAAATCTCAATAAAACCATGTAAAAATCTCAATAAATATGTGTTGATATTTTCTTGTACTAGTGTTGATATTCTTATGTCATATTGTTGATATTTGTAATATACTATGTTGATATAAAAAAACATTCACGAAAATTATCATATGATAACATAATGACGATATTACCCTTTTGTTGATATTTTGTCTACTATTTATTGAGATTCGTAAGATTTAATCTCATCCACTCATTTTAAAATCTAAGGGTGGGGATTTGGTCTTGATTTTGGATTAGGGTGCTATAAGCATTAGAATATGACACTAGATAATTCGAGACACTTTGACCCGACACGGGTTTTAAGAAATCTAATGGAAAGTGAGTTGAAAAAGTTGGTGAGATGTGGGTCCTACTTTTAAAGTATTAGTTTTATAATAAAATGTGAGTAGGAATGAGTTAGTGGAATATGAGGTCCACTACCAAAAATGGTAAAAGTGAAGTGGGACAAATTATGTGGGACGACCCGGAATGGAATATTGGGTCGAATTATCTGGAACGGAGGGAGTAGTAAATAATAAGATTTAATTAAATATTTTATCAATAAATATTATAGTGTTATACATTTAATAGTATTATTATAGAAAACAAGTCTTGTATTAGTATATTATAATATTTAATGACGTTAAGTTTAAATACAATAATAAATTATAATACACAATATTAAAAACTAGTATTAAACTCTATGTATAATTATAAATTCCTATATTGTAAAATATTAGTGATTGTAAAAGTATAATTAAAATATAGGAAATATATTATAATTAACAATTTCTTAAAATAATACTAATAAAATTAAAATGAATTATTAATTTCGGTGGAAAAAGAATTTTAGATTTAATGTATAAGAATAATTAATGTTCATAATATTACAAAATGATCATGTGGTGGAGTGGTATAGGAAATGGTATTTAGAGATGAGGTCATGTGTTCAAGTTCTAGCAACAATATATTTTAAAAAAATATTTTGAAAAAGTGAAAAAACAGGTTTCCGGTTCACGGTCGGACCGGTTCACAGCGATTTAATGTGCTAATGGTTTTTAGAGGTGAACCGGATCGAACTGTCTGCCAGTTCACGGATGAACCGGTCGAACCGGCCGGTCCGGTCGGTTTTTAAAACACTAGAGTTACGCGTGTATATATTTGGTTTAGGCGTTTTTCATAATTCCAATTAACATATTCATTACTTTAGCCGTTTTTCTATAATACTCTATTAATACACATAATTACTTAGTCATCTCCCTATAATACTCTATTATTAAACATAATTACTTGTCATTTCAACAGTGCTTTGGTATCAAGGATGTCATTTATTCTCTGCGGGAGAAATGATTAAAGTGTGTGACAAACTGACAATAGTGCTTCATTAGGATCGTAGAAGATGCTTGATCAGCCTATCTATGCTGTTTGTTTTTGTAGTTGATGGTGCTCTATATAACATCAGCCACTCTTTGCGAGCTTGAATTTTGTTTGGGAAAATGCTTTCAGCAGCTTCTGAGAATTTTCTCAAAAGAGAGCCTAAAAAATACACTGCTTTAATTACGACCCATATTTACAATATATCAATCAAAGATTTCAATCAGAAGGCTCAACAATTGCTTTGAGGATGAATGTAATAATTCAACTTCACCAGACCTCCTTGACTTACATTTATTGATGGATCACTCATTGTGAGTTTGGCACCTTAAGGTTTTCTTTACATTCTCGCCTAGAATTGATAAATTCCAAACATTACGAGCCTTTCAAAACTCCAAACATTGACAAGCTGCTTTGAACTTTGCGTCTTAGTTTCTTACTGAAGCTCAATCTTAATTGTAGAACAGCGATATTATGTTTATGGACTTGAGGTTGTACTCATCTCGAATGTGAAGTCATATAATTTAACTAGATGATATCCTATGGTTTCCTATCTTGGGTTCTGTTTCTGTTGTAATTTGACATTGATGAACTTGATTGGATGTCATGTCAGACCTCTCATAGTATGCTGATAAAATTCATTCGAAGCTACTGAATTGACATTTGGTTTTAATGCATTAATACTGAAATATACTTAAGAATTTTCTATTTTTTAAGAGATTCTTTGTTTATTTGGTTTTTGCAAAAAACTTTACCTTTGCAGTTCGGGATTCACTGCTTAATATTGGTCCACTAAAGGATTTCTCTTATGGTTTAAGAATTAATGGTGATCCAAATGCTACAGGAGTTGCGAAGCAAAGTAATTATGAACTGGTTAGTTGTAGTTTCATTCTTCAGTTTAAGTTGGCTTATCAGTTGATAACCAGTGCATTGCTAAAAAAGTGTTGTCCTTATTTATTAAATTGTCCTTCATTGTTCAGACATTTACACTCCTTTGTTATCTGATATACAAAGCATGTATGCATCCCCTGTCTAGGTATGCTGTTCTCACCATGGAAAAAATGGTGCTCTCACGGTACTTCAAAAATCAATCAGCCCAGATACAATAACTCAAGTGTGTACACCTCCTTTTACTCACTACATGGGCTTGTATATATCTGGTTATTGCTGTGCTTCTTGTTAATTCTTACATTATTCTGGAAGATGTTATACCCTACATGTGATTTTTTTCCAATGTCTAGTAGTAATATGAATGGATCATCTGTGAATAAGTCGGTGTGTTCTTAGAAAAGAAAATGAAAGGTTAAAAATCATGTAGGTTGTGGTTATTCTTGCATTGTTTAGCTTGTCAAGACTCATGCTATGCTTCAATTTTATACACTTAGTTTTCTATTGGTAAAACTATTAGAATACACACTTGTGGCAATTTATATCATATATGAAATTCAATGCAATTCTTTTGAAAAACTGTCAAGTTAAGATAAAATAACATAAGAATATCTCTTCTTAGAATCTGTGAATGTCAATTTTCTCTTTCGACATGGGAACTTAGTAGTTGGGATGTCAATCAGACCAAGCCCGTTTGGTTTTGAGCTAGATTAATACTATCCCTTATCTTCACAGAAAACATATACTAAAGAAAATGCAAAATAACTTAATAAAATGTCTTTTATTTAATGTCTTATGTATGAGAAAAGTTATATAATTAAATTAAGGCTAAAGTAGTAATTGAGATGAGAGCCTTTTATTTTCTTCGTAGAATGTAAAGTTTTAAGAGAATTTTAGATTCTCCTTGATTGTTTCATGAGTTTGTTTTATACCTTGTTTCTGCAGGAATCATTACCTGGTTGCAAAGGAATTTGGACTGTCTACCACAAGAATTTGCGCAGTGACTCCTCTAAAGGAGTAGCGGATGAGGATGAATATCATGCATACTTGATTATTAGTTTGGAAAATCGTACAATGGTATGCCGTTGTTCACCTTTTCCTTTCGAAGAAGATAACATTTGGAAATTAATCACTATCTTGTTGGAGGTATGTCTGAACAAAGTTTATAGAGTTGCAATTACTTGGCTGTGTTCACTGTATGTACTTTGCTTTCAAGAATCTTTATTTCTATTTAAATATACAAAATGCAAGTACATTTGTATCCCTTGGAGATCAGTCTTGCAAACCTAACATTGTAGTCTACAACCTATATACATGCATGCTCTGTATTTCAGAGACACATTTATGGATACAACCAGATATTTTTACTTATTTCCAAGCATCGTATGGTATACTTAACCTTTCTTGACATGCTGGTTGATGATTCTTTTGTTCAGATCCATCCACCTGCTCTGTTTCAGTCATCAATCCACCAGTATCTGAAAACTCTGATAAGTTGGCATTAGCTTGCACTCTCTATCATGATAAAGGTCCCGAACCATGGATTTGTAAGACAAGTACTGATGCCTGGCTTTCTACTGGGGTTGGTGAGGCTATTGATGGGGCTGATGGTTCAACACATGACCATGGTGACGTGTACTGCGTTCCATGCTATGACAATGTAGATTTGAAGATATTTGATGTACCTAACTTTAACAGTGTTTTCTTCTTGGTCGATAAATTTGTATCTGGAAGGAGCCACATCTTAGATACATTTTTCCATGGCACAGCGAATAATCATATAAACCTCACAAACAAACATTCTGAAGATATTGGACAAGTCAGAAAAGAGGCCACTCACAATATAAAGGTGGTTGAGCTGTCTATGCAGAGATGGGATACATAACCGGCCATTCCTTTTAGGAATATTGTCTGATGGGACCATTCTTTGTTATCATGCTTACATTTACGAAGTTTCAGATAATGCTTCCAAGACTGAGGGTGTCATTTCTTCTCAGAACTCTGTTAATCTTAGCAATACAAATGCATCTAGGCTTAGAAATTTACGATTTGTTCGTGTCCCCTTGGACACATATGCAAATGAAGAGACACCATCTGAAGCCTGCTCGCAACGCATCACTGTTTTCATGAATGTTGGTGGTCTACAAGGTTTTTTTCTTTCTGGCTCAAGGCCAATGTGGTTTATGATGTTTCGAGAGCGGCTTCGGATGCACCCACAGGTTAGTTTGATTCAATTACTAAGCAACTATTCTTATAGCATTTTGTTGTAATACTAGAATATTCGTATTCCAGTTTTCCAGTAATTAATGAGCTCATTAATCACTATTGTCATTTTCTATTTAAGGGGTGTGATGGACCTATAGTAGCCTTCACCGTTCTTCACAATGTTAACTGCAACCATGGGTTTATATGTATAACTTCAGAGGTTAGCTTGCTGATTATGTAATTCTGCTAGAACCTTGTTTGCTATGTCAACGAGCAATATATATTTTTCCTTTTTTCAGGGTGCTCTGAAAATATGCCAGCTTCCAGCTTTATCATATGACAACTATTGGCCTGTACAAAAGGTGCATGCCCACCAGTTCTCGATTTTCTCTTCTCCACAAGTCAATTTGTATGCTATTAGTAATATATGCCTAATTTGCTCATGTGAGTTGCTTTTCTTTGTCTTTTGTATGGTTGCTTTTGCTCTCTCTCCATTTGCTATTGGGAGCGCTGGCAGATTAGTTACCTATTTTGCAGAGAAGAACTTATACCCTTTTGTAGTTTCTGTTCCAGTAAGGGCAATCTCTATCATGCAGTCTTTTTCTTTAGTGCATCAGCAATCAGTTTCGTATTTAGTTTCCATCAGCGCACAAACTTATTGAATATTGAAGACTGTTTCCATGAGTACTTACGTGACCCAATTCTGCCTCCCCATGTTGCGATTACCGATGATAATAAGATATAAAGTTAAAGCTGGGTTAACTAACCGTTCTTTTTAATTTTCATGTAGGTGCTCAAGCCACTTAATCAAGTGCTCTCATCTCTTGTTGATCAAGAAGTCGGAAATCAGTTTGAGCATGATAATATTAATATGGAGGGGACATATCCCATGGAAGAATTTGAGGTTCGGATTATGGAACCAAAGAAAATAAATGGCCCCTTGGCAGACTAGGGCTACTATTCCTATGCAAAGTTCTGAACACGCTCTTACTGTGCGAGTGGTGAGTCATCTGTAAGCTCAACTTCACATATTTTGCTGCTTGACATTGTTGTTTTCTCTATTTTTTCCCCTGTGCTATTTGGTTTTTCCATTTTCTTTATGAAGATGTCAAATATCTGTGGAATTTTCATAGTCACTAAATAAAGAAATGAGACACTTTTGGCAATTGGAACTGCTTATGTACAAGGAGAGGATGTTGAAAGAAAGCAGACAATATACAGGTGAAGGTAGCTTGCTGTTTTACTTTGAACTCTCTCTTGACTAATAGTAGGAGGTTGTACTTGTATGAAACTTATTCCAGATAAAGAAGTGTATTCCAAACAAAGTCAAGTATAATCAAATAAATAGGGATAAGAAAACATTACTAGAATCAAGTAAGTGTTGGGGTAAACCAAATGGGTGCGGGGACAGTATTAGTAGTATTAGTATCGGTATTGGTAGTGATGCGATGCAAGGGATAGTAGCAATTGGAGAGAGTAGGGTGGTCGTAATGGTGGTAGATTCCGACATCTGGTTGATGATGGTGTTGTTTATGGTGGGTGAAGTAAATAGAATTGGGGTTGAAATGGGAGATGGTAAAGGCGTGGTTGGTTCCAAGAAACAAGGCGAAGGCGAGATCCGGAGATCGGCATTTCCTATAGCTCATCCATCCATCCTCCTCCTTTATAATTTTAAGTGTACAGAAAAAGTGAGTTTTGTGTCGGTGTTTGTGGATAAAACGTGACACCAGGAACAGCTCATCCGTCTGCTCCACATACGCCAGGTGATCCTCTTTCAAGTGCTCATCATCAATCGGCCCCAACGGACTATCGTTGTTTCTCTGAATCCAAGCTAATTTGGGAGAATCCATGTCCGTCAGGTCCCATTCCTCCACCCCCGATTCGTGGAGCTCCGATTTGGTCAAGCAACTCAACACATTGCTCTTGCTTGAATACACAAAGTCATCGTAGGACTTGGGATAGACCACGTTCAAAGTCTTGTTCTCTCGATCCATGTATCCTGGCTGTGCCCCGGGCAGCAGAAGGCCAGCCGGTCGTCCTGCCCGTACGACACCATGGCGCGGCACTCCTCGGACCCGGGGGAGGCTGCAGACAGGATTAGCTTCGACACCGTGGCTTTGCCGCTGCGGTGGTCGAGGTTGAGCACGGGGTCAGGAAGGGACTGGATTGGGGGGAGCCTGATGTGGCGGCGGGTGATGGGGTTGGAGAGGAACAGCTCGTCGTTGCGGTAGTTCATCAATGCTAGCCACCCGTGGGATGACCCCACCACCCGGGCGTTGTCGTCGGGGATCTCCGCTCCCGGTCCCAGGCCGTACTTGTTGATCAGCACAACCTCCTCGTCGGCCAGGCTGTAGAAGTTGTACACCATGCCGCCTAATGTGGGCGGCAGCATCAGCCATGGATTTGGATTAGTGCTCATCATCCTACGCCCACGCCCATGTAATATGGCTCTGGCGGCCGCACCTCCAAATACTAGTAGCATTTTCATTATTTGCGTAATTGGTTGATTATTAGCATTGTAGGGTATATATATACATACTATTATTAATTCGTATCTTCAAAAAATTATTTTATAAGATTGGGATAAATCTTTGAAATTAATCCTCCTATATATTAATATTAATTGATTATGCATGTCTCAAATAGTAAATCTTGAGGCGCAAGTTTTATAAGATTGAATTATATACTATATCTCAAATAAAATCTTAGCCCTAATTACATAATCTCAAATAAAATCTTGGAATTCAATTTATTCTTCCTAAACCCTAAATTTAATCTGGCCGCACCTCCAAATACTAGTAGCCTTTTCATTTGCGTAATAGTTGATTATAGAGTTAGGGCATATCTTATTATACGGGAGTATTAAATAAGTAAGAGGTGATATATGATCTTCAACTTGGAGCGCAAGTTATAATAAGATTGGGTGAATCTTAAATTCAAACTATTAATTAGCGTACGAATGTCTAAAATACAATTAATTAATCCTCCTATATTATAATGTGTATATGTGGAATATTCACATTAATATGAACATATTAATCATCCTATATTAATTACAATAAAATCTTAAGACTTGAAGCACAAGTTATGTAAGAGAGAATTACAACAAAATCTTGGGTTGTGTATAAGAGTGAATCCCGAGAAATTTCAGAATAAAGATTTAAATTCGTTGACCATACGTATTCTTCTTAATAAGGGATTTCTAATATTTTATCTGTTCTTTTTTTTTATTCTTTCCCTTTAGTCATTTATCTATTGCCTAAATAAGTACTACTACTAATAGATTGGAGCGCAAGTTATAATAAGACAGGGTGAATTTTAAATCTTAAATTCAAATTAATCCGTATGTCTGAAATAAAATCTTCCTACTATAAATTAAGAGATATCTTCGAGCGCAAGTTATAATAATTTTGAATTCAATTCACCTATGTTAATATTAATTACAGTAAAATCGTAAGACTTGCAGCGCAAGTTGTAATGTTGTATAAGAGTGAATTCAATTTAATCTTCCTATATTAATTGGAGAGAGGGATATTATTATAGTATACACCGATGAGTCTCCAATTTATATTCCGTATGAATAGGAATAGGAATTATTGGACAAGCAGCAAAATATCAATATCCCCTTGGCTGATGCTACAATCATATGATGATTGGAGTAGTAGTAAGTTGTACAGCCATGCGGAGAAGAAAGTGGTGAGCATCAAGAAGGAGACGCCACCGCCGGCGTGGGCACAAGGCCAAGTAATACATGACTTGGGATGTAACCACGGCTGGATGGCATTATTCAATCAAGACAACCAACAGGCTTTCCTCTCCAATCCCATCATCGGTCGCCATATAAAGCTTCCCAAACTTAGTTGGCCTTTTCCCAAGAATATTATCCTAACCTCCTCCTCTCCCGATGCCCACGACTGCCGCGCCATCGTCACCTACAATTGCCAAAGCAGCCGCATTGAGCTCTGCTTCCCCAGCCACAACAGCAGCACCTGGCTCCCCGTGTGCAACCCAGTCAGCTACCTTGATATCGCCTACTCCACCCGCCAGAAACGCCTCTTCTGCTTATCGGCTAACTCGGTCGAGTGCTGGGACCTCGAATCTCCCTCCTTTCTGTGGGAGCATCCCTTGTATTCCGAGGGTGACTTCAAGGTTGACGACACCTTCTTCGGAAGATTATCTGATCACCACGACTATCTGGTGATGGACGAGCATTCCGACCGCCTATTTCTAGTGGAGCGTGGTATCCACAGGCGTGTCGGGCCCGACGGATCCCACATGAAATACGCCTCAACTGTTCGTATGGACTACCCAAGCAAAACCTTTAATTTCAAAGTCTATGAAATCGATGCCAACAACGGGACACTCACCAAAATGGAGGGTTCATTGGATGGTTTGGCAATGTTTGTCAGATGCAACAACTCATTCGCGCTTCCGGCGGCTGACTTCAACTTGACACCCGACTCCATATATTTCGCTGATTATTTGACACTAAGAGGCAGCCAAGATATTGGCATCTTTAATTATGTGGATACAAAGATATCTTCCATCTATTATCCCTCTCATCCCTCTCATATATGCAGGAGGCTAGCAAAAACCTTTTGGTTCACTCCAAATCCACAACACTAGCTACCAATTATTTTCTGCACTAGTTTTGATTTTTTATTGTGTACGTTTTGCACTATGATTTTATTGAGTACTCCATTTCACTATTGTTAGTATTTCTATGGATACCATTCATTGGGAATTACAATGTTGCATTACTACATCTTTCAAATACTCAAGAAGTGGAGTGGCAACAAATAAATCTCTATTTGGACAAGTTGGAGAGAGTTGGTCGAGCACAGCCATAGTGACAACACAAACCACAGAGTGGCCTTATCAATTATATATTATCAATTATTGTTGGAATGGATAAATCAATTGATTGGAGACCAAGAAATCAAAAGAAGATACACGTGGAATTAGAATATCCTTATCAATTATTGTTGGAATGGAGAAATCAATTAATTGGAGAACAAAGAATCAAAGAAAATACACGTGGAATTAGAATATTTTTCATATTTCATATAGCTAGAATTAGAGTATATAAAAGGTTGTATCACTATTAGGAGAGAATCATTCAAGTTTAATAACTTATAGTCAACAACGCAAAAACAATTCACCGCTTGTCAATAACCTGCACATCAAATGCCAACAACTTATAGCAAAATGTCAACAACATGTCAATAGCTTTGTCAACGACTTGTATAAAGTGTCAACAACTCAAAAAAAATTCTTGTAATTAAAAAATAACAACTATTTTATCTTAATTTTTTTATTTGACACAAGTTCTGCATCATGATCATACAACACATGTCAACAACTTATAGCAAAATGTCAACAGCTTGTATATCAAATGTCAACAACAGCCAGAAGAACCACGTCAGCGCCGCCAACGTGGTGTCTCTTCCTATGAGGATGAAGCAGATCACGCCGTGGAGGAAGAATTTCTCGTCGGATTGACCAGATCTGAGAATATCACCAAACACCTAGAGTGCTTTTCTGCAGGATTCAGAGAATCACGAGCCTTTTCCGATTCGTGGAGCTCTTCGTTTTTCTGATCCTCGTCTCACGGTTCTTCGCTCAATTCGCGGTTTTTCTCAAGCTTTCCTGCGAGTATCTCCTCGGAATCTCCGTCATCGCGCTGATCTGCCCTGGATCCGTGTTCGTAATCGAAAATGCGGTCGTGATCGCGCTCTTCCTCATATCGCAGCGGTTCTCCGGCGAGAGGAGCACCGATTTCTACGACGAGTACGTGGAGAAATGCCAGAGTAACAGCAATCCGATCCAACCGTTGATTTTGAGCAAATCGGTGGAGAAATGTCAGAGAAACAACAGCAATCAGATCCAGCAGCCGATTTAGAGCAAACCGGCAGAGAAATCAGCTCACACCAAGAGAGAGGCGATCAGCAGGACTAGATCGGCGAATCTGGAGCGGGTGCGGGATGTGGAGGAACGCCGCCACGATTTGAGGCGGAGCATGAGTGAGAAGTGCTGGAAGAGAGCGGAGGAGGAGATGAGCAGCGGAGAGTTCCGGCAAAAGGTGGAGGCTTTCATCGCTCGGCAGTAACCTTAGAGGCTGTTGAGGGAAGAAGAATGGGAGGGGAGAAGTTGCTGCTCTTTGTTTTCAATTGGAGTTCGTTTTCATTTGTTTTCAACTGAAATTACCATTATGTCATTTCATAATTAATTAATCCCAAAATAAATTTCATATGGCAAATACTGGACCATTTTAATAAAAATGAGTGGACGATAATACATTTCAATTACTGAAAAATCTCAATTGATCACGATACCTAAAGTATATAAGTATTTGTAATTTTGAAAAGACCAATAATAGTTGCACAGTCCGAATCCATATATAAATAAAACTAAATAAGTATTAATAGAGTTAATCCTACGGCCACGCCCATGTAATCTGGCTCAGGCGGCCGCAGCTCCAAATAAAATTAGTTGATTATAGAGCTGGCATAGCTTATTTATATAGATACTATTAATCTGTATCTCAAATAAAATCTTCCGCAAATTTTAAGATTGGAATGAATCTTGAATTCAAGTTAATCCTCGTATATTACTACTATAACGTATGTCTCAAATAAAATATTAAGCGGAATTCAAATTAGTCTTCCTATATTGTAAGATTGGGATGAATCTCTCCTATTCTTCAATTTAATCTTCTTCCTATATAAATTAGAGCTTGAGCAATATTATTGAAATGCCGATGTTGATGAAAATGAGTCTTCAATTTATACTCCGTGGTGGCAGCCGGAATATAAATTGGAATTGGAATTGGAATTGGAATTGGAATTAGTCGCATAGGATGATGAGCACCACCACCACCCGAGCCATGGCTGATGCTAGCACCACCCAAATTCTCGGCCGAGGCATATGTATCATAAGTTGTACAGCCTTGGAGAGAAGAAAGTGATTAGCATCAAGAAGGACGCGCCGGCACAAGGCCAGGTAATACACTTGGGATGTACCCACGACTGCCGCGCCATCAATACCTACAACACCCGCATTGCGCTCTACTTCCCCGGCCCCGGCCACAACAGCAGCACCTGGCTCCCCGTGTGCAACCACCTCCAATACCTGGATATAGCCTACTCCACCAGCCACAAACGCCTCTTCTGCTTAAACTTTGACTCGACTGCTGGGACCTCCAATCTAATAATCCCTTGTATGGTGATGAGGATGAGAAGAAGGCGGTTGACTACACTGGATTCTATTGCCCCCAGTATCTGGTCATGGACGACCATTCCGACCGCCTATTTCTAGTGATACGTCATGCCTTGGAAAGGGGTGTCGGCCGCGACGGATCCTACATGAAACCTATCGGATCCTACTTGAAATCTATCGACTACCCACACAAAACCCTTAGTTTCAACGTCTATGAAGTCGATGATACTCACCAAAATGGAGGGTTCATTGGATGGTTTGGCAATGTTTGTCGGATGCAACAACTCTTTTGCGCTTCCCGCGGCGGACTTCAACTTGACACCCGATTCCATATATTTCGTCGACTATTTGACAGGAGACGAATGCCATGATATTGGCATCTTTAATCATGTGGATACCAAACTATCTTCCATCTACTATCCTTCTCAGATATCCAGGGGGCTTGCACCAACCTTATGGTTCATTCCAACTCCACATTAACACTAGATATGCACTATGATTTTATGGAGTATAATGTCATTAATATTTCTTTAATTGCTTATTATTTTTTACTAAGTATTTCTTATCTGTCTTGGCCCTTGGTTGTCGGTGGGTTGAAACGTCATACGTATGAGGACCGGTCTTCTCAATTATCAACTATTGCTAGAATGGAAAGATCAATTAATTGGAGAACAAGAAATGAAGAGATAATTTAATGAAAGATTAATTAATTGGAGAACAAGAAATGAAGAGATAATTCAATTAAGATTAAATGTCAAAATTGGTCCTGAACATATGGTCATTTTACGTTTTTGGGCATAAACATTATCTTTTGGATTTTGTGGTCCTGAACATATGAAAATTTGATCATTTTAGTCCTCCGTCAACATTTCCGTTAAAAACTAACGGTCAACAAATTTAATTCCGATTTTGACCAAATTTATGTTTTAATACTGTTTTTTATTCCTTAATTAAAAACCCTAACTATTATTAAAAATATTCTTTTAAATATAATTAGAAATTACAATTAGGGTTCTTATTTTTCACATTGCGATCTTTTCTTCCTTCTCTTCGCGACCAGGAGCAAGAAATGGGGGCTTCTGGAAAATGGGTCAAAGCCTTGATAGGGATTAAGAAACAAAATAAAGATGACAATGTAAGATCCAAATTTCAGTTTATAATATAAAAATTCGATCTTTTCACGTGCATTCCCTGCTCAAATTTTGGTCCCATTTTCTGCTAAAAGAAAAAGATGAAACCTTTTTTTCATTTTGTTTAGATTTGTAACTTGTTTATTTATCTAATTGTGTGAGTGTTGCAGTTCTTTAATTTATCTAAAAAAGATGAAATCTTTTGCAATCTTGAAAAAAACAGGAAAAGATTAGTGGAAAAAGCAAAAAATGGAAGATCTGGAAAAGTGTGAAAAGGCCCGATGGAATGAATGCTGGCCCGGATTACTCCTTCGAGTCTTCATCATTCACCGCCGCCGTCGCCGCCGTGGTCAGAGCGCCGCCGAAAGACTTCCGCGCCGTGCGCCAAGAATGGGCCGCCATCAGAAGGATTCCTGGTCAGCATTTTCATCAGCTTAATAATTAATTAGTAATCCTCAAAAATTGATAATGTGGATTTGCAACAAAGAATGATTTTTGAAATGAATCCATCTTCTTCCTTCCTCTAATTTCTAATTATATTTAAAAGAATATTTTTAATAATAGTGAGAGTTTTTAATTAAGGAATAAAAAACCAGAATTAAAACTTAAATTTGGACAAAATCGTAATTAAATCCGTTGTCAGTTAATTTTTAACGGAAATGGACCAAAATGATCAAATTTTCATATGTTAAGGACCACAAAATCCAAAAGATAATGTTTATGGCCAAAAATGTAAAATGATCATATGTTCATGATCAATTTTGACCTTTACTCTTCAATTAAAGATCATGGAAAATCAAATCAAAGAAGATACTTGAGGAATTAGAATATTTTTCATATATAATTAGACTTACAGCGTATAAAAGGTTGGGTAACCGTTAATAGAGAATCATTCAAGTTTAATCGATAAAGCTTAGTATCTTTTATTTTCCGCAATTTACTTTTCAACAATTATCATATGGAGTAAGTTATACTAGCTACATATAAGCAGTGGCGGATCCAGAATTTTTGGTATGGAGGTACGATAAATAATTATACCGACTTGGAGATTCATAACCGATCTTCTATCTTCTTTTTAATGTACGTCATAATTTTTTTCAATAAAGAATTTCATTATCTATAAAAACAGATTATATTTTAGTATTACTACTTGAATGACTTCCGTTGTCTAAAATGAAATTTATTTAATTTATAAAATATGTATTAGAAACAAAAAGATAAAAATATTACTAATGATTTAGAAAAGAATTAAAATCCTTTACAAAATAATTGAGAATTGATAAAAATCAAATAAATATAAGCATTAAAAAAGAAGAAAGCAATTTTAGAAAAATAAATGCATTAGAAAATAAAAAAGTAGTACAGTATATAAAGTTAAATATATAAAAAAATTAAGCTTTATAAGAAAGAAATTATAGGCATTGCATTATAGTAGTAGTACATTGAATTAAATAGTACCGATAAAAAGTAGTAGTAAAACCATTTGAAATTGTAAGGGAGCAGGAAATGAAAACGCTTTTGAGGAATCTCAAGACCGCAGCAACAATGAGAAATTTAAACAGTTCACCGCTGTGCCAATAAGTTTACATATTTGATATTTCTAAGTGGATCATATAAGTTAATAAAGACGTGCCGTTTATATACGAAAATTTTATAAACTAAGATAATTTAAATTTAGGTAGTCAAGATTGTTGCTTATACACATGGGTTTGTGTTAAAATGACAATCCTTCTTAAAGTGACACCGTGACACCACTTATATAGCAATATTATAAACGCTACACAGCAATATTACAAACACTGCACAACAATCTATAGATTGCTGTATAGTGTGTCGGATATTGCTGGACAAGAAAAATTGCTGGATAAGGCCATCCGCATCTCTGTCTCTTATCCGTCTCTTAACCGTCTCATCTCTTAACTATTCATGGGTCCCACTGTACTTTTCAGCTCATCTCTTAACTAAAAAACAGCACCTGCATCCTTCCATCTCTTAACCATCTCTTAACTATTCATTCAATTTCATTTTTTATTTTTATTTCCAACAAATTCAATTAATAAAAACACACTTCATTAAATAAAATAAATATTACAATTTAAAAGCCTAAAAAATAAAAAAATACATAATTTAAAATCTTAAAAAATAAAAAAAATACATAATTAAAATACACTAAATTAAACTATAAAAACTACTCCGTCGGCGAATCATCATCCCTCAGAAGTCGGCGGTGCACCCAAGTTAGATCGATTCCTTATACCAAGTTGAGCTTTCATATACTCAATTCCGTCCATATGGGCTGAAACTTGGACAGGAGTCATTTTTGAAAGGTCAGCCATCGTGGCGATCAGGTACATGGATATTAGGGTGTTCCCGTGCCTGTGCCGGAGCCCGAGCCCTCGCCCGCCTGGCTTGATTCGCCGCGGCCCTTCCCCCTCCCTCTCCCTCTCGCTCTCGCCGCCTTCGCCGCCTTGGTCCCTTGCGGCCGAACCCGTGAACCGGAAGAAGACCCCCCTCATCATCGGTTGGCGTGCCCTCAAGTGAGGTGTTGCCTTCCCCACCATCACTAGACGAGTAGTGGCCACGCGCCGTGTGCTTCGTGCGTTTCGAGCCCGACTCGACACCTCCAGCCCACCTTTCAAGGTGGTGGACTTACGACCAAACATCGACAAACTTGAAATCTTTACCGCCGTCGTTTTTGAAGACCCGCAACGCCGCTCTTAGAATGTCGGCTCCACTGGCTCCGCTTTGATAATTCGCCGCCTCTGCCCTATATATCGCGCAAAATTTTTTGACATCTTTGTGGCATCGGTCCCAATGACCGCGGAGCATCTTCAAGTTGCGGGCAAAGGTGTTCTTCGGCCTTCGTGCGTTGTAAACTTCGGTGACTTTTTTCCAAAAAGACTTGTTGGTTTGTTGATTCCCGACGACAGGATCGTACGAGACGCTAATCCAACCGCCGTACAGAGCCAACGTCTCTTTTTGGCTGAATGGATGACGGGTGTCGTCCCCCACAACCTCGTGGTTGCCCTCTTCCTCCTCGGCATTGATGCCGATCCTGAGGCCGATCCTGCCGGAGCCGGAGCCGGAGCCTCCACCTATTGGCCAGTCGGGCAAAGTGCGTTCAGGCGGCAAAAAATTCTCCGAAATTTGGGATAATCCCGGCGATTGCCCGTACCTCTGGGGGGAGGGACGATAGTAAGCATCCACATCAAAATGTGGTGTTTGGTACACCGGCGGAGTGGTCGAGGCTTGGGTGCCCGGCGACGAACCGGGAGTACCCAAAAAGTTGTACATGCTCGCCCAATCGTCGAACCCGGCGGAGCGCCGCCTGCCGGAGCCGCCGGAGCCGCCGGAGTTTCCATCGCCGGATATTTTTTCAACAATTTGAGAGAAAGGAATAGATGAGTGTAGTGAATGGAAGAGGAATGAGAGTAGTGTTTGTGTGTAAAATGGTGAATGGAGTATGGAGTATATTTATAGAATAATAAAACAAAATTAAAAAAAAAAATTAAAAAATTGACCGTTTGATTCAACGGTCTTCTGACCGTTTAATTTTTTTTTTTTATTAAATTCGAATTTTTTGAATTTATAAAAAAAAATTAATTACGTCATAATTCCGACGCCCACTCGCGGGCCGGCGATTGGGCGTCACGCCATACTCCAGCGCGCGTCGTCTCGCCAGCTCGAGGCCGGCCTTGCCAGCACGCGCCGCGCGACGAGATGCCTAGTCTCGTCGAGATGAGACGAGCGTCGCAACGCTGTCTCGATGCCGTCTCGACTGTCGAGACGAGACCGAGACAGCATCGCGTCTGCGATGCGGATGCCCTAAAGATCAACAAATTGCTGATCGTCTTTTTTCAGATTTTTTTTTACCACGTGGCAGCTTATTATTCGTCCATGTGTATAAATGATTGACTAGGAATGCTGATATGGTGTTATTTTAAGGGGTGATGGCACCCTAACATGCCCCTATGCATATGTTTTAAATAAATGAATATACTACTAATATTTAGCACTAAATTATCGTTAAATTCAAATTTAGTTACATATCTTAAAACAAAAAAAGTTACTTTACAATTTTGAAGTAATGTCACATAGTACAAATTTAAGAAAAATACCAAAAATTTAAAAGGACCAAGCGCCAACATATCTTTAGTTATTGCTAGGGGTGTCGAAACGGGTACCCGCACCCGACGAGTCGGGTACTCGCACCCGATTTCAGCCGAAATTGTTGTCCCGATACCCGCCCCGCATTGTGTCGGGTATTACCCGATACCCGAGTCGGGTATCCCGCATCCGACACGGCGGGTACCCGACCCGACCCGATTTTTTTGTAAATCATTTTTTTATTATTTGTATATTCCAAACTTGTTGATCGCCATCCATGATAATGTAAGTATTTTTATGCATCCTAAAAACACATAAAATAAATCCACAAATCATTAAACATTGAAAATTTATAATTTAATAAGTATTTGTATAGGCTACTGTATATATATTGAATATGTGTGTGTAGCACATGCTACTGTTTACATTAATAAAATACTTATGCTAATGTATAGTAGTATATAATATTGGTAATTGTATGTTGAAAAACACGATTTATTCTTTATAGAGGAAAAAAGACAAAAAAAAGTCATATGTTGAATGTGAGTCACTGATCGAGATAATTTAAAAATTATACTATTAATATTAAAAATTACAAATATCAAACTAATCGGGTAATTTTCGGGATTATCGGGTATCCCGAGCGGGTATCGGGTATACCCGATACCCGCAAAATCCAAAATATGATTACCCGATCCCGACCCGTTACCCGTTTCCATCGGGTAGCGGGTACCCAATACCCGACGGGTATCGGGTCGGGTGTGCGGGTACCCAATACCCGCTACCCGTTTCGACACCCCTAGTTATTGCATTACTAGGGTCATATTCTAATCCTTATAGCACCCTAATCCAAAATCAAGACCAAATCTTCATCCTTAGATTATAAATTGAGTGAATGAGATTAAATCTTACGAATCTCAATAAATAGTAGACAAAATATCAACAAAAGGGTAATATCGTCATTACGTTATCATATGATAATTTTTGTGAATGTTTTTTTATATCAACATAGTGTATTATAAATATCAACAATATGACATAAGAATATCAACACTAGTACAAGAAAATATCAACACATATTTATTGAGATTTTTACATGGTTTTATTGAGATTTTTTGATGTATTTGTTGATAAAAATCTGGTTATCAACATTTACGAAAAATAAAATAAAAAATATCAAATTTCATCATCCGAACGTCGTCGAAACATATGCAATTGAGATCTCGTTGGAATTCTTATAAAATTATCTTTAATTTGATATATTTTTTGCGAAAAAATAATTTAAATCGAGAGAGTTACGTAAATTTAAAGTTTTAAGATGATTTTAATGAGAGAGAATTGACATTAATTCCCTCTAATTTTATTTATTAATTTTCTTTGTTAAAAATATAATCCATGTGGCATTATTTCAACCACTAGATCTTCTAATCTAATGGCTAAGATTTAGTCTTAGTTTGAGATTGTTAATTAGTTAGCAATTGATCACTCCCCTGCGTTACTATATGTCAATTTTAAACATATAGGAGTATAATAAAGACTAAAAAGTAACTTAGAATATTATTTTATTGAATGATCGTATTAGAAAATTAAGAGTATATACTTGTAGTCGTTTATATAACTTAAAATTTTAGTTATAATTTAATAACAAAATAATTGGATGTGAATAATTATTATTCTCTCCGTCCAATTAAATACTAACCGTCACGGGATTTTATGTAGTACTATTATTGTTTTTTGTGAATTAAATAATGAAAGAATAAAGTAAAAGAGAAAAATATAGAGATGATGTTATTTTTATTATAGGAAATGTGTCATTTTCAGTGGGATAATTAAAAAAAAAATTTATTTTTAATGGGATATGGAATAGTAGTATTATTTTGTTAGATGATAACACTAAGAAATTAAGTATATATACATATAGTCGTTTATATAACTTTGAATTTTAAGAATTATTTAAAAATAAAATGATTGATTGCGAATGACTATTATTATTTCATTTGATGACAATACTATATGATATTAAAACAATTGGATGAGAACGACTGTTATTATTTCGTTGAATGATACTCCCTCTGTTCTACGGTAGTTGAGTCATTTCATTTTCTACACTCATTTTGGAAAAATAATAAATAGTTAAAGTGTAAAAATAGTAAAGTAAGAAAGAGAATATTACCAAAATAAAAAAGTAAGAAAGAGAATAATTTAGATAACACTCTTATTTACATTATTCTCTTTTTTACTTTACATTCTATTCACTTTAATTATTTATTATCATTTTTACAAGATGAGTGCACAAAAGGAACGGAGGGAGTACCACTTAGAAATAAAGTATATGCACATGTAGTTGTTTTTATTAACTTAGAATTTTAAAGATTATTTAAAATAAGCCAATAACCAAATGATTTACCAACAAACGAATAGAATTAGCTAGTGAGCGGCAGCCTGGGAAAAATAAGCCAATAACCCAACAAGCGGCGACAAGATATAAGTGGTGGGCTCTGATTTGGAGGAGTTGGCACGAGCATTGGCAAAGGAGTCGTCTATCTCCTGGCCTCCGACTACGGCCCCTATGAGAGCGTTAGGGTTGGGGGCTGATAAGGCTAATTTCATGCATTGGTTATGGGGTTAAATTCAGCAATTTCTTGGGTCTAACACGGTTTGTAAGCCAGGTGTGTAGAGGAAAATGCCAATCCAGGAAGAAGGAAAGAAGTTACCAGGAGAAGGAGTCAGGCAGGGAAAGTGACCAAAAGGAAGGAAAAGATTCCAGACGGAGGAGATTCTAGAATTCAAAGAAGAATCTAGAAGCTCAACTTCGCACTTATAAATAAGAGCACGCGACACGCCTGAGGGCATCCATCATCCACATTTTTAGCTCTTAGCTCACTTCTCACACTCTACACACACATTAGGGGTACCATATCGGAGTTGGCATCATCGTTGTGTACCACTGTCTCTACGAGAGGCGAAGAAACAATTTATCGCTTTCTGTTTTTAATTTCTGTCGTGAATTGTGTTGGATTGTAGTTGATCGGTTGATTTCGGTTGGATCGGTGTGATTGGAGATGGGAATTGTTGTGGTTTGTGGTGGATGGCTTGGATCCGGAGTGGATGAAGTGTCCGATGCTTAGATCTGTAAAATTTTGCATGGGTTTTGAAGTTTAGCTTCTGTTTTCTCATTTACCTTGTCTAATGGTAGTAGATTTGCTTTATTTTCTTAGTTGATCGTGATTTGATAGTTTAATTCGACATGCTCTGTTTCGATTTGTTGTTTACTCTGTTTTCTACATTTTGTGATCGGGAATCGTTGTTGAAGATGAAGCTAGTTGTTAGTTAAATCCTTAGTTAGTTATTTGCAGCTTTTCATTCGTACCTTTTCATTCGTACCTTTGCTATTTTAGGAAATGGTCTGTTCTTCATCTGTCTAGGCATTTTAAGGAAAAGTAATTCACTAGGTCTGTTAATTTTCGTCGCTGGAGTGTTGTTCTGTTTGCATCTCTGTTTTCGTCATGCATGCTTTCGTTATGTTTTCCTAGGTCTAGCTGGTAGAATAGATCATTTACATTTCCCAAGTCTAGTAGTTAAGTTCTCAACCCAAAGTTGCGTGGCAGCAGCCAAAAACCTTTTCCAAAGTCTCTCAATGCTTCTTACGTTTCCATCTCTGTGGGATTCGATCCCTACTTCCTTATACTAGCCTTAGTATTGTGGGTTGAGGGTTTTGAAGTAGAAAAGGATTGTGTGCCCAACGACCGAGGATTTCAAGGATTCCCTAAGTTCCTACACCCTGTGATCTAACGAATTCTCTGGATATGAGAAGTTTGACCTTTACTTAAAAGTGCACGCATACACAACACTATCTGGACATTACTTCAGGGGTTGTGCTAGCGAATTAGGACGTCCCTTCCTAGCATGCTATGTGGTCGGGATGCTATGTGTCTATTGGTTTAATTATAAAGAAAGAATATTAGGTATTTATTTGGGGGTTACTGTAAGGATAATATTCTTATATGACCTATGTGTCTATTGATTTAATTATAAGGATCAAGTTTATATTAAATATTAAGGATTCTAATATAAAAGACGATACTGTGATGGATTGATTTCGATAAAGAATTAGAATCGGGGTGTATTGATAACCCTCTGCTCTTACCTCGTAATTATTTTATATAGAAATATGTATGATATGCTTTATTATATAGTATATGTATATTTATGTACATATATTAAATGATCAATCATGTTTAATGTGTGTGCCGTAAACTTGGGATGTATTCATATCTTTTTTTGGTTTAATGTTCTATTCTCCTTTTTAATCTTGGCCATTCAATTTAAAGATCTAATGGCCCAAAATAGAACCTGATTAATTAAATTTTATTCATATAAAAAACGAAAAGGGTGTAATTGTCATACACATTTGATTCAGTTATGGTAAGTAGCTTGATTTTCTCAATCTTAGGATTTCAACGTTTATTTCTACGATACAATTAATCTTTCTTCTCATCCATCTTTTATTCTCCTAATATTCTCCATTGAAGAACATACGATTTTCTACTTCTTCTTAAATCCAGATTTTGGTTTTTATCCTCTTACAAATTCGGTTTTATTGTAGAAGTCGCGATTCCTTCACGTTTTCTTCAACAATGGAATAAGGTAATTTACATACTTGACATGTTCATTATTAATCTCATATGTTTTGTTCTATACGTTTTGTTCTACACTTAGTGTTTAAACTATTTTTGTTTATTTGTTATACAATCTTAGGGTTTTGTGCAATACTTGTCTTTGAATACATGTATTAGTTTAATTTAATCCACTAGGGTTTAGCAGTCATTGGTGGATGTGGTTTAGTATTTTTCTTAGGCGACAAGTCTCATGTATTAGGGTTTAGTGTTTTTTTTTTTCTCGGCTGTTGTGTTGTAGTTCTCGACTTATTTAATGTATGAATAGTAGTTTGTTCATTCTTTCTTATCTGTAATGTATGGTTTATATGATTTAATGAAATTAAATTCTGATATGCTTGTTGTTTTGATTTTATGTATAGTGTTCGTTATCTGTATAAACCAAATGATACTAAACAATTACTTCATATACTTTTGTTTGAATACATGTATTAGTTTAATTTAATCCTCTAGGGTTTAGTATTTTGCTTAGGCGACAAGTCTCATGTATTAGAGTTTAGTGATTAGTTTATTTATCGGCTGCTGTGTTGTAGTTCTCGAGTTATATAATGTACGAATAGTAGTGTATAATGCATTCTTTCTTATCTGTAATGTATGGTTTATATGATGTAATGAAAATAAATTCTGATATGCTTGTTGTTTTGGTTTTATGTATAGTGTTCGTTATACCTGAATGTTCTCCACAATTGAAGCCTGTGGTTGGTCAGAAGTTCCAATCCCTAGATTTTGCTTTTGTGTTTTACGATGTATATGCCCGCGCTGTTGGTTTTGATACGCGCAGATGGTGTTGAACGACATGGCGAAGAAGAAGGAAATGTCTGATGCGTTCACATATCACTACGAAGTTAATGCTGCTAACCAGTTGGTTGCCCTCTTTTGGTGCGATGGTTTGATGAAGAAGAACTACCATATGTTTGGTGATATCGTGGCGTTTGACTCCACGTACAACACAAACAGGTATACATTACAATTATCTGTATTGTTCATTATATTTCATCTTTTGTACATTACTAAGTGCATTATACAGCCATACATTTACATTATTCTTACTTGTTTATGCATTATTCAGAATTAATGATGTTAATGCTGCATACATGTGTGCAACGCAGGTATTGCATGATCTTCACACCTTTCACGGGAAAGGACAATCATGGGAAACCTGTAACATTCACTGCCGGGTTGGTGTGCAACAAGAAAACAGGGGCCTTTGGTTGGTTGTTCAAACATTTCGTCGAAGGTATGGGTGTAGCACCCAAAATGATCGTAACCGATCAAGACTTGGGCATGAAATTAGCTATTCAAGAGGTTCTTGTAGGCACTCGACACCGATGGTGTATGTGGCATATAATGCACAAGTTGGCTGCCAAGGTTCCAAGCAGGTTGCTGAGGGACGAAGATTTCAAAAAGGAATTCAATGCCTCCGTTTAGTCGGACTTGCTTGAACCAGACGAATTCGAAGAGGAGTGGAATGGAGTGGTTGAGCGTTATGAGCTAGAAGACGTTAATTGGCTCAACACATTGTACGAGTATAGACAGATGTGGATACCGGCGTACTTCAGAGATTTCCCACTCGGTTCGATGATTAGGACTACGTCCATATCTGAATTGGAGAACAGCTTCTACAAAAATTTTATGAAGCCCCGAGCGAACCTTGCCGAATTATACTTGAATTTCAACAATGCTCTGGAATTTCAGCGGAACGCTAGAACAAAGCTGGACTACAACAATGCTACTGTCGTGCCAATACTGGCCACTAAGTTGGCATTCGAGAAACATGCTTCGACGATTTACACAGACAGTATGTTCAGGAAAATACAAGAAGAAATTGTTGATGGTAATGACAGATGCCGTGTACTTGGTTTTTCATCAACAGATATGGTTGACACCTACAAGCTTGGGGATAGCCGACGCAATTCGTATTCTGTGAGACACGATAAGAGTGACGATTCATACTCTTGTGACTGCAAATTGTTCGGTAGGCAGGGATATTTGTGCTACCACATTTTTTTTTCTGTTCAGGAACAATGAAGTGGAAAAAATTCCAGAGAATACTGCGACAGCCGATGGATGAAGACTCCTTTAGCCAAGACTGTACATGGACAGTTTGATGCCACCGTAGATACAAGGTCCACCGTTGACGATTGGCAGACTGTTTCAAATCAAGGGATATCGCTTTTCTACGATTTTCTTCGACGGTTTGAGACGGACATTGACGTGCTTCGTGCATTCGTAGGTGGTTTGGAAGAACTTGGACATTCTCTTCAAGCTGGAACTCCTCCAACGTCGGCCTTTGAAAAGAGGCGCATGATTGAAGAGTTTTATGGAATGCTAAGGCCTGAAGTATTAGAGGTCCATCATCCGGATGTTGTAAAGACCAAGGGTCATGCTAGCAACTCCGCGAGCCGACTGATTTCAAAGAGAGAAAAGGCTATAAAGGAGGCTACTAGGCCTCTTAGACGTTGTAAGGCGTGCGATGAGTTGGGCCATCACGACTCTAGAAACTGTCCAATGCTTAAAGAGATTGCGAAGGAGAAAGAGCTTCGTAAAGGCAAGAGGAAATGTTGAGGTGTTTTGTACCTAATAAATTAGTTTTCGTTTTGTGTTCAGTCTTATTATTTGTTTTGTTGTCTTAGTTTTATTATTTCCACCGCTATCGACATTTTATGCATAATAAATTTGCATTTTTCGATAGTTAATGTGCATTATAAGTTCAAAACTTGTACATTTTTGTTTAACAATCGTTAACTTTGTTCGGACACAGTTCAGTTACAAACATTTCTTGCATATCGAATAATAGCCTTGCATTACTAACCTGTTAACGTACATTATCATTCATGAATATGTACAGTACACCACACAATGACTTAACTTGGTGTAGATTACATCGACGGATCAGTGCATTAATAATGAAATTCTGTGCATTACTCCATTTATTTATTCCATTATTCCATAGCAGGCCAAGCAACAAGTCGTCCTTACTTTGTTCATTATATTATTCTATAACATGCCAAGCAACAGTTCATCAAAATCTAGTTAATATTTTAACCTTTATTACTTTACGACATCACACACTAGTAGCAAAATATGCTTCAGTTATCAAGTGATATGTATGGTTCAAAACAAGTCGTCTTTTGACCAAATCAAAATAAGTTATCCAAAAACAACAGTCTTAAAGTAAACGTCAATAGCGTTTCTAATGATTACTCTTGCAATTAATCTGGCCCGTACTCTTCGACCCACTTCTCGAAGTTGAACCTAGGCGGCCTCTGTTTCCAAAACATTGTGACATTAGATTGGTTGGTGGCACCTATGGAGTTGTTTGGAGAAGTCAGCAGCGCGTTTGCAATCTTTATTCTGTAGATTTCCAGATTTTTTGTCTCATTGGCGATGAATCCGCACTGCCAATCTTTATCCTTCGCGCCGAAATAAGTCTCCATATGCTGCATGACGTAGACCCCCGTCTCTATAGAGAGGGTCGTTTTTCCTCCAAGGCATTGTCACCACATGTGTCTTACATTTTCGGACCTGAAGTTGCCTTTTGTTGAGCCTTCAACTTCACAAGTGCGTCAGCGAAAAACTTTTTCTACACCAAATACCAAAAAAGATGCGTGAGAACTCTAAATAATGCACAGGTTACTGAATGTAATGCATCGTAACTGAATACCCTCAAACACGTACCAGAAGGGAGGGTGTTTTCCCATACTTTGCGTTGAACGAGTTGTGGGACTCAGCCAAGGTGTGGTCGATAATGTTCATGTTGTCATCCGGCAGATCAAAACACACCACGTACTGATGGGTAGAACCCCAAACCGGGAAGAAGAACTGTACAATTGAAAGTACATTACATTACACATTGATGTGTATGTTGTTCATGTAAATCAGATATGTTAGCTTAATAACACTAACCATATCATATGTATTCCATTTAAAGATTCTCGTTCCAGGTACATCATCGAACATCTGAGTCCAGAACGTCTCCCTCAACTGTTCCTCTGACCATTAAGCAGGGGTCTCACGGTGTGTCTCTACAGTGTATTGTGGTAAACTAGTTAATAATTTGTAATTGCAATACTAAATAGCAACCAAGTACATAAGGTTTTTCACTAACGCATGGTATTGTCGAGAAGAAGACCCTAGAAACTGTCTCCGGGGCCTTGAGCTTCTCCATGTTATTCAAGTAAGCGCTCCTAGTGTCTACAATCATTGGGCTCACTGACTTGAATGGCTCTAGCGATGCTAACTCAAGCTGCACAGTTTTGATACAGTCGTCTTCGTAGATAACTGTATCCCTGCACAATAATAAACATTAAATCATAAGTAACCTTTTTCCCAGCACAGAGGCGAGCAACAATACAAAACTTACTTATATCTTTCCGTTGTGCTTAGTACCCAATAGTATAGCTCCTTGTCCGGATGGTTTGGCTTCGCTGTTAGTCTAACAGCCCGCTCATTGAATGGAGAACGGGCAGCCAGACTGGCTTTCTTGAAACGAGATGTTGCTAGTTTCGCAGCAGCCTGCACGAATGGAAGATACGGTCAAAACAAGTCAACTACAACCATACATGTTAAATATGACAGACCACATGTCCAGCCACTTCTTGTTCGATCTCTTTGCATTTGCCCTCCCCTTCAAAATCCTCATCTAGAATGTCCAAGCCTTTTCCCCTCCCACCCTTTCCAGCAACACCTTCAGATTGGTTTGGTGTTTTCACAACACCAATCTCAATACCCTTCTCACTAGCTGGAGCAGTTTTCTGCTTGGACAAAAGTGACGTTCCAACATATGCTTGTAATGCATAATAAGTAATATATAATTCACACAAATAACTAAATAATGTGTATTACCTATTGGTTTTAATGCATAAAACCGAGAAGATTGTAATGCTTAATAATTACTATATAATGCAAGCAATTAAGCAAATAATGAACAAGACAACAATTGGTTTTATGAATAACACCACAATAGTTTTATTGCATAATAATTTTTATAAAATGCACGCAACTTGGCAAATAATGAACAAGATAACATTAGGTGTAATGCATAATAATTATTATATAATTCAAGCAATTAAGAAAATAATAAAATTACTTTTGTAACGACAGCCCGTTTTCCCTTCCCCTCCTTAGGAGCTACCTCCTTCATTGGCTTGTTTGTTTTATCAGCTGGAATCTCACCGCGTTCCACCTTGCTTGACCGTGTACTATTTTTTGTTGTTTTCTCGGCCTTGCCTTTGATTTTATGTCCGCTTCCACCTTCACTTTCACCTCTTATCTCAGACGGCTATACACAATTGCAGCACAGTTAAGTATGTAAAAAATGAATAACATGTACATATTTAACTTGTTATGTTCTTACCCAAGTCTTGATTAGCACACCACCCCCGGATGTCCCATACGCTATTCCAGATCCACCAACCGAATTATGCATGTTCGATAGGTCTTCCGGTGTGGCCCCACCATCCTCGTTTGATCGGTTGTCGGACATCTCATCACCTGCTTGTTCCTAAATTGGGATCTCTCCTGACACAAGTAAATAATGAGGAAATAACGATTTAGTAATGCAACAACCTCTCTATATAATGCATTGTAAAGTTGACAAAATATTGCATCACCTTCTGGCGGGCGCATTGAGATGTTTCATTGATGATCATCACCAAGGCCATCATGTCATGTCTCCTCAACATTATTGTTGTCCTCTCCACGACCACTACTCTCTGCCCATTGTGGTTCCGGCGTAGCAAAAGGCTCAGGACACTCAAAGCCATCCAAGACGAACGATGGCCTATCAAAGCCTCTAGTTATTGTCTTCTTTTTGTCGTAGGCCTGCATCATCTTCTCCATCTCAGCAATCCACTCAGGACTATACTCTTCCTCGTCTTCCCTCTCTTATGTTAGTGTTGTCACGATTTCCTCATCTTTCACAGTCTTTTCATCTTCCATACCTAACAACTTCATGTCAATCTGACTCTCCACTCGGAAGCACTCGTCATCAAGGAGTTCAACAGGTATTTGCATAAAATCGTTGACCCACCTCGAAATAGCGTGTCCCATCAACACACTTGAAGCGACAAAACAATCTCTTATTCGCTTCGCTATGTGCCTGCTGGGGGCTCCACCACCTCCCCTATTCACAGCTTCTACCCTCCTCGCTTCCTCGTCGATCGAATACTTTTGTTTGTCAATCCGGTCCTCTAACCTCCCAGTTCCGAACTGGTTAAGCTCCACCTCCTCCCTTTGCTTGAGGGTCTCCGCTGTCCAACCCTTTATAGTCAGCCAGGCACGCACGACTCGCCTTCGTATGTGAACCACGGGGTCCACGTACGCACACTGACAATATCCACGCAATGCCAAAGATCAGTAATGCATCGCGACACAAAACTAATGCACAATTAACACTAATGTAATGCAATACATGAATATTAGTAATTCAGTTAAAGTAATGTATATACTATATCATATAATGCACTAATAATTTTCCTCACCAAAACAAAGTGGATTGGTCTAGTGAAATATGCACTTTCCCCCTCTGTCCCAGCTAGGATACGTGGCTTCCAGAACGGATAAGACGTAACCGCACCAATTCATGTTACCGATCTTATCAACGTCGTCGATGAAATGTACTCCCTCCGTCCCAAGATAAGTGACCTAAAACTTTTCGGCACGTGATTTAAGAAAATGGGGTTTTGTTAGTAAAGTGGAAAGTGAATAAAGTAAGAGAGTTAATAAAGTAGAGAGAAAAATTAAAAGAGAGAATGCTAAAAAAGGAAATAGGTCACTTATCTTGGGACGTCCTAAAAAGGAATGTGAGTCACTTATCTTGGGACGGACGGAGTAGTATCTTTGGCTTGCAATTGCCGTCTGAAGGAGTCTCTATCAAGGCATTCTCAAGTAAGAACATAAATAGACGTTTGAAATCAGGACCCCCATCAGTTTCTCCTTAATCATTTTTGCAACGTTTGTCGCGTTCAGCTTGTACCGAGTCTTTCCACACCGCGCTGCAACAATATCGTTGAACTCGAAGTTTGTCTGATATTCTTCTTTGCGTGCTATGGGTGTCGGGCCTCTCGGAAAGCCCAACGTCAGGTGGACATCCTCCTCATCTAGTGTTAAGCACTCACCCCCAGATAATGGAATCTCGCACCGAGCCAGATTAAACGACTTGAGCACCTGATAAGCTAAATACCCTGGGATCTCCCTAATGTTGAAGTCTAGGTCAGCGCCGAAACCCAGTTAGTTCACGGCTTCCTTCTGCCGTGGAGTCAGGCTTTGTATACATGAAATGAACTCGGTGGGGTTCTGTCGACATTAGAGGTGGTCGGCTTTCTTTCCTCTCGGTTTCTTTTTCTCCACGTCTTCATTGGCTGAACTGGTTTCAGCTTTTTCCTCGGCTAACCTTTGCCGAAGCTTCGGAGCTAATGCTATTGGAGTAATGAAAGCGCAGGTTTTTCTCGGTCAACGTATGTAACTGCAAGTGTATCTAACTGATCAGGATGAGATTCCCGACCCAGCTGAGTCGTTGGCATGATAACCGGGACCTGGTATCAAACAAATATTCCTCAACCCACGTTTACTGATTAGTATAATGGAGGTAAGGGTCGAATCCCACAAGGATGGACACGTTCGGATACTGTGGTGACATTCCTAGGTGTTTTTGGTTAGCTACCACGCTTGGGTTGAGATTTTACCTAGGCAAGAAATAAAGGTGGTACTCTACTGACTAGTAGGCGTGAAAATAACAGGCATGTGGTTGTGTTCGTGAAAATAGGGGACAATGTGTCTCAGAGGTATATGAAAAGTAGACAGTTACTAAAAGAGGAAATTTAGACAACAAGGTATATCTGGTGGCTGGTTGGCTTTCTGACAGGTCTGGAAGGTACAACTGAAAAGTAGGGAACAAAAGCAAAAGTAACTTAAAAGTAAAGTGGTCCAAACTAAAGTTGATTTTGACGTTTTCTTCTTCACCAAGCATTAACAAAAATCATATGAACACAAACACCATAACTAAACTCAGATTCATGACTTCAAACTCAAGATCTATAAAATTAAAATACTCAAACTTAAAATTGGACGGCGGACTGCAGTTTTACCTCTACTGACTGACATGCAAGGTGGTGATCACAGTATGGATCGAAAAGACTCATGCACGAAAACTCAGACTGAAACATAACTATAAAATTCGATCGACAATCACAAATCTAGCTTACTCAAAAGAAAAATACATGCACGCACTTAAAAGTTAAAGGCGATAACTAAATCTAACTTTCCTAGGCAAAACTGAAGCAAACTCAAACCAAAGAGACATTCGGAATAGAAATTTCATAACTAAAACGTTTGGATCTTCACCAAGTACTTCAAAAGGCAACAAAGATAAATGTTTGCACAGATCCAACGGAGAAAGCAAGTAAAGATTAAACTAGAAATCGAGTAACTATTGTTTTTGCCACTCCGGGCGGTGAAACTGCTATACTACTACGACGAACTGGCTGGAACGGTGGGATGATGACTACTCCGGTAGACTTTTGGACATCAAGTGACCATAGCTCTGGCGAGGAACGAGAAAGTGGATGATGCTGAAGGACTAATCTTCTAGAGAGAATTCTACTAAGTGTGTATGAGAGCCGAACTTCGAACCGAACCGCTTTTCTCTCTCCAAGTGGCTTCTTTTATAGGGAGGCTTGCCCTTGCTTTTAGGGTAGACTTCCTTCTCTGGCATGCATCCTGGTCAGTATTGCACCCTTCTGGCGCTCTTTACACTTGCGTCACACTGAATCGTCTTCTACTGACTTGGATCCTTTAATCCTGCACACTTTAGCAACTGTTTTGCAGATAATACATGCATTTCACGACATACTGACCAGTAACCAAGGCTTAGAATACGACTTATCAAATAACATCGTCAACCGCTTCTTCAAACTCAACCCGACGCTTGACTCAACTTTATTTTACCCAAATAATACCCGCAAGTGTACGGGGTTATCATAGCAAATAGCAAGCAAGAGTATATCGTATCCCACAGAGACAATTAAGTGTAAACCTAAGTACCACGAACAAATTTCAACTACTATCCAGAGATTAAAATAAACACTTAAACAAGAGAATAAAGAAGCAAGTTGTAAAAATGATAGAGAAATATGCAGAATTCAAGGATCCGATGCACAACTCATAGCCTAACCCAATTGAAACCGATTTACCATTTAAAGTCTCCAGAATTGTTGAATACAATCACAAATATAGATTAAACCCCCTCACGAGGTGAGAAATCCGTAGATTAGGTCTAATAATTGAAGTCCCCTTCTAATTCTTAGACCTAACTCCTAATAGTTCGATTAGATTAAAGATCCCACTCAAAACCTCAACTCTCCCGAGTTTTATTGAATTAAGGTGTGAATAATTCTTCTTTCAAGGTTAAATATTTCATCTCCCGATTATTCTAAGAAACCCTACACTCCCAATTGGTGATCAAGTAATTGTTAGGAAAAAGCACAAGAATAATTCAAACAATTGCAAGAGCAAGATAAAAACGAAGTCAATTGGATTAAAACTATAAATCAATGCATCTTCACCAAGAATTCTACATAAAAGATGTTTAGCTACTCATGTTCATGGTAGAAAACAAATAGAAACAAGGAAAAATAGTGGAAATCATGATGCGAATTTCAATTGGCGGAGGAATTGAAGCTGGAATCTTCAATCTTCTTCCAAGAGTTCTTCACAAAGAGAGAGCGTGTGTTTTGTCGCTTCTAGAGAATGAAGAGAATTGACCTCATTCTTCCTTCTTATTTTCTCTTCAAAAAATTGCGTTTCAGCTCTAAAATACACCAAACTGACGGACCCGGCCGGGTGGGACTTCTTTGGTACTCTCTGGAATCTCGCAGGCATAATTACGCCACCCGGCCGGGTGGAATTATAGGGTAATAATTCACCCGGCCGCGTGAGATTTTCTGGACAGCGCAGTGTTCGTATAACAGCCATAACTTCTTCTACCGAACTCCGATTGAGGCGTGCGAGATACCCACGCGAAGCTCTTTCGAAGACGAAGAGATTGGTATGCATTAGGAGCTGATTGGACTTCAAAATATCCAGTAAATATTGTCTCAAACCAAGGCTTCTGCACATCCACATATTTTGTACCTTTTTCTACACATTCTTAACAAAATGGTCAACATACCAACATAATAGAGAAGTAGATATAAACACGCCTAATAATAGACAAAATATGCTCAAATTTATACAAAACCACCCTCTAAAACCATGTAAAAATCCAAGTATGTCAACGCTGCTTAGACACTGTCCAGAATAGGAAAAAGATATGTATTAGAACAAATAATCTATACGGTACAACAATTAATGCACGACATCTATTAACCAATGCACAGAACAAAAGATGTAATGTATAAACCAAATGATGCTAAACAATTACTTCTTATACTGAAACGTACACCACAGAGTGCAAAAAATAGCAATCTCTCAATGAACACAGAGTTCGAATCCAATGAAATAGACAATAATGTACAACAATGATCAAATAATGCATCACCTTCATTCGGTTCTGGTTGGCTTTTGTACAGCCGACCTCTTTTAGTCATTCTATATCTGTGCGACAATATTGACGAAATCAGTGAGGTTTCAACCATAAATCGGTGAGGTTTCAACCATAAAATGCCGAAAACTGTAAATATTGGTCAGAAATCCACTATACACTTACATAATGGTTACAACCCTAAATCAAATGCTCACAATTTCATCTTCTCCACAAAAAAAGACAACTTTTGTGCATTATTCCAAATTGAGAGTTAATGGATGAAAACTCAAATACAACTCAGAAAATAACTTAATATATCAAGAATGAACATAACCCTTACTCTAATGCTCGCGATTTCATATGTTTCTAAAAAATCGAGCAAAACAATTTTGTGCATTATTTCGAATCGAAACTCAAAGGACACCAAAAATTGTTAATCAACTAATGGTAGAGTTTGTCAACGTCGCCAATCGAGGTTTAGGAGTGTTTCCAACTAAAAAAAGACTTCAGAAGCACACCTTTTTTGCTTCCTGGAGATGAATCGACTACCAACGGCGCGCGTGAACCAAAAAAGCTGCTTTTGTGAGATTCAATCGTCGATCGACGGTGCTTTCACGGTGGGAATCGTGACTGAAATTGATTTCGAGTGAAAAAGAACGGCGGCTAGGGTTTCTGGTGGGTTTGAATTAGGGGAGAAATTGTATTGAGCGAATGTTGATGGGATTGAGTGAGAGAGAGAGAGAGCAGATGAAAGGTCGATGAAAATGCCGCGTAATTATCGGACCTTCCGTTTTGAAACGCCTTGGTTAGTATGTTATTTTACTGCTTTACCCTTATAATACACGAAAATGAACTAATAATGCAACACGGGATCAAATTTGTCCTTTTAATCTAGTCTATCCATTCCATCAATCTAATGGTTGATATTAAGAAGAGAAAAGACACTAAGGGTGTAATAGGACCCTAATGCTCCCCTATACATCATTGGATTAAGTTGGCAGTTATATGTACAAGGATGTATTCATATCATTTTTCCATCTTTTGTTCTATTGTCCTTCTCAATCTCAGCCCCACGATTTGAGGATCTAATGGCCGAAAATTGTGCCACATGTATTTAATTAAAATATTAAAAAAATTCAAAAAGGTCATTTTGGGAAGCCACAATATGATCGGTTATTTCATTCCCATAAATCTCTCCCTCTAATATCAGCACATGATTAAGGAACATTGATTCTAATTTTTTTTCCTAAATTAAACTAGATTTTCTCTCTCATCTCTCTCTATTCATTGTAGACGTCTGGTGCTCTACTCTGTAAATCGAATTCCATTGTTTTTTTTTGTTGTTGTTGTCTTGATTAATCACAATCCTTGATAAAAAAAATATTCACGCAATTTTTCAATTTGTCAGAGATTCACCACCTACGAAGAGTTTTTTTTATTGGATTTCGTTCAATCCTAAACTAGTATCATCGATGGAAGAAGGTAATTTTGTTGTAGTATATCAGTTTGCAATCGTGATGAATTCCCTATTGTTATCATCATTTTGAACATGTTATTCAACATCTTTTTTATTCAAATTGCATCTAGTTTTTTTATGTATTTCGAAGTTGTTATTTTTTTCTATTACAACTAATTTGCGGTATTAATGTATGATTCCAGTAGGGTTTACTGGAAGTTTTAGAACACGGTACATGTAATGGACGATTTATGATATGTAATTGTTGTGTTTATATGTGTTATACAATCTCATGGTTTTGTTTAAGATTTGCCGTGTTTGATTGTTCGGCGCATGTTTTATGTATTCCCCAAGGGTTTAGCAATCCTTGGGGCTAGGGTCTAGTATGTAGGAAATAAAACAATCGTCGCCAAAGTGAACGAGTTTCAGTCATTCCTCTAGGGTTTAAATATCATCTCATATATGGAGTAGTTTTAACTGATAAACATAATGTACATATATTACTGTGTAATGGTTTTTATTCATTCAGTATTGGACGATTATATGATCCGTAATGTATATGGTTGTTGTGTTTATATGTGTTATAAAATCTCATGGTTTTGTTTAAGATTTGCCGTGTTTGATTGTTCGGCGTGTGTTTCATGTATTCACCAAGGGTTTAGCAATCCTTGGGGCTAGGGTCTAGTATGTAGTAAATAAAACATTCGTCGCCAAAGTGAACGAGTTTTAGTAATTTCTCTAAGGTTTAGATATCATCTCGGTTAGAGAGTAGTTTTAACTGGTAAACATAATGTACATATATTACTGTGTAATGGTTTTTATTGACTCTGTATTGGACGATTTCTAATCTGTAATGTATATGTTTGCGGAGCCGTTTTTTGTGATTTTCCAAGAGGGAAAAGGCTATAAAGGAGGCTAACAAGCCTCTTAGACGGTGTAAGGCGTGCGATGAGATGAGACACCACGACTCTAGAAACTATCCAATGCTTAAAGAGATGGCGAATGAGACAGAGCTTCGTAAGGGCCAGAGGAAATCTTGATGTATATTGTTTTTCGGTTTAGTCTTATTATTCAATTCGTTGTCTTAGTCTTATTAGTCCTACCACTGTCAAAATTTTATGCATAACAATTTTACATTTTTACTTTGTTAATGTACATTATTATTAATGAAGTTGTACATTATTGTTTACAACCACTTAACTTACTGTACACAATTGTTCGAGTATAGTTCATTATTAGACACATTATGTACATTATACATGATAACATTGCATTATTAAACTGTTAACGTACATTATTATTCATGAAGTTGTACATTATTATTTACACGGACTCAACTTACTGTACATTATTATTCCAGTTCAGTTCATTACTAAGTCCATTCTGTACATTATTCGGTTAATTACATCCATTATACAATTTTTATTCATTTTTTTGTACATTAATATTAAAATCCAGTTAACTTGTTCTACATCATTTTCTTCATTTTTTACATTATTAAGCAGTAACGTGACATTATTCGATACTTACAGCCATTATATGTTTTGTATTAACGACACCATACACTAGTACCAAAATATGATTCTGTTTGCAAGTAAACATGCCCACTAGAATTTGTTCAAAACAGACCAAACCACAAGTGGCTATTTTCCCTTCCAACATCAATTGTAAAAAAAAAACAGAGAGTTCAAAGTAATATAAATATCGTATCCGATCATTATCTGTGGAGTCAGGGTTTTTAAACATTTCAGGAATTCGGATGGGGTCTGTTGACAGTAGAGATGGTCGACTTCTTCCCCTCGACTTCATTTTCTTTGCGTCTTCATGAGAGGTAATAGTCTCGGCCCTTTGCTCAGCCAATCTATGCCTGAACTTTTGCGCAATCGCAATTGGAAGAACATCATCCACCTCTTCCTCAATGTCCAACCTTGGCTGCTTCGCTGCTGTCCAAAAATCAATAATGTATCGCATTACTATTACATAATGCACACTACTAACTTTATAATGTTCAAATGGAAGCACATAATGAACCAACGAATAATGCACCTATGCATATTACATTCTCTCAACCATTAGCCTTTTATAAAAATGATTGATTTAAATTAAAATAAAAAAACATAATGTACACCACTCCCTACAATAATGTACAAATGGCAGCAAATAATGCACAAATGAATACAACATTCACTCAATTACAGACATTTTACGAAACCAACTGATGTAACTTCAAACAAAAAAACATAATGTACGCCATTCCCTACAATAATGTATGAATTGCATCATATAATGCACGAATGTATATAACATTCACTCAATTACATGCATTTTCGGAAACCGAGTGATGTAACTTCAAACAAAAAACATAGTGTACACCACTCCGTACAATAATGTACAAATACACCAAGAAATATAAAGGCAAATGCAAGAGATTGCGCACTTGCAGTCTGGGTAGGTTGGCTTTTGCAGGGCCTGCCTCTTTTCGTCATCTGGATCTGTGAGACGAGCCAAAAATCAAAACCGGATACGATTTTCTCTACCAAATTCCCCAAATACACTTTGTAAACCAGTCATAACTACAAACTTCAAAAACGGACAGAACCCTAACAAAAATGAACACGATTTGATGATTTACGAAAATCTAGAACAAAACAAGTTTGCAAAACCGTGATATTGCTTTGGAGAAATACATGCAAAGGGAAAGTCGTGGATATAATATATGCATATATATATTCTCGACACATATACATATTTATAAAAGGATGTTAATTCTTTATCCATCAAAAGAATCATTAAAGACTAGAGGTCAAAGAGGGGATAACATCAATTAGAGAATCCAGTCGAAAGACAGGATGAACATCAAATAGTGGATTTCAACCTCTACATCCAAATGAAGAAAGCATGGATGGAGGTTGGTGATTTTATCTCCACTTTATAGTATAAATGTTGTGGTTGAATTAATACAAATCTAGAATTAGATTTCATTATCGAAATCATTAAAGTTGAGATATGGCTTACAGTTACTAATTTAATGAGAAATATCTGTGTTTACTCTCTCTTTATAGTTCTTACCTTTCCATCGTAAGTATTTTGATTCATATCTATGGAGAAACCATTGCACCAGGTATTTATTACTACTACTATTTACTCAATCGACAATCGAATGATGTTTTTCCATAAAGATTTACGTATATGTGTAATCTCTTTTTTCTCTTATTCATTTTTTAATTATATGTGAAATATTGTAGATGTTGCATGAAGATAGAATCAACAAATTTCCTAATGATATTCTGGGATCTATAATCTCTCGACTGCCTCTCCGAGAAGCTACTTCAACTTGTATACTTTCAACTAGTTGGCAATATCTCCATACCTACGTTAGTCATCTCAATTTCCCAAAATATAGGGAATATACATATGATATTGAGACATAATCAAATTACGTTAGTATGATCAACCATGTCTTGGATTCACATAGAGCCATCGAATAAAAGAGTTGGTGGTGGACATGCACATCCATGAATGTGGTAATTTTGAGAAATGGTTCGAGTTTGCCCTAGCTAAGAAAGCTGAAATAATTCGCTTATGTGGTAGGCTTCATGATGAGGGTCCATTTCTTAGACTTCCAATTACAAATGGAATTGACTGTCTTAAAGATTTGTATCTAGGATGCATTAAAATGACCGATCAAGACTTTGAGCTTTTGATTTCCAATTGTCTTGCTCTTGAATGTTTGAGAATTAGATCATCTATTGAGTTGAAAAATGTCTCAATTGTTGGCCAGTCTAAACTTAAGCATGTTAGCTTATTATATGTTTTGGAAGTTGAATCCATTGTGATTCGCGGCGCTACAAGCCTCATTTCTTTGGCGATCAATTATTTGAACACTAGATGTGTTGTCCAACTGAGTAACATTCCAAAGCTTACCAAACTCAATTTTGAAGACAGCCCAAATACACTCTTGCTCATTAACCTCCTTGTCCAAATTTCATCTTGCTTACGCGACCAACTCCAACTAATTTGTTTCTCAACTTCAATTGACTCTGCTATATTTTCGATAATTATTTGTCTTTAATTTCATTTTTCATCTTATATATCAAATATTAATGCATATGATTTTAATTTTCAGATGTATATTCAAGGAAAGTTTCCATGGATTGATCTTATAAATGTAAAACATCTAGAGTTGGTGCTTGGTCTAATGAATAGTTATCCTAGCGGGGTAATTATAGGGTACGTGCGTCTTTTGACTGAAGCATGTATTTAATTAGAAAAACTTGTGATAAGGGTATGCATCAACTCAAACTAGCTACTTACGTTGTCATTTTTTATTTGAGTGTAGTTTGATGCATTTTTACAATATGGGTTGCAGTTTATGGATATGCAGAGGGAAGAAGTTATGGGCTTAAATCAACTAGACGGAAGATATTTTAAAGGGAATCGTGAGTTGTCGGTAAAGTATTTGAAAATCATTGGATATTTGCGTTTTTCATGGCAATGGCGATTAATTACGTACGTCATCAATAGCGCCTCAGCTTTTCAAAAACTTACTGTAGTGTGTCGTGATCAAGAAGCATTAGCTCGTGCATGCCATGATTTTCAACATGTTCCCGCCGCTCACTATGTCACGGGTCCTATTTTGAGAACACATGCCGAGTTGTCGGAGTACTATAGAGAGAATATGTGGTGGGCGCCGCGGACTAATTTTTGTGGACATACAAATATGAAGTATGACAATTATCTATATGTTTCAAATGGATTTTATTCCTAAAGGAGATATTCAGGAATATTATTGATTTTTTATTGTTTTTCATACCTACTTTTAAATGCTTTGTTTTATGTTTAGTTGCTTACTATTGATATTTACCACGCCAGATTTGATTATAGAGATCATAACTAGTTTAGCTTTGTTTAGATAATTATTGATGAGATATGTTTCATCAATAATTCGTAGGTCGTTGATATGGGCAGTCGATAAGTAAGTAAAACATACTCCCTCCGTCCCCCATATTTTGTCCCCTTTTGACCGGGCACGGGTTTTAAGAAAATGTGTTTGACTTTGTATTAAATGGAGATGTGTAGTGGAGTATGGGTCCCACATTGAAATTTGGGGGAAAAGTGAAGGGTATTTTGATAGTCTATTTTAGGTAAATTCTAAAGGGGACAAATTTTGTGGGACGGACGGAAAAGGAAATAGGGGACAAATTTTCAGGGACGGAGGGAGTAAATAATTTGGGAAATTAAGAATATAATAAGTATTAGTATTTGTAATATTGATTTGTATATATATGAATATTAATTAACTGATTCAACTACTCCCTCATTTCTAATATAGTTGAGTCGTATTCCTTTAGCTTATTTCCTTAATTCGTATATCCAAAAAAAACGTCTCAAATTTGAGTACTATTTTATTTGGTGCTTATATACTTAGTCGTCAAAGTGTTAGTAGTAACATTTATGGCAGTAATATCACCAATCCGACATTATGTGTTCTTTCTATGTATTTTTACGATAGCCACTGTATGTACTTCTAGTTCTCATTTGCCACCATCTAACTATTTTTTTCTCATAGCCTCTACTGTCCATATCGCAATCGCTTCAAATGACAATGACATAAAAATAAACAAGCTACAACTATTAATAGAGGTTTGAAACAAAAGTTCACTGTCATTATTCATATTATGAAAGCATCATAATATCAACTAATTATTAGTAGTATAAAAATATTTTAAAATATAAGTAACCAAACAATCATTTATCTAATAATCTCCTATCTGATTTCGAAGTCCTTGTATCATAATCTTAGTGGCAGAAAAAATTCCTTCCATTGTTGCATTTGTTAATTAAGGTGAACAAAAAAATGTACTACTAGACTAAAGATAAAAATGGAATTGGTGCTAAGCTTTAGGATTGTTTGTGAGGGAATCAGTGTAAGTCTATCTCGCTCAAGCCGAAAATCACAATTCAAAAATGAATGAAATGTTGGTAAATGTCAGTTTAATGACCCCATTAATGGCAGGATAATTAACGTATTTACATTAATGTAAATAGAAAAGAGTGTGAACTGAAAAAGTCTCATTACCATAATTGTTTCATTCTTGAAGACTCATCACCTAACTGAAAAAGCCTGAAAGTGAAAGCAAAACATATATGGGACTCCATCAAAACAAAACCTAACCTAACTGCCCACTGCTTTTGTTCGCATGCTATTCCAATGAAGACTTTTTTTCTTCTCATGCCCAATTTCATCTTTCACTCTACTTTTCTCAATATATAAACAATGCCCATATAAAATCATGATCTCGTACTCATTACTTGTGCCTGCGTGTGTCAGTGCGTGCATATATAGAGATTTAATTACCAGTTCTAATGGCACAGCCAACCATAGTACTTGGTACATATTATAAGAAAAATGAAGTAATGTTTTAAAAATTATGCATTGCACATCCGAGAATGAGACTAATAATTAAGAACAATTACAATATAATTAAGGGTAAAAACAGATAACATAGATTCAGTTTCTATAGCATAAACATAAATAAAAAAGAAAAGAAAAATCAAACATCAACATTGCAGTCCATGAGGAGCTGATACTTGATCCCGGATCCAACGGCGGTGATCCCATCATATTTATGGCCGAAATTAATATAGGCGGGGCAGCTGACATACAGGTGATAACTCCCCGAAATAAACGTCCCAACCTTCCATCTAACCCTGCCGTCAACTCTGACGTGGATGAGCACCGTCCCCGTCAGCTCGTCCTGCCCGAGCGACGTCGCCAGGTACGGCGCCACCGGCACCTCCCTGCCGTACACGAAGGGCGACCAGACGGTGATGTCCTTGTGGCCCTGGTAGGACGGGGGCAGCCTCATCGGCAGGGTGATCTGCTGGCTGTGGTAGGCCGCGTAGACGTCGAGGCGGTCGTAGTAGACGCCGATCCTGGCGTTGGGGTTTCTGGCGGAGAGGGTGATCTGGAAGGTGGCCGTCAGGAGGCTGGGGCCGGAGAGGTTGAAAGCGAACACCGTGGCGTCTTGAAGGATGAAATGCGGCTTCGTTGGCCGGAGGATCAGCCACACCAATAGGATCGCCAAGAGGACGGCGGCCGCGAACGCTGCGGCGGCTAGGAAGATGTTGCGGTAGAGCTTCTTGCGGTGGTGGTCGTCGTGGTTGCCGCAGTCCTTGGACGTCATGTTTTGTTTTTTGGGAGAGAGTTAGTGATGAATGTGTTGGGAGAATTTTAATGAAATGAAACTTACTTTTTCAATACTACTATGTAAAGGTGATATCGACTTGTAACGATAGAGTGTGGTTTTGTGTACATGTTATAAATATGTTGGACTTGTTAATTTACGCAGAGTTTGGATTTTGGGCACTCTAATTAATGCTCTATCCAATATAATTAGTGTGTAAATTCATATTCAATTCCGTTAAGGTTTGGAAATTAAAATTGAAATTTTAATTTTTTTTCCGTTGTCTCCTCACAAATTTTCTATTGTGTATGAGTTTATACGAATTTAATAAATACGAATTTTAATAGAAACATCATACATTTACGTGTATTAGTTTAGATGTGTGGCACTGGCATGACTTGTAGGAAACGTTGTTTTGTTGGCATTGTCATTGGTTTGATAAAGAGTGGAGTTAAAAAGAAAAAAATAATTATATCGCTGTTATGAGTACATCAAATGACGTCATTTTGAACATTATTATTATCCTCCTAGGAAATTTTTGTATATTTCTTGGAGAAATATATATAGATAATAAAATAATTGAGAAAAAATTGAAACTTGATATAGTTTTTTGTTTTCAAATATTAGAGCATAACTGATTACTTTAATAAATCCTAGTACTATCATTAATCATTATGTTAAATTTGTTTTCAAATTTCGTTTGGGATGAGTTACTCATATGATATGGGGTGGGTGGGAGACGGTAATCCGATGTCAGAAGACTCATGTTCTCGACTACCACCAATTTTTATGTAAATTTTTAAGTCTACATCACATATGAATTTTAAGTATGGTTTCTCTTTCGTGTAGTGCTATGATATGAATTATTCAACTGCTTTTATTGGAAAAAAATCAAAACTTATCTGTATCTTTTCAATCTTTTAGGAAATTGCTATCATATATTATCAATCTATTTTGTTCACTCTTTTTGGGGTATAGATTGTAATTGTACTCCAACCATATGATCAAAACGTGGAATTTATGTTTATTTATTTATTTATATTAATTATATAAATCTCAATTTAAATTATTTAAAATAAGTATGTTACTCAAGTAAAGAAGAGTATTTTAAATTTGATGGAATTTAAAAGATACTATGAAAGATTGGTATTAATAATACGAAAAAAGATATATAAAAAATTAAGAAGAAAGTAGTATAAGAAGAGAGGAAATTGACAGAAACCATATACTTAATGAGGCACACAAAGATTTTTTTAGGTATTTTTTTTTAATAATTACAGAAGTAGATACATCTTCAGTGGACAAAATCACAATTTGAGGCAAAAATTTGAAAAGTGACCATCCTTGCTGATGGAGTAAGGAAGACTAAAAGTAGCGATATCCGTCAACTAAAATCGCAGTTCCATCAGTTACATAAGAATTATAGACTGAATTTGGACTCCAAGTCTCCAACCACAAAATTAAAATAAATTGTATCATTGTCTACGAAAACTGTGTAATGTATAAACTAGGTAACAACCAAGAGGATAAGTGGAGTAGTACTCTATTTGTACCATAGTAATAGAGTCATTTTGTCATTTTGGTACGTTGCATAGTAATAAAGTCATTTCCATTTTAGTAAAAGTCAACACATTTTTTCACACATACTTTATTTTCTCTTACTTTTTTCTCTCTTCATCTCTCTACCTTTTTTCATTTTCCATTTTATTCTCCGTTTACCTAATTCATTTAACACAATTTTTCTTAATCTCTGTACCGAAAAAAAACATCTCCGTTACTATATGGAATGGAGGGAGTACTATATAAGGGGTGGACCCACGTCGAGTTCCCTGGGACCCCACCCATTTGAGATTGTGTATATATTTTAAATTCATAGGACAACATTTAGCCGTTCGTTCTGTAGTGTAGTTGGTTGGCAAGGGAAACTAGTGTAGTTGGTTGGCATCCTGGTTGCCCAAGTTCAAGTCCTCTTCCTTGCGGCAATGATCAAAATCGAAACTAATATGAACAAATCAAATATGAAACAAGACATGATTTTGTTGTCACATTAGTATTTGATTTTGACCATAAATTATTCGAACAAACAATTCATATGTGAATCATGTGATGGAAGCCAAAATTTTTACGTCATCAAATTCATGGTTATTTATTTTAGTTCTTTTCAAAAAATGAAATTTATTTAGATTAGATACTTTTATTTCTATGATAAAAAGTGATAAAAGAGCAGAATAATAGTAATAAAAATAATGTGAAGTACCTCGCATCTCAAACGTGTGATTAGTGATTAAGAATTCGTCCAAATCTTAGCTGCTTCAATATTTCTTTTAGTTAATTCAAAAGAATAAGAAGGGATTCAGCAATAAACAAAGACAAAAAATGAAATAGTTGATTTTGAAAGTGTAAAGTGTATATACTAGGGTAGTTTCCACTTTCTGCACATTTTTGTTTCTCACAACAGGATTCTTCATTTTGTGATTCTCCATTTGATTTCGGGGTTTTAGGGTTCCTTCACCACATCTCACCGGAAAGGTACATACAAATCAAGTTTCCCTTCTCCTTTTGTTTTGCGGCGATGATTCTTCTGAGCTTTTACCGTAACATTCAATCCCGATAATCGCAAATTTCTAGTAACCCAGGCTAGCTAATTTTGGATGTTTGATATTCTCCTACAAGTTTGAAATGTGTTTAGAAATTAAATTGATTGATTTGAGATACTCACTCTTTTATAGGTCATTTTAATTAGGGTTTTTGGCCTTAAAAACCATAAACTTTCCCCAAATTCCAGTTTTTCCCATGAACTTTCAAATTTGTTTTTAAAACCACGAACTTTCGATTTGTACGCAATTTGCCAACCCGACCCGAATACCCAATTACCACTTAAATTCCGCACGAAATTGTCCAGCGTGGACGCCGTAAAAATGACTGGGCAACGACGTCGTTTTATGCACGCCCTAATTTAAAACACATATCAGAATGTATTTGAGTATTTCTTCGACATTTAAGCTCGATTTAAGCCTCATTTGGAGCATTTTCTTCGAGATTTCAACTCCAAGTAGGTGTATTCTTCAATTCAGCGTTTGCTTTTTTTTGTTGGCTTTTGTGTATTCTTCAATTACCACTTAGATTTCAACTCCAGGTCGGTTGGCTTTTGTGTTGAAAATTGGTTTCCAATTTTTTGCAGCCCGATTTGCTTTTTAAGTTTATTTGGGCAATTTGTTTTCGAATTAGGGTTTTTTTGGGTAATTTTGGGTAAATTGTCGATGAGTTGAACTGAAAACTTGGGTGTTGGAAGCTTAGGTGCTTGAGATGTCGTCCTCTTCACAAACATCAAGTTGGAGTTCCGGTTGGAATTATAGGGAATATGTTATATGCAATCATGGAGTTCGTGCTGAGATTGGGACGTCCAGGACTGAAACTAATCCCGGAAGACGATTTTATCGCTGTGCTTCTTGGAAGGTATTTGTTGCGTCTCTATTTCACCGCTGTAAGCTGACACATACTTTAAATTTTATGGAGTTTTATTTAATTTTGTAGAACGATGACTGTAAATTCTTTCGGTGGATTGAACCTTCTTCTCCGTTAAGCCTACACATTGAACTTAAGACGACCCGGCCAGTAAGAGACCAGTTTGAAGAAAAATGGAGATGTCAATACTTGAAGGCTATCTCCCTTGAAGAGAAATTGAATGCAAAGATCGAAGAGTGTGAATTGAAGAAAGAAGAGTGTGAATCCCTTCAATTAAGGATTGAAAAATTAGGGAAGAAGGTGCTAAAGTTACAGATAGTGATCATGCTGCTGTGTGTGATAATATTTGTCCTAGGTTGGTAATGTTGATGTATGATCTTTTCTTTTGTGTTTGGTAATGTTTATGTAATGGATGATGGTGAATTTGTAGGCTTTTGGTACCTTAGTGTGGGATGCTAATGTTATGTATGTTTATGTAAGTAATGGATGATGGTGAATTTGTAGCCTTTTGGTACCTTATTTTGGGATGTTAATCTTAACATTGAATTAGGCTTATTTGCAGCATGAGATGATGATGGTTCTAACAAAACAGCATCCAAAATAATGTTTAATGTCAAAGCATATGTGTTCATAAACTATCTAGAGTGCACAAACTTAGATAAAACACAACACAAAAGTAGAACACCAAAAGAACACCAAATGTAGATGTATGAACATGTAGTCAGATACATCATCAAGGTTTGCCAAAATACTTAAGGCTGATCATAGTTTGCCTAAAGCTGAACAAAGTATGCCAAAATACTGAAGGCTTTACAAAGTTTGCCAACACACTTCATCAAAAACCAACATAAATGTTCATAAACTGCCTAAACCCGGCTCTCTTGGGTGGCTAAGCCAGATTGTGCTTCAGATCCTGAGGGTGCTTGTTGATGGCGTGCTCGGCCTGTTTGTGGGCGTGCTCGGCCAGTCTGAGGGCGTGCTTGGCCTGTCTGTGGGCGTGCACCTGTCTGTGGGCGTGCTCCTGTACGTGGGCGTGCTCCTGTCTGTGGTTGTGCTCCTGTGTGTGGCCGTGCTCCAGTCTGTGGGCGTGCTCCTGTTGTGGCCGTGCTCGTTGCCGGCGTGCTTGTGGCTGCAGGTTTACAGGTACCACCTTTCGAGGTCGTCCTGGCTTCCCCTAATAAGAACAACACAAACTTAAAGTGAGATTTGAATGGATTGAAGTGCATTGTACCAAATCCATATGTATACCATAAATGTAAGTGCATTGTACCTTCTCCTTTGATGGCTTGGCAACTAGATCATTTTTGCACGATCTAGTATTGTGACCCTGCTGAAGGCATCTCTGACAAGTCATGGCACATGTCTTGCGAAGTTTATGGGGCCTAGATGGATCCTTCTCCAGTGGGTCCCTCTTCCTCATTTTCTTGGGTCTGCCAGGCATCTTCTTAGCAGGAGGTGGGGTGACCTTGTATCCTTCAGCCTCAGGCCACATGTTCTCACCATTCAAAGGTGGAATGCCAAAGCTGTGAGCCAGTTTGTACTTCTCCAAAGTGTAGTACTCATTCACATATGATTCAACATTTTCATGCAAGAAAGATATCACTGAATAAGCATGAATACAAGGGATTCCTGTAATATCCCAAACCCTACACCCACATGATCTCAAGGCTGGTGTGACTATAAATCTATTTTCTTCATAAGTAACCTCAAACTGACCCCCCAAAGCAGGCGTAGTGATACAATACCTGCTCTTATACATCAAATCCTCCACTTTTTTTCTTATCCTAGGACATAATACATCATGATTGTCACGCACCTCATGCAATTTCCTATAACATCTCTCCATCAAGGAAGATCTAATGTCCTCTAACATATGTATCACATGTTTAGCCCTTGCATCAACAATGTAAGCATTAAAGCTTTCACACACATTATTTAAGATGGAATCATTTTTCTGAACAGGAGTGATGAAAGCCTTACAAAATCTGGTGATGTGTTTGGTCATTAATAGAGCAAATGCTTCAGGCAGCTCCTTTTTTCAAATTCATTGCATGCTGTACGATATTCCTCTACATAAGTGCTCCTCACAACTTCCCAGAACAAACTCTTCAGAGTTGGGCCCTTGTGAGTCTTTTTCAAATTTGAATACACATGCCTTGCACAATTTCTATGCTCGGCCAGAGGAATGAATTCCTTAACAGCATTCTCCAATCCCTATAATTAAACGAGCATAATGTATGTTTATTAAAAGTTATAAGCTTCATAAATATCATTGAATTTGTTGGAATAGTGTACCTTTTGTTGGTCACTAATGACAGTGATTCCAACACCTTCACCCAGGTTCAAGTCTTCAGCCAAAATGCTCAAGATCCATTTCCAATTAACCTCATTTTCTGCCTGAACAACTGCCCATGCTATGGGAAAAATTTGGTTGTTCCCATCACTTCCAACTGCTGTCAGAATTGCACCTCCTAAATATGTCTTCAGAAATGCTCCATCAAGTCCAATAACTCTCCTACAACCCATCATAAATCCCATCCTCAAACCACTAAAGCCAATGTAAATTCCCTTGAACACGGACCCAATACCCACATCAATCTCAAACCTACCTTCTTTGTCTACCCTCATCAACTCTAGGACATAACTCCTAAGCTTCCCATAATGCTCATCCACTGAGCCTGACAGCAACTCTATTATCTTTCTCTTGGCATTATACAACTTCCATCTAGATGCATCATGTGCAAACCTCTGCACTAAGTCTGCTCTCAATTCCTTAACAGTTGTGTCAGGCTTAAGCCTAAACACATTCAAATACCTCTTTGCAATCCAGTTTGCTGAAACTATTTTGCTTCTCATATTCCTAGGACAGGTATGTTCAAACTCCACTCTTCTTAACATGAATGCCCCAGTGGTGTTGTTGTAACTCCCATAGCACTTCCACTTACATGGTTTCTTGCAAGAAGCTTCCACTTGGTTCTTACAGACCCTTTTGAAGCGCATTTCCCATCCATTTTCAATGGCATTAGTTGTCAAAGCATCCCTAACTTGGAATCCATCCACAAATCTCATTCCAGTTGTAACTCTCAATGTCTTGTGATCACATTTAGGATTATACACACGCCTCTTATGTCTTTCTCTAATCCTTGCCCGGACATCATCCTCATCAGTTGAATCAGAAACAAAATCACGATCAGAATCCACAAAGTCTGACTCCCCACATCCATCTGCAGTATTAGTCACCCCACCACTAGAGACAATACCATTGAATAGATCATCAGTTATTACCCTCAAGCTTGCTTTCTTAAACTTGTCTTTAGACTTGATGAATTCATCATCATCTGATATGAATCCATCCAAGCTGGAGTCATCATCTGAATCACATTCCCTTTCAGTAGATGGAAGGTAGCTCCCATCTTCATACTCATCCTCTTCTTCACAGTCTCTGTCCTCCTCACCATCCTTCCCAGCCACTATCATCAGCCTCTCTGTTTCATATTCATCATCACCACTCTCACCATCACTCTCATCACCACCCTCAGCACCATCACTCTCATCACCACCCTCATACTGGCTTCCCTCAGGCACATCCTTACCACAAACTTCATGGGTTCCTGATGCACTATTTATTAGCACTAAAAATTCTTGCAAGTATACAAGGTAGATCTAGTATAGCTAAAGGTCAGTACCGGGATATCGAACTCAGGGAATAAGATTGCAACTGTCTATCATATACTAAGCGTCATATACTATTTAGAGACATATGGTTTTTGGGTTTGAATTTATAAACTAGACATAAAGAAATAAATAAATAACAGAAAATATAAAAATAAATAAAATACAAAACAGGCTAAGGAATGCAGAATTTTAGGAACCACAATCAAAAGCTAAAATCCAAAAGACTTCCTTGAATTACGGTCTCTAGAGTTACTAAGCTATCACGTATGTAAAACTATATCTTCTCTCGAAGCATATAATTTGTAGATTGCTACCTAGAACCGAAGTGTCCTTCCTAGAACTAAGGCAACAACTCCTAAAAGCTCCTAAGATAATTTTGCTTCATTCAAAGGCTCTGTCACGACCGCGCTTTGCTAAGGATAGCATTGCTCGGTAAATCATGACCAGGGGAGGGAATTAAGAAGAGGGGATAGAAAGGGGACGAAAGAATTTATAATAAGACCTGCAAGTACTTTTTCATAATATAA
>NC_062968.1:49440781-49512826 GCF_023119035.1 Salvia hispanica
CTCAAAGCCATCGTCGCTACTGATCGCAATCGGGTCATCCTCGGCTCCTCCTGGTAACATCCCTGGCATGGGAGGAGGTATTGCGGCGTCCGGGACCTCCCAAACCTCGCGGCGTATCTCAGCCCTGATCTCCTCGTAGCGGTTCTGAAAGTACTGGTACCAGTCTGCGTCCAACTCATCGGGGTGGGGTAGCTCGCCAGGCACCTCCAAGGACTGTCTGCGCTCAGAAGATCTTCTTCTGGGGCAGCGATCATAGGAGCCTTGCCCCGCCACGTGGGGTCATGCTCCTGGCCAGGAAACTGGCGCACTCCCTGGGGTCGGTCGTAGCCCAGGGGCAAAACCATCTCCTGTCTGCGTGAAGGTCCTGCCTCGTGATCATACTGGCCCTGGGGCTCAGTAATAGGGAGGGTCGGAGTTTCCCACTGAGGTGGGGGCGGTGCTAGGATGTCTGGGGAGGCTGGCGGAACGTTCTGGTACCGCAAATACTGATCAATAATGGCACATAGGAAGCCTGGGAAGTCTCCCTCATCCTCTAGGGTGTCGGGTCGACGATGGATGAAATCATCTGCTAAGCTGGCTGTCCATATCTCCCAATCGTCAGGTAGTAGGGGAATCAGATGGCGTATGCCGTCAATCCCAGTGACGCCATGCTCGTGGGCCGTCTCCCACAACTCAACTGTAGGATCGATAGGCGAGTATCGCATTGTCAGCGATAGCCTGGGGTGTGACTTGCTTGCGAGCCGTCCGGCGTTGGTTCATCTACACATGATGTTTTACCGAAACAATAAGTAAAGGAGAAAGTTGCTTAAGGATACACGACAATACTTCTTTTGGTATAAGGCAAAGGGTGTACTTGGCCAAAGCCGCACGCATCGAGATAGACGTTCATTATTAAGGGAATTGTGCGTCGGATTTGTAAGCGTAAGATCAATTTGTCATAATATAAGCATCGGGAAATGCTTTGTTAGGACGGAGGTATTTCGAATTCGTTCGTCAGGGCATAGGAAATTTTACGTATCCCTTTGTACTTCCAACATGAATCCCATAACATTGGCACAAAGATTACATCGCTCGGGAAAGCGAGAACCACACATATACTTATTTCTTCTAAGTTCTCATTCCAAAAGTGCTCATTTTATTAGTTCGATAAAATTCTTAAAAGACATCTTACAAGAAGAAAAATTACCTTCAATCAGGTTGAGGGCGATGAAATTGGTGCTGAGTTGTGGTCGATCTCGTTAACTTAGTCTAGCGAATCAAGTCTAGACTTTTCCTTTCCAAAGAAGGACTCACGGTTACAGAGCAGAAAACCTGGCTCTGATACCACTCTGTCACGACCGCGCTTTGCTAAGGATAGCATTGCTCGGTAAATCATGACCAGGGGAGGGAATTAAGAAGAGGGGATAGAAAGGGGACGAAAGAATTTATAATAAGACCTGCAAGTACTTTTTCATAATATAAAAGAGGTTCACAAGACAACGAAAAAAAACCATGAGTACTTAAGAGAGTGTTTAACGTAGGTCACTCGTTACTGATCATTTTTCCTATGACCCATTAGTACAAAATACTACAACCTAAGCACAGCGGAAGGAGTTGTAACCATGTGGTCATGTGTATGAAGACACATGCCACGAAAATCCTACAAAAGAGATGAGACAACCACCAACTCCACTCAGCCACCAGTTCATCACTTGCTCAACCTGCACATTTAGAAATACATGCAGGGCTGAGTACGGGGTACTCAGTGAACACATCGCCGAAAGATACATATATATGAAAAGTTATTATCATGCCATCACAGTAACACACGGGGGTTTTTCTTAAAGGCCCGAGCTTACTAAGTTCATTTTCATAAAGTTCGTCTGATCAGACTAAGCTCATTCCATCAATCCGCCATATCTGATAGTTCATTGTGTGTCGGGAAGGTGGCCACCTTCCACGATCACATTGACCGGCCAACCCTTACGATGACTCACGGTCCATTCCTTTGTGTACACTAACTCGAATAGGATCTTGGTCCTATTGGAGCCGAATTCGTTTCATTCATTCATTCCTTTGGCATCGCCAAGCAGATAGGCATCATAAAACAAATAATTTATGGCACGATAACATTTTAAAAAAAAATAAGTGCAATTTTATCAAACAAAAATCATTTCATATATTTGATAATTTTATCCACACTTAATGTGTTGGATATAAAGCCCACCTCAAAGCTTCCCAAAGAAAATGCTGCAAAAGCTTGGCCTCGGAAATCAAACTTCGCGAACACGCCCTTCTTGAAATAGTATAATGTTTTAAATTAGTTTTAAGGACATATATAAGGTGCATGTCATGAAATGATCCTACATGTAGTATGCGTCCTACGTTCGGGGTTCGATCAAGATCACTTCATTCCACTCAAGAAAAGTGGATTTCTATTTTATGAGATACCTTAAAGTAATTAAATAATTATTTGGGAGAGGGTTCATTTAATCCATACATTCTTATTTTCCAGAAATTTAATTAATTAATTACGGAGGGCAAGACATTAATTTATCGCAAGATTAAATTTTTTTTTTAAACGCTTCAAATATTTTAAGAAACATTACACCACAACTACGAGATAAGGTTCCTTTTATTTCTTATGCTTCAAAGCCCAAAATTCTCATTCCCTCTAAATTCTCGGCCCAAAGAAATAATATTAGGAGACCACATTACTAAATAATTCCTTGGCCCAAAGGGGAGGCCCAATAGTCAAAAGTGTTGCCCCAATTACTAAAAGAATTAATCCTCCCATTCATTCTTCCATTTCAAACAAACAACCTCCCTCTCTCCCACTCTCCCTCTCTCTCGGCTCTCCCCTCTGCCGGCGCCCTGGCGTCGCCGGCGAGCGGCGCCGGCGCCGGCCTCTCCGGCGCTCTCTCTCTCTCTCGGCGCTTTCTCTCTCTCCGGTTTTCTCTCTCTCTCTCTCTCTTTCTCTCCCTCCGGCTTTCTCTCTCTCCGGCGCTCCCTCTCTCGCCGGCGCTCCCTCTCTCGCCGGCGCTGCCGTCGCTGTTGCTGGTCACCGGCGGTTCCACCGCCGTTGACCGAAAGGTAGGATTTTCCTCCCATTCTCACTTCCCCTTCTTTCTCTTCTTCTTCATTTTCTTAAATTGAAGACTTAGAACTAACAATTAGGTCTTGAAATGCGAAGATTTGGATAGATCGTGCAAAATGGGGTCGGAAGAGGTTAATTTCGGCACAAATCGCCGGAACAACCACCGCCGCCGCCGCTGGACTGCCGCCGCCTGTCTGCCGCCGCCGCCCTGCCGCCGCCGGCGGTGCCGCCGCCGCCGCTGGACAGCCCCTTTGCTTATGGGTGAGCTCTCCCATGATTGTTATTATTGTGTGTTGAAGATTCTTAGTAGATTAGGCCTTGTTTAATTGTTTTCTTAGTCTAAGCTTGGTATTGTTAAGGCAAATATTCTATTCTAGATAGTCATATGCATAGTTGGTATGAAATCATTAGGGAAGAGATGTACAAAATACTAATATGATTTGCCATGTGGAAAACCAAATGTTCATGCTTGAAAGGTATGAAAATGGCTATGTAGTGAAAAGGGTTATTAGAAGAATTACCTTAAAAAAAGAAGAGAAGAAGGATGGTAGTGTGTAGGAATTTGGCTCCCCTTCTTCAAACACTTGTATGCATTCCCATCTTGATTGAATATTTGTTTAGGTAGTTTTTCATGGATGAACAAAGGGATTAAGAGGGGGATGGGGTGATATTTATAAGGAAGAATGGTGCATGAAATTAATTGGTTTAAAGCTTGATTCATTGTGGAGGTGAAATGTCCAATGGTTAGGGACTCTTTGCCAAATGAGGCAAGTTGTCTCGTCAATCACTTGTCATGCCAAAAATGGCAAGAATATTATGTCTCGTCACCTAAAAAGGCGTGAGCCGTCGTTTGGTTTGCGTGTTTGATGTGATTTGATTTCGTCGATTGTCTCGTCTTGATTTAACGTGCTTCTTATCCATTCGTGCAGGTATCGGGATTCAAGGCGTGGCTATTGCGCAAGGTCCGGAGGGCACGGAGAGTATTTTATTTTTAATTAATATTTACTTAAACGTTGAACTCGTGTACGGACTTTTATTTGAAACTCGGTCTTCACAAACGGACCTTTATTAGCGCGACTTTATATTGAAGTAATACTATATTCGATCACCACTCCAAAATATACTTCACAACGATTAATTATTTGAGAAGTAAAGATCTAGGCGCGAAACTTAAATATATATAAGGTTGATTTTCAAAGTCTTAAGGTAAAAAGTCGGGGTGTTACATTCCTTCCCCCTTACAAAAAATTTCGTCCCGAAATTTGTAAGGGTCTATTCAAACAGTTCCGGGTATTTTTCCTTCATCTCGTCTTCCAGCTCCCATGTAGCTTCTTCGTATCCATGATGCTTCCACAAGACCTTCACCGAAGTGATGGATTTTGTCCTTAGGTGTTGCACCTTCCGGTCTAAGATTGCTTCTGGCTTCTCTTCGTAGCTCAAGTCCGGGTTTAACATCATCTCTTCATGGTGTATCACATGTTTCGGGTCGTACACATATTTCCGCAGCTGCGAAACATGGAAGACGTTGTGCACGCTTCCGAAACTTGGTGGCAGCGCCAAACGATAGGCGACGGGTCCAATCTCCTCCAGGATTTCGTAGGGGCCAATGAAACGAGGCCTAACTTTCCCCAAGAGTGTAAGGATATTCCCCCTTTATTTAGCTTCCAAAGAAAAAGGCTTTAAAGACTCAAAGTGGCTAGCTAGGAAAAATATTTTGAGTAAGGTCAAAAATTTGTATATATAAAGTAGCTAAGAAGGATGGCCTAACGTCCTCTTTTATCATTTAAACACTATGTAGACTTAGGCAGACTGGAAGCAAGTTCTAGCAACAAGTACATGAATGCAGATACATTACACAAGAAAGAAATTTATGGCTCAAGTCGCACAAGGTATAAGCATGATTCAAGGTAAACAAGCAATTCATTAATTGTGCACCTTTTAACAAAACTCTCAATTCAATGTATCAAGTCAACTCAAACAAAACATAATAGAACTTTTCATCATAGGCAACTCGGTCTGATGTCCCTAAACATGAGTATTTCTAAGTTTTCTATGTTATGCTCATGACTATATTAACCTCGGGTTTTAAAAAAAAAACAAAGAACAAAACTAACAAAAGTAAGCAAAAACAACTAAACTCACGGTCCACCACTTCATCCCCCCAAACTTATTCAAAACTACGTTAAGAATAAGTTTGAAAAGTCGGTAGGGACGTGAGTAAACTAAGAAAACAAATTAAACTAAAACAAAATTAAATAAAAATGAAAAATAGATGATACCAATGTTGGGTTGCCTCCAAACAAGCGCTTGGTTAACGTCTTTAGCTTGACGTTCTTTGAAGCTCACAGATTATCCCACATTTTTTTGGAAATTTTGTTTGGGTTGCCTTCTGTGCCTGCAATTTCGCAATGTAAGCATAGAATGAAGAAAATTGTAGTAGGATATAACAAGTAACTTTTGGCATTCCCCCAAACTTATATCAAATTAAGGCCTAGAATATGCAAATCAAATCATCTACCTTAACATGATCATTTTTCATCCCCCAAAATCTTCTCTATCCCTCAATTAATTGCAAGAATTTTCAACAATAAACTAAGATCAAACAAAACAATTAAGTTCTAAATATACACAATTCATGCAAGATAAAATAACCTCACAATGCTATGAACATGAACGATGTTTATCAACAACTAAGCCAAAGGGATATTCAAATTTCATCCACAAAGAGAATCTAATTCAAGCACACCAAACATCAGCAAATACAATACTCGCAATTGTATCACGAATAAATCACAAGTAATATCATTCTCAATCAAACTTCTACCAAAATATATACCAATAACAAAGTCATTCAATGAAATGATTAAAGGCCAATGCTCAGAAATTATAAGAAGAACGTACCTTGCGTTGGTTGACAGATGAGCACAAGAATCATTGACAAAAACCAAAGAATTTGAATAGGTGATGTGAATTTGAAGAGTGAGTGTGTGCATTATGTGGAGAAAACAAAATATTATAAAGTTTGTTTACATAAGGTTTTTTTTTCATACTTCAAAAGAAACAAACAAACAAACGAAATGAAACAGACGGGGAACTCTTTTTCCTTATAATTTTTTTTTTTTTAATGAAAAAGAAAAGAACGAAAGTATTAATAAAAGAAGTATAAAAATGAAAATCTAAGCAAAAGAAAAGTCAAACTTAAACTGCCTAAACTAGAAACAGAAGTATAAAAAACGAAACAGAAGAAACAGAAGTAGTTTTTTTTTTTTTTTTTCAAAATAAAAATATAATTTAAACTAGAACTAGTTTCAGCTCTACGGAGAGAAACTTCAGCTCTACAACTCTACCGAGGAAAAACAAACTAAACTAGAAAATTAATAAAAAGAAGAGAGCAGTTAACTTGGGGGATTTTATATCTTATCCACGCTCTACGGAGCATATCAAATGTTGTAGCGGATAATTGCATCTTCCATACGAGCGTAGAATATTCCATTGTTGCGCTTCGTGCTCCTTGCAAAACAAATAAAAAAAAGAAAAATCAAAACAAAACTATACAAAATATTACACTCCAAATTAGTATTATCAACCGTTCTACAATATCAGCTTAAAGCAATAATATTCCCCGGCAACGGCGCCAAAAACTTGATGCACTATTTATTAGCACTAAAAATTCTTGCAAGTATACAAGGTAGATCTAGTATAGCTAAAGGTCAGTACCGGGATATCGAACTCAGGGAATAAGATTGCAACTGTCTATCATATACTAAGCGTCATATACTATTTAGAGACATATGGTTTTTGGGTTTGAATTTATAAACTAGACATAAAGAAATAAATAAATAACAGAAAATATAAAAATAAATAAAATACAAAACAGGCTAAGGAATGCAGAATTTTAGGAACCACAATCAAAAGCTAAAATCCAAAAGACTTCCTTGAATTACGGTCTCTAGAGTTACTAAGCTATCACGTATGTAAAACTATATCTTCTCTCGAAGCATATAATTTGTAGATTGCTACCTAAAACCGAAGTGTCCTTCCTAGAACTAAGGCAACAACTCCTAAAAGCTCCTAAGATAATTTTGCAAAGACGTCAATTTCTCCTCTTTCAAATTAGACTACTCACTTCTCAGTTCTTGTAGTAAAATCCACATGCATTCATAAGATGGCCAATCAAACAAATGTATAAGCACAAGAGAAATCGAAATAACTACAAGAGCTAACAAGGAAAAACAATTGAATTAATAACTCAAAGTGAGATTTAGTAGTTGTATCCCCTCCTATATACAGCTCCAACTTACCATCTTCCACAATTTTTCCACCATGACAGAATTGTATGCTAAAATCATCGCTGCAAAAAGGAAAAAAATAACAATAAATAAACAAATTCTGTAAAAAGTCGAACCCTAACTTTGAAAAAGAACTTTTCACATGCACGCGTTGTTCACAAAGACAAAAGTCGAACCCTGACTTTCAAAAAGGACACAAAATTGGAAACTAAAACCCTAATAAATAATGTTTTTGTCTCATGTTCACAAATGCAAAAAAAAAACCCCCCACTTTGTCACATTTTCACCATGTGGGGACTGAGTGAAACAGATAAATAATGAAGGAGGGTGGGGACCGAGACCAGACAAAGAGAATAATTTCGATTTTTAACTCTTAAAGAGTGGGGACCAAGAGAATAAAGAAGGGAAAAGGAACGCACCTATGCGCCATTGTTGGCCGCTTCGAGACGAAGCCAGTGCAAAGCCGACCAACTTCCAACTTCCAGATTCTTCTCCAATCTCCAATCAATCGTAAATCCCAAAGGAAAAAGCGGCTACTACTTGAGAAAGACGAAGTGTTTGTGATTGAATACGAAGAAGCCCTAGATTTTGGGGCTTTTATATACTTTAATTGTTATTGGTTTAATATTTTAGTCTAACAATTTAATTAATTTTCATATCATCATGATAAATGCCAAATAGGATCCGGCTATCACTTGAGATGCCAAATAGGATTATTTTTTACACGTATGCACGCCGGCATTTACCGCTGACCCGTCTCTGACCCGCCGTGGCAAATTGCGTACAAATTGAAAGTTCGTGGTTTTAAAAATAAATTTGAAAGTTCACGGAAAAAACCGGAATTCGGGAAAAGTTTATGGTTTTTAAGGCCAAAAACCCTTTTAATTACTAGTATTTAGCTATAGACTACGGTTTCCAAGTAGGAGTATCATTTTGTGGTGTAATTAAATTCGTTTAAACATTTCTCCATTCGCCCTTTCTTTTACTTGTTCAGCCTTATATGTTTCAGCGTATTCACAGATCTTAAACGATTCAATTAGCAGCATCTGGAATATTGGTGCATTTTGTGAAAGCTTGTTATGTGGAGTATTCCCATTCTCATTTTGTGAAGGGATGAAGTAACACACTCAAAATATTGTCATGCTATACGATAAAAACAAAAAATACTAAGTAATAACAATGTTGGAAAGAATGTAAATATAATAATTATTCTAACAGTTGAATTCCTGACTTTTGAGAAGCTGTGTTGTAAATTGATCGATTTTTGTTGCTTTTATTTATTGAGAGTGCTTTTGTTGAGCATGTTGTTGCCAAGCTCTGTTTCCGTATAAAGAAAGTGTGAGGATTTGTTATTCAGTTAATAAAAGTCCTATTCTTTAGGATAGTCATCATATTTGATTTTATTGTTACCATCTTTTTAGCTACTGTTATTTCAATTTGAGTCGTTGTAATGCTATTATAAATAGCCTCTTTGCACTTCAATAAATTATTCATTCCCTCAGATTCAATATCATATTGTGAGAGCTAATATTCCTACATTCTGGTATCAGAGCCCCCACTGGGATCTGAGAAAAGAAAGCAGCAGCTTTTGAGTGAGTCACGAAAAAAAAATGAGTGAAGAGAAAAACTTTATGCAACCCGCCATACCACGATTTGATGGTCATTACGATCATTGGAGCATGTTGATGGAAAACCTTTTGAGATCTAAAGGTTATTGGAGTCAAGTTGAGATTGGTTATGAAGAACCAAATGCAGGAGCATCGTTAAGTGATGCTGATCGGAAGAAACTGGAGGAATTGAGGACCATGGACCTCAAAGTAAAGAATTACCTGTTCCAGGCGATTGACAGGACAATTCTTGAGCAAATTCTGGAGAAAGGCACCTCGAAGCAGATATGGGATTCCATGAAAAAGAAATTCGAAGGAAATGCTAGGGTGAAGCGTGCATCCCTACAAGCACTGAGAAGAGACTTCGAGATTCTGGAGATGAAAGTAGGTGAAACCATCACCAACTATTTTGCACGGGTCATGATTGTTGCTAACCAGATGAGGAGTTATGGTGAGCAGATGAGCGAAAGCACCATCGTCGAGAAGATTCTTAGGACTTTGACCGAGAAATTCAACTATATAGTTGTCTCGATCGAAGAATCTAAGGATATTGATTCACTCACAATTGATGAACTGCAAAGTTCACTGATTGTGCATGAACAAAAGTTTCACCGGAGTCATGGAGAAGAGCAGGCACTCAAAGTAACACATGAAGAAAGGAATGGTGGACGAGGTCGTGGGAGAGCTGTGTTCAGAGGAGGAAGAGGCAGAGGAAGAAGTCCCCAATTCTACAACAAAGCCACTGTTGAGTGTTACAAATGCCATCAGCTTGGACACTATCAATATGAGTGTCCAATGTTGCAAAAGCAGGCCAATTATGCGGAGATAAATGACACTGAAGAAATGCTTCTCATGGCTTATGTAGAGTTGCATAAAGCAAGTCGAAATGATGTATGGTTCCTCGACTCAGGTTGCAGCAATCATATGTGTGGAGATCGATCAATGTTTTGTGAGCTGGATGAAGATTTCAAGCAGATGGTTAATCTCGGAAACAATATGAAGATGAGTGTAGCTGGAAAGGGCTATGTGAGATTGTGTCTCAATGGTGTCACTCACATAATAAGTGGAGTGTTTTATGTGCCGGAGTTGAAGAATCATCTTCTAAGTGTTGGGCAGCTGCAGGAGAAAGGGTTAGCCATTCTAATTCAGTCAAATGAATGCAAAATATACCATCCATCAAGAGGTTTGATCATTCAAACCAAAATGACTGCAAATAGAATGTTTGTTTTGCTATCTGGAGTTACTAATAAGGAAATGAAAGAGGAAGTGTGTCTTCAAGCAACAACAAAAGATTTAGCTCAGTTACGGCATTGTAGATATGGTCATCTCAGCTATAAAGGCCTCAAGACTTTGCAGCTCAAAGAAATGGTGAGAGGTTTGCCTAAGTTCTACGAGTCCAGCGATGTATTTACTGATTGCTTGAAGGGAAAACAACATCGAGACTCAATTCCCAAAAGGAGCACATGGAGAGCATCCCAGAAACTGGAACTTGTTCATGCTGACTTGTGCGGACCAATATCTCCGATCTCCAACAGCCATAAAAGGTATCTGATCTGCTTTATCGATGATTTCAGTAGAAAAGCATGGGTGGAGTTCTTAGCTGAAAAGTCAGATGCATTTGCTGCTTTCAAATTCTTTAAAAATTCTGTGGAGAAAGAAACTGGTTTGGGCATTAAGTGCTTTAGGACAGATCGTGGTGGTGAATTCACTTCAAGAGAATTCAATGACTATTGCAAAATGAATGGGATAAAGAGGCAATTAACCAATGCCTATACCCCACAACAGAATGGCGTTGCGGAGAGGAAAAATCGGACAGTAATGAACATGGTGAGATGTTTATTATCTGAAAAAGGTATTCCAAAGACCTTCTGGCCCGAGGCTGTGAATTGGACCATCTATGTGTTGAACAGGAGCCCCACACGATCAGTGAAAGATGTGACTCCAGAGGAAGCTTGGAGTGGAGTTAAACCATCTGTAGAGCATTTCAGAATTTTTGGAAGTATTGCACATGCCCATGTTCCTGATGCTCGAAGGACCAAACTTGAAGACAAGCGCTACAGCTGTGTTCTATTAGGAGTAAGTGATGAATCAAAAGGGTACAAGCTTTATGATCCGGTATCAAGAAAGGTTGTGATAAGCCGTGATGTTGTATTCGAGGAGGAGAAGAAGTGGGATTGGGATAAGAGTTACGAAGATCAAATTCTGCCAGACTTGGAATGTGGAAATGAAGAAGAGCAAAATGTATCTTTTGGGTCTGGAAGAGAAGATGCAGATTCTGATGACGAAGTACTTCCAAGTGCAGAAAGTTCGCCAGAAGCATGTGTAGAAACTTCTCCAGAATCTGATAGCTTAGAAGCAGGCAGAAATCGAAGAGTTCCGGCATGGATGAAGGACTATGAAACTGGTGATAATCTTGGTCTCTCTGATGAAGACATTAATGTCAATTTGGCTTTCTTTGTTAGTACAGATCCAATCATTTATGAAGAAGCAGTAAAGGCTGATAAATGGAGGGAAGCCATGGATTCAGAGATGGAATCAATTAAGAAGAATGGAACGTGGTCTCTAACAGAGCTACCAAGAGGAGCTAAAAGCATTGGGCTCAAATGGATATACAAAACAAAGTTGAATGAGCTTGGAGAGATTGAGAAATATAAAGCTCGCTTAGTTGCAAAGGGGTATGCACAAGAATATGGAGTTGACTATGAGGAGGTGTTTGCACCAGTTGCTAGAATGGATACAGTCCGTATGATTCTTGCCTTTGCTGCACAAAAGGGCTGGAATATTTATCAATTTGATGTTAAGTCAGCATTCCTCCACGGAGAGTTGACGGAGGATGTCTATGTTGAACAACCAAGGGGCTATGAAGTGAAAGATGAAATTCATAAGGTTTATAAGCTCAACAAGGCGTTGTACGGACTCAAACAAGCACCCAGAGCTTGGTTCAGCCGGATTGAGTCTTATTTCCTAAGAGAAGGTTTCAGGAAATGTGACAGCGAGCAGACATTTTTCATCAAAACTAACAAGCTAGGTAAACGTTTGATTATTAGCTTGTATGTTGATGACTTAATTTATACAGGAGATGATGAGGCTATGATCTGTGAGTTCAAAGATTCGATGATGAATGAGTTTGATATGTCAGATTTGGGGAAAATGAGGTATTTTCTCGGTATTGAAGTGGTGCAGTTTGGTGAGGGGATATTTATAAGCCAAAAGAAGTATGCTCTAGAGATTTTGAAAAGATTTGGGATGGAGAGCAGCAATGAAGTTCAGAATCCTATCACTCCAGGGTCCAAGATATTTAAAGATGAAAATGGTGTGGAGATTGATGGCACCCATTATAAGCAGCTGGTGGGAAGTTTGATGTATCTAACAGCAACTAGACCAGACATAATGTTTGCTGTCAGCCTGATCAGTAGGTACATATCAAAGCCAACGGAACTTCATCTCATGGCAGCCAAGAGGATCTTGCGATATATACAAGGAACAACTGCATTCGGGATCCTTTACAGGAAGGAAGGGAATAAGGAGCTAATTGGCTTTACTGACAGTGATTATGCAGGTTGTTTGGAGGATAGAAAGAGCACGTCGGGTTATGCCTTCGTTCTTAGCTCAGGAGCTGTTGCTTGGTCTTCGCGTAAACAGCCAATTGTTACTCTTAGCACAACAGAGGCTGAATTTGTAGCTGCTGCAGCGTGTTCATGTTAAGCTGTGTGGATGAAGAGAATATTGAAGGAACTTGGCTATGAAGGCAGTGAAGGAACTACCATTTTCTGCGATAATAGCTCAACGATTAAGTTGTCCAAGAACCCGGTGATGCATGGTAGAAGCAAACACATAGATGTTCGTTTTCACTTTCTGCGAGAGTTGGCTAGAGAAGGAGTCGTGCAGTTGAAGCATTGTGGAACACAAGAGCAGATTGCTGATGTGTTAACTAAGCCACTAAAGTTAGAATCTTTTCAAAGGTTGAGGGATCAGCTGGGAGTGTGCAATGCACCAGTAAACTAGTTGCTTCGGCAATCTAGTTTAAGGGAGGGAATGTTAGGATTTGTTATTCAGTTAATAAAAGTCCTATTCTTTAGGATAGTCATCATATTTGATTTTATTGTTACCATCTTTTTAGCTACTGTTATTTCAATTTGAGTCGTTGTAATGCTATTATAAATAGTCTCTTTGCACTTCAATAAATTATTCATTCCCTCAGATTCAATATCATATTGTGAGAGCTAATATTCCTACAGAAAGCAAGTCTAAAGAACCAAACTAAAATAAAAACTCGATTATTGAACGGTTTGGGGTGAGAGCACTTGATTTATCATATTGATGTAAATATGGAATTTCCAGTTTCGAACACAGTTTTAGGATTATTTGTAGTAAATCCCGCTGAATTATTGTGCGGCTATGATCTCCCTGCATACCCGGTGTATAAAAATTTCAGATGACCTGATGATGATATGTGAGGGAACCAAACATCAAATTTGAACATGTCATAGCATGTTGTTGATCTTAATAGCCAATCTTTATTCCCTCAAATCATACATAATTGCTTATACATTGTCCTTTTCTAGCTTTTTTACTGTGATTCCGGGGATGAAGGGATGGACTAAGTGAAATCACAAAAAGGAGGGATGGATGTTCATAAAACCTACATTATGCAAATTGATCATTATGTTTGTATTCTGTTATTATGTATAATAGTATGAGAATTATGTACTTGGACACGAATTTGATCATACTTGTACTTCAGTTTCACCCATATAATTTATTGATTGAATCTTATTAATTTTTGTTCTGATGTAGGTTATTTGGAGTTCATAAATCAATTGTTGATCGTGTTTTAGTCCTCTAGCCATGGTATGTTCCTGGAGCTAACCTGATTTTTATCTCAAGCAACACACAGTTTGCTGCGTGCCTAGGTTTATAATACATATAAAAATGACTTTTTCTTCTTTAGATTGTAGTTTAAGTATTTTGATTTAGCTGTTATTGTGTTATGCTGTTCTCTAGATCCACACACTCTATAATTTTTCTAGATATTTATTTACAACATTCTATTGATTTGGACATTGTAATGTGTAATGTCATAGTTGGATCACATACTAGAAAATGTCTGCATGAGCTAGAAGACATTGATATGTATTTAATATTTATTGCAATTTCTTGCTTGTTTTGCGGTTGCAGGCTGGTAGGCTTATTGCCTTGATTGTTATGGGCTCTGGAATAATGATAAGGGCGTTTGCTCAAGCATATCGCCAAGCACTTTGTTACGGACTCAATTCCCACATCGGTTGTGAGAACAACTGGTGTGGGGTATATAGACTAAATGGGCTCTCTCTCCTAACAGGCTAGTCTTTTAGGATGAGTTCTCCTGTTTGGTCTGTATCACACTTGCAAGTAAGTCTTCTCTTAGGTTGTTATTCAGTTTTCTACTTTCAGAGAATGATATAGTCTAGCATGGGGAGTAGCTGGTCATAATTATTAGTCCTTGTGCACAAAGTTGCAATTTTCTTTCAGGTCAGAGAAAGCTTTGGCCTTCAGAAAGTAAATCGATTTACCTCAAATCATTTCTGACATTTATATATCATGATGTATTGCAGATGCCTCAAAGACTGGTGCTGCTCAAGAAGCAGTGGAAACTATCAAACGAGGGAGTAAAATGATGACTGATGCTGAGGCAAGGCAAATCCTTGGTGTAACTGAGAATACATCGTGGGAAGAGATTGTGAAGGTGTCTCCATTTTCTGATTCTGTTTCTATTCCCTGCGCTTCAAATAAACGGTTGTGTTTCTTGTGTCCTAATAGTAAACTAATGAATCCAAACACTTTTCTTAATTTTCTCAGAGGTATGACAAGCTGTTCGGGAGGAATACTCAAAGTGGCAGTTTCTATCTCCAATCAAAGGTGGTCAGAGCGAAACTGTTTAGAAAACGAAACAAGATCCGAGTTAAAACATTATTGCCTGCATCATCCTGGGAAACCACTCCTGCATCATGTAGTAAATAATCTCATCGGCTATCGTGTTGCTTGTGTAATGAGCTCGTATTCTACAGAGAATCTGGATAGAAACAAAGCATAGAAGACGAATTCATGTTTCTTGACCAATAATTTCACGAAACGATAGTATTCTTTTTGCATTAGCATACAACAAATTAATGCACCTTAGTTACGAAGGTAACAAAAGAAAGAGACGAATATCATATCACAAACATTGATTAAATACCGATAGTTTTTGGCTGACTTTTTTTGGTGCTGACAAATGATTTGAATATTGTGGGGACGAATTCCCATGTTTTATTAACTGCTTGACGTTAAATTCATCAAATATCTGTCGTATTTGGATAATGTCATTCCATATATTCGTGTATTTTATCGTTAAGATTCGTAGGGCGACCAGCGAAATTATTGTAGTTGTTTTTTTTTTCTTTTTTTTTTTTTTGTAATAAAACAAGGTCAAACGATTAATCCACTAACTCTGAATTGAACTACGATCTGGACTTGGTTTTATCTCATTGAAATTCTGAACAGAAAAAAATAAAGCTAAACCACATGGGTAATTTGGCCAAATTCTGGTAAAAATACCCCACATAGGAGTTTTTCTGAAAGGAAACCATGTGAAATTTTAGATTTCGGTATATATAATTTTTTCATTAATCCTGAAATTTCAAATTTAAGGGACACCTTTGTTATTAATTTAGATGAAGAATTTCGTAGTGAAAAGTAAAATTCTTTAGGTTTCATCTCCATATTATACTTGCTATTTGCATTTCTATTTGTAATTACTAATTATTGTTGTTTATCCATGTAGTAGTATTAGCAACCATTGGGGTATTGCTCAATCGAGCACTGCACAATCAACAGAAAGTTAGAGCATATCACCACATCCAAGATTAACGATGAATCAAGAGAAAATAATCCTGAAATGAAAAATGTTAGAATGATGTCTATTTTGCTTGAAATTTTCTGCTTGACTATTGACTATTTTGCTTCAAATTAGAAACTTTTGAACCAATTTGGATATGTTATGTAATGTACCCTATGTGGCTCTATTTTGTTGTAGTATTTGTGGAATGTCCGGGTGGAATGAAAAAAGTGTATGAAACAAGGATTGTTCATGAAAATCAAAGTTCCAGGTATTTCAGTTCCCCGATTAATTCGTATCTGAAACCCGAGTCAGGATATAAGGTACCCGGTAGATGGGATCGGGTCGGGTATTATCACGTATCAGTTTCAGAAAGATTGGACAGCCCTATGCACAAGTAAAGAATCTAAATTGGATGAGAAAGATAATCAAGAATCTAAAAAATCCTATACAATTTCGACCACTCACATATAAAGTCATGCCTGCTTGGTTTTGGATATCTTCCAAGTTCCAACTACTGAGAAAGCTGAAATAAAAGTAGAGGATAAAATAACACTCCAAAAGATGAATAGATTGTAGTTGGAGGAAGGCCATAAAAGTAGTACTAGTATATGACAAGATTGCCACCATAGGATGCATTATATGTTCTTGCCATCACATAAGAGCCTGTAATGGACATGGATTCCTACCTAAGAAATGTTAAATAACGAGCACCATGGAACATGAAGGATGTATCAATTGTAGTTTAGCTTTCAAGAGCTGATAATTTACAAGTATTTAAAAAGATTAAACTTTTTATCCTGATTGAGGTGGACCCATATTTTTGAAAGTAACAATGTAACATCCATACAATCATTGACACTTGGATCAAAATTAGCACGATTGCGGATGGACCAAGGAAAAACTACCCAAAATGACCATCTCACATCCTATCTTTAATAGTGGGTTGATATGTTTGAGCCCAAGCAAGAATAAACCTAAAGCAACTTCATCATGTATAAAGGGAAAAGATACTGAAACTATTAGCTGCCCATGACTATATGTTATCTAGTCAGGTTTATGGTTCCTTATTTTATCCAATAACCATGTTCTCTCTAGCATACAAAACCACAGTTAAGTTTCACCTTTAGTTGGTGCAGGACTAAACACAACAAAGTCCATATAAGTAACACCTAAGATACAAACTTTCGTATGTCAACAAGGTGCGAAGTTCTACTAGTGTCTTTCCTAACATATGGACTTTCATATGAAAGTTCCACCATTGGTGTGAAGTCCTTGTTGGGGCAGAAACTTTCATACTACTATTGTAATGGCAAACACACAATAAACTGATTTCTAACGAATTGTAGCAATTTCTCTTCCTGTAGTAGCATAAAAACAAGTTCTAGTAGGAGTAGTATCTTTCCACACAACTTTAATTGCTTCCCCTTCTCTCAGAAAGGGAAGAAAAAAACTAAAATACAACAATATAATCAACCAACAATGGAAAAAATCAAGAGCATAAAGTATTCCTCTAATAGATAAATATAATCAAACAACAATGAAAAAATCAAGAGCATAGATAGTTCTACTATACATGGAACAGGGTTAATCTAGGAAAGCAATAGGCTGTATGTAGATTTCATCAAATTAAACCTAATTAGCTTTACGATAAAATGATGAGGTCACCTCAAATCCCGACGCGGCACTGCCTTGGTCCGCCGCTTAACACCCCGGATCTCCCGGTGGCCGTTAGTCCAAGGACCAGATCCCCGCAGAAAACCTTGAGAAACCTCCTCCGAGTTCTCCACGCCTTCGCCTCAAATTTAACCCTAGAAATCATCCTCACATTGAAATTCACATTGCCATTCTTCCCCCTCTCGCCGCGAATCCCATCCACCGCCGCCTTATCCAGAAATCTCCCGGCGGCGGCGAATCTCGCCGTCAGAGAGGTCTCGTTCTTCGTGCCCTGGTAGAACGGAGCGACGGTAGTCTCGGAGAGGGAGTAGGATTGGTAGTAAATCGCGGTGTCGATGTGATCGTAGCCGAGCTTCATCTTTTTGTTAGGGTTTCTGGCGGTCAGCTTGATTTCAGAGGTGAAGGTGAGCGAGTCGTTGCCGAGCGTGAAATTGGAGATGGAGAACGAGTCGACTCGGAACTCGGGGAGTTGGGGGCGGAGAACGAGCCAGACTATGAAGGTGACGGTGCCGAAGATGACGACGAGGCCGATCACGAAGGCGAAGATGCGGCGGAGGCAGGTAGCGCGGCGGATCGAGTCGGCGTCGTACTGGTAGTTCTGCTGCTGGTAAGCGTAGGGGTAGGGAGGAGCTGCGGAGGCGTAAGGATAAGCGGTGCCGGGCGGCGGTGGAGCGGCGGCGGCTGAGTAGCCGTTGGGGTGCGAATTGGGGGCGGGATAGCCTGTGACAGGCCTATTGCGATCTTCCATTGCGGGAATCGCGGTAGCTCAGGGGAGAAATCGATCAATCGCACGCACTCAGTGTGTTTTGCGCGTTTTTAGATAGAGAAAGTCGAAAGATTTGGGTGTAAATGGTAAGTTTTCAAAATCTGTTGCTAGCAGAAGAAAATAAATGGAATATTTATCTAACTTTGATGCTACTATTATTCCTATTCTGAAACTGACCTTCCTAGTAAATAACTTTAATTCCTCTCTTTTGTTGTTTAAAAATCCTTACCCTAAACAAATTTGATACGAACTACTGTTTAAAAATAGGAGTATATAATATCTATAAATTACTTATTATTATAGATAAATTATAACTTTATTTTCTTTTTAACTTCAAAGACCTTAGGAGAAGGTATACAAATCAAGGATGTAGTTAAGGAGTGAGGATAAAAATGATTGCTATGATTGAAAAAAATTAAAATACTCAGATATTGATTAGATATTGGACTAGTAGTGAGCATACTGATTTTATGAAAAACTAGTATCATCAACGTGCGATGCACGACCCATTTTCTTTTATTTAAACTTATTTTAAACTGTAAAATAATTTTATAAATTCATAAAATATCATTGTATGAAATCTGAAATCATAAATATATAACATAAAAGACAATTATTAAAAAATATAAAATCAAACAAAGAAAAAAAAAATAACACATATACCGAATGAGAAACAATATTATTATTTTAAGTTCTAAAATCGCAAATTTATACAATAGCAATTTATTGTACCAATAAAAACTCATATAACCAAATAAGTTTATAAACCAAAAATTGCACACAATCACATATCATTTATATCACTTTTAGATCTATATTACAAAAGATCAATCACAAACACATGTCAATTTAAGTAATGTATAGATATATATTAGAAGATAGCCAAATCGATCAAAATTATCAACAAAAATACAGCAAAATAGTACAACCGATATCAATATGCATGCATTTAGCCGGAAAAAAAAAAAAAAAAAAATTTGTTGCATACCCTAATAGTATACTCCGCATCGCCTACTTCCAGTGTAGCTGCTACCATCCATACCACGTCCAGGAAAGAAAAATGAATGAGAGTGTCACCAACCTAATATTCATACAAAGCACTACATGAAAAAAGTTATACATTGGACACTTCACAATATGCGAACAGAGGTGAATCCATATCTCAATGCTTTCACCACTAACCTTTGTAATCCTGGTGGCCTCTTGGATAGCTACTAATACAATTTGTGTTTCTTGGTCTTCAACTGAACCTCAAGGTTCATTACAACAAAAGGCAGTTGTTTTTGCCTTCTGCTTCCAAGAACAGCATAAACAACACGATTGATTACAGGTAGGAGTTTTCACGAATACAGAAACGTGAAGTGCGACATTGTTAATGGTGTTTGATGCGGCTAAGGATTGCGGATTTGCAAGGAAATTTTCAAATGCGAAAAGTAGAAATTATTATGGTTATTTTATTTATTTAATAATATGAAAAATCTCTTTATAAATCCCAAAACTAATAGGTTAGTGGATAAGTGGTAATGAATGTCATTAGTGGTTAGTTAATCATGAAAAAAAAATGATGAGTCATAGTATTAATATTTCATTTAAGTAATATAGTAAGTATATTAGAAAAATCTTTTTATATTATTAATGGCATTTATATAATTATTTCCAAAACTCCCCTTTTATATATTTATAGATATGACTAAACCAAAAGTCCATTTTAAAAAAATTAAAATTGAATTGATTTAAATTTGTTGAATGATGAACCCGAAAAATAGAAATACGAACCTTAAAAACCAATCAAAAAAAAAATCGCATAAAATACAAAAAAATTGACCGTCCAAAAATTAAACTTGCAACCAAATAAATAAAAGAGTAATTGAATAAATCATCTAACCCCCTTGAATGGAATATCATTTACTAACAATCAACAACCAAATTAATCAGGAACGTCGGATTATCCACTAAAAAGATAACCATAGGACATCATTAAATTAAATTTTGTTAATACATTTGTTTCCATACTCGTTATAAACAAAGGCAAGTGTGCATATTAGATATTCATATATCTGACAGATTCAGGAGATGAAATTGATATTGTCAGTCTAAGTGAAGAGATATGAAAATCCGTCTTTTGAACTTTGGAAGCTCTTTTCTCTTTTACTCAGGTTAGATTCATTTTCCACTAATAATATTTTAATTACTTTTTATCTTTATATTTTTCTTATTTTATCAATTTTGTATTAAAATCGGCTCAAATCCAAAATGTATATTTTTTTGGAAAGAATGGAGTACTATATAAGTATTAAAATAATCTATTTATAAAATATATATATTTAACATTTATTATTAATTTAATAACGTTTTTTTTATTATGCAAGAGTGATAATTTTTTTACAAATATCCATATTTTTAAATTTTAAGAAACACATTACACATTTCCAAATAATTTAATTGTTCGAATTTAATACTCCGTATTTTCATTTTTAATTAGTAATACATTATGTTGTGTATAATATTATTTTTATTGTTCTAGTTAAGTTAATAGTGGTTTTATTTGTTAGTACTGCATAAATGCTATTATTATTATTTATTTATTTATTTTTTTACTAAAATATTTGAAATTGAGCATAAGCATTTAGATGTTAGGCCATCCGCATCGCTGTCTCTTATCCGTCTCTTAATCGTCTCATCTATTAGCTATTCATGGGTCCTGCTGTACTTTTCAACCCATCTCTTAACTAAGAGACAACACCTGCATCCCTCCATCTCTTAACTATTAACTATTCATTCAATTTCATTTTTTATTTTTAATTCCAACAAATTCATTTAATAAAAACACACTTCATTAAATAAAATAAAAATTACAATTTAAAAACCTAAAAAAATAAAAAAAAAATACATAATTTAAAATCCTAAAAAATAAAAAAATACATAATTAAAATACTCTAAATTAAACTATAAAAACTACTCCATCGGCGAATCATCATTCCCGAAGTCGGCAGTGCGCCCAAGTTAGATTGATTCCCTATACCAAGTTGAGCTTTCATAAACTCAATTCCGTCCATATGGCCTGAAACTTGGGCAGGAGTCATTTTTTAAAGGTCAGCCATCATGGCGACCAGGTACATGGACATTAGGGTGTTCGAGCCCGTGCCCGTGCCGGAGCCCGAGCCCTCGCCCGCCTGGCTTGATTCGCCGCGGCCCCTCCCTCTCCCCCTCGCTCTCGCCGCCTTGGTCCCTTGCGATCGACGCCGTGAACCGGAAGAAGACCCCCCTGCATCATCGGTTGGCGTGCCCTCACATGAGGTGTTGCCTTCCCCGCCATCACTAGACGAGTAGTGGCCACGCGCCGTGTGCTTCGTGCGTATCGAGCCCGACTCGACACCGCCAGCCCACCTTTCAAGGTGTTGGACTTGCGACCAAACATCGACATACTTGAAATCTTTACCGACGTCGTCTTTGAAGACCCGCAACGCCGCTCTCGAATGTCGGCTCCACTGGCTCCGCTTTGATAATTCGCCGCCTCTGCCCTATATATCGCCCAAAAATTTTTGACATCTTTGTCGCATCGGTCCCAATGATCTGCGGAGCATCTTCAAGTTGTGGGCAAAGGTGTTCTTCGGCCTTCGTGCGTTGTAAACTTCGGTGACTTTTTTCCAAAAACTCTTGTTGGTTTGTTGATTCCCGGTGACAGGATCGTACGAGACGCTGATCCAAGCGTCGTACAGAGCCAACGTCTCTGCTTGGCTGTATGAATGACGAGTGCCGTCCCCCACAACCTCGTGGTCTCCCTCTTCCTCCTCTTCCTCCTCTTCTGCTGCGGAGCCGGAGCCGGAGCCTCCACCTATTGGCCAGTCGGGCAAAGTGCGTTCAAGCGCCAAAAAATTCTCCGGAATTTGGGATAATCCCGGCGATTGCCCGTACCTCTGGGGGGGAGGGACGATAGTATGCATCCACATCAAAATGTGGTGTTTGGTACGCCGGCGGAGTGGTCGAGGCTTGGGTGCCCGGCGACGAACCGGGAGTACCCAAAAAGTTGTACATGCTCGCCCAATCGTCGAACGAGTTCAAGTCGAACCCACCGGAGCCGCCGCCGCCGCTGGAGTTTCCATCGCCGGACATTTTTTCAACAATTTGAGAGAAAGGAATAGATGAGTGTAGTGAATGGAAGAGGAATGAGAGTAGTGTTTGTGTGTAAAATGGTGAATAGAGTATGGAGTATATTTATAGAATAATAAAAGAAAATAAAAATAAATAAAAAATTTAAAAAATCGACCGTTGGCTTCAACGGTCTTCTGACCGTTTAAATTTTTTATTTATTTTTTAGACGAGACCGAACCAGCATCGAGTCAGCGATGCGGATGCCCTTAGAGAAAATTGAAAAACGAGAGATAAAAAGGCCTATTCTATAAAGGGGCTAATGGGCCAAATAATTGATTTTGTATTTTGGTTCAACCACCCACACATTTCATCTTCTTCATTTCAATCTCTCTGGAATTCAAATTGGAAATATACAAATATGAGCCGAGTGCCTCCACTGATTTCATGTTTACATGCCTATATATGGGGTCTCGATGGCAGCACTAAATCTCCATTCTAGTGAAACTATTGGATCCACAATAGGGTCGGGTCCACTTAAAACATCTCCTAAAGCACATTTGAATTATAGACATTGTGTATATAAAACATCTCATACTACACCATTATCACATATAAAAACACTCTTTATAGTAACGATTATTAGAACTATTCCAAAAACACTCTTTATAGACATTGTGTATATAAAACATCTCATACTAGCCACATTAAAACTTTCATTCTTTCATCAAAGAACTTTAGGTAGGACGTTCGTTCCATGTAGAAATCTTTGGAAAGGAAAGCTTAAATTAAAACTGTTATGTAGTAGGTCTTTGCCCAAAAAAGGGAGACCTTCCAAAAATTCTCAACAGCCAAAGTCAAGCAATGGCCGAAGAGGGGGTTTGGAAATAGTTTTCAACCAGCAATAGACGCGCCTCGGTTAGAACCTCACTAGCTGCGTCATTGCCCCAAGCGCAAAGATACTTTTCCTCATAGACGTACTCACCCTTTTATACACAAACTACACATGAATTGTAATTAGCGATGTGGGATAAATACATGGTAATGATCAAAGCAAAGGTCTTCTTTATCCCATTTAGTAAGACCTACATCACAGTTTATGAAATCTTCATTTTAACACACTCCAAAATACTAGTACACTCCATAAAAGATCTTGTGCAAGTGCAGATCCATCTCTTTACCAAGTGTAGAGAATAAGAAACATTACGAATTGGTACAAGTGTGAAAATGAATCAAATGAATGTGGAGAATCACTAATATTCAACCAGAAACCATCGGACTCAATTATTTGTTGTCAAATGACATACATATAAGCATACATATAATTTTTCCAAATGTAGGTATTGAAGCTTCTGAATAACCTGTTTATATATGTGAGACCATTATATTAACAAATATGGAGTATATTGTATTAAAAATAATAACAGAGTTTACGAAAACTTAATGTGATGTGACGCTGACACCTAAGAACATGCAACCATTGAAGATAAATAAGAACATGGAGTTCTAATAGATGTAGTCATAGATGAATTCATTAGATTCTTTTTCAAATTAATACTCCTACAGTCCTACTTAAAACATTTATTTCAAATTTATATTTGTACTTTAGAAGAATTAATCAAATTTGTTTATTAAGTTAACCAAGTACATGCTTTAAAAATAACGATGTGATCTAAAACAAAATTATGCTCCATATTTAAGACTAATTTAGAAAAATTAGTTTTGGACAAATTTAATTGACTAATTGAGTACAAAATGAGTTGGCTTTAAAATCCGACAACTTCGTTATCTTTTGGCTAAAATGGACCAATTCATAATATCGATTACCAAAAGCTAAAATGGTCTTCCTCATAAAACAAGCAGATACAAGATGCTTGGCCTTAGGATGCTGTTAAAGAATAAGAAAAGGAAATATTACAGAGGAAAAAGAAGAAAGAATAAGCTGGGTAGCAATCAAATCTTATAGAGTATAATTGGATAAGTAGCATCCAGGATCCAGCCGAATCCCATACACCATTGAAGCAGAAGAGTATCCCAAGAATCTCACACAGCTCAGTTAACCAATATGTTTTCACATATAAAAAATATGTATTCAGCTGCAACATTATATACAATAATAGAAAATAAAGAACCAATAGATAAGTAAAAATTGCAAAGGCTTTAGATGTCGAGAGAAATGCTCCCAATTATATACTCCCTGTAAACCTCAACTAATGAGTAAGAAGAGAAAGAATAGATATACCGGCATTTACAAATTGCGCCCACCCTCCTCCAGCATCATCCCTTTCAGACTTCTAGCCAGCCAGATTGCTGTATCCCTCGGAGACACCTTCTCCCTTCCAAAAGGTTTCAGGACAACCGTGAGCTCTTCAAGCCGATTCTGCTGAAGTAAGTCAGCAGACAGTTCCAGCAGTCCCTCAAGTGCCTCTGCTCTTTGCCTGAAGGAATTGACATCTAAAGTTTCCTTCATGGGCGGTGATGCTTCTTCTCGAGCTGGAGGAGGGTTCATCTTCGCTGGACTGGATTCAGAAGGGTCCGACATTGCAGCCACAGGGTTGTCAGTTATAGTTGTTACACCTACTTCCTTGGTGACAGGGTTTTCAAAGAGATTTGAAGTAGGAGTGGCATTCTGAGAGCATGTAGATTCCGAAGTTGGAGTTTTAGAAGCTGTGGATGGCTGTGGAGTAGAAGAAGAAGGTGAATCTTTTAAAACAACCTCATCTCTGGCAACATCTATTGTTTTTCCAGCATCCGGATCTCGTTCAGTGTTTTGTGCCACAGGATGCTCAATCGTAGCTTGGATGTTGCTATGAGATATCACATGTATCACTTTATTTGGAGCAGTTGGGGTAATGGCTAAAACCGGCATTTCATTAACTGCATTTTGCTCCAGTAATCCTCTGTCTGGCAACGAACTCTTCTGGTTCGGTAAAATGGAAGGGTCTGCAGAAGAAACGAGTTTCTTGATCATGACCTTGTCATCAATGCTTGATGGTGAGGTGAGGTCCGGCTTGGTCACAGGATCAGGCCTACTGATGGTTGTAGCATCTTCTCCACCCAAAGGTATATCTTCAGTGATGCAAAACGAAACCTCCATATTCGCCGTAGAGCTCGTTCTTTCATCGCGAGCATTGTTCACATTCATAAGTTTATCAGCATTTTTCACATTCATAAGCTTATCGTCCGACCGTTCTTGTAGTTTTCCAGAGGAGCAAACTTTAGATGCATAGTCACTCCCACGGCATCCAGGTGATAGATTTTCCGCTCCTTCAGATTGAGATGAGGAGCGAGTGGAACAGCTGGGTCTCGATTCGTTTATTTCAACTTCTACGGCTTCTTGTATTCTAGTTTGGCAGTTAGCCTCAAGATGATCCCCAAAGCAAATTCCTGTCCTTTCTGGGGGGAAAGGTGAGTCAATAATTTCATATATTGTAGCTTGCTCGGGACTGTGATGAAACTCTTCCGATGAGCTAATAAACGGATTCATCACATCGTCAGAGAGCTCGAAACCTTGGATAGATACTGGTGAAGATGCTGAGTTGCTGCTCTCTGTTTGCATTCTCCTAGAACCTGCAGATAAAGACCTTTTTGGGTTCTGTGTGTTTTCCCTCAAATTATGTGAAGCACAGCCATTAGGCACCGATTTCATGATTTCAGGATCTTGAACATCATTAGGACCATTCTTCGTAATATCATTTATGCAATTCGGAACATCACGCTGTGCTTGCCGGATTCGTGCAGGAAATGAGGGTCTCCTAGACAGAGTAGGAGGCGTTTTCTGTCTTGTCCTCGTTGAAAATCCTTCTTCAGCAATGGGCTTTATGAGACCAGAGGGAGGGATACCTTCACGTCTAGCCTTCGTCTTCGGAGGGGTTTCCACAACAGGTAACTACAGAGGTAGATCAACGAGAATATAAACCAGTTTCGGTCGAGGGGAGGGGGAGGAGGACAACGAACGATCCTAAAAACTTTTCGTTACCTGATGCTTCAAGGAAGGTGTTCCTTGAACTCGCTTATTGGAATCGGCATTCTTCTTTGCTGGTGCTTCTGCATTGCCCTTGGGAGCATAATTAACGAGATTTGGTTGTTTCGTGACTCTTGGAGATGCTTCAATAATCATTCTCTGGCTGTTACCACTGCCCGGTCTCGAGTGGTGGCTTCTACAGTGGAGAACTATTATTTTCTCTGTTTTTTCCTTCTTTGAGAGATACCATAATATTTTTAATTGTTTTGGGCTGCTTCGTTTCATTGCTATTTCTCTGCTCCTCATGCAGTGGTTTGCCGACATCATGTTCCATGGTATTTACGGACAATGAGTCCATAATTTGTGGGCTTTGACAGTGACCTGCATTCAACATCTTCATCAACTGAAGCTGTCTCCATATCAGGGGACTTATGACCACGGTTCACTGTGTTCTTCTCACTTGAGACTAAGCTGTCTCTGTCACTGCATGAACTGCTGCTACCTTGGCTCTCAGCCATGTTCCTTCGACTTACACGGCCAGTGGGAGGAGGTTTCTCAAGCGTAATAGCAGCAATCGGTTTATAGGATGGGCGGTATTGATCCACGTAAGGCTGTAGATATGGATGTTTCAGAAGTTCTGACGCCTGAAAAATTATTCAAAATTAGATTATAAAAAAGCATTGTTTACAAATGATGGATACAAAAGATCTAAAGGAGTTTCTTACACTTGACCGATGTTCCGGGTTTTTTCTTAGCATGCTCTTGATTAGCATTTTCCTATTACATAAAACACCATTCGAGTTAAGATTCTATACTTTCGCCCTTGAATTGTATAAAGGGGCTAAGAGAAGGCTATATTTCGTTCTATGAAAAAATGTGGAGTACTCTATAAAGGGTTACCACGGAGAAAAATATCGCAAAGATAAGCTAATTGCAACTCTTATCAATGCAATAAAAGAGAATAATATACTAATATAATGGGAAAAATAAATAAAAAAAGGGACCAACAAAGACCAAATGTGCTTACAAGGATGGGGAGTAGCAAGGAGGCAATGGGCCAATCGATGATCGATTAATCTTGCTTATTAGTCCGGCCATATCCTGAGACATGAATGCAGCTATTCATTATAAAGATGATTCCAGAGAAAATATATGTTACACAAATGAAAACAGAAAAAGTAATGTCTATTATAGTCAGGAGCATTGTTGTTAGCACACTTTTCCTCCTCTCTTACTTTACCAATTTCTCATTAAAACCTGTGTTGTCCACAAATGGGACTATTTTTTGTGGACGGAGGGATAATGATTTTATAAATATTTCAAAGACCAATGGAAAACATAGGAAAAAATTGCAACTGAACAGAATAAGGGCCAGAAATCTTACAAAAGCCTTGAAAGCAGGGCGATGAGCAGCCATTTCATACATACAGCAACCTAATTGAGGAAAGAAAAGTTACAAAGTGGGAAGTCTTATTCAGCAGGTGTTGAAGAGTTAAGAGTGATTGACCATCAACATACCAAGAGACCAAATATCAGACTTAAATCCATACGGAATGTCAGCCAAAAGTTCAGGACACATATAATTGGGAGTTCCAACTACCTGAGCAAAACATAAGAAAGATTTCAGTAAAGAAGTACTGGAATTCGTTGCAAGAAAAACAGATGAAAAGTCCCAGATGCAATGCTACATGAAATGGACAATGATTCCAGCAAAGTAATTACAGTTAGGGAAATACTTATGTTTGTTTGTCTCCTCTAGAGTTAGTTTGAATCATTTCCCAGTAGTCTTAGCACTGATCAAGTGCAAGGCACTTATGAAGCAAAATACCTATGATGCATTCACTTAAACTAACCATTATGCTAAGTCTGCTACACACTCTCTGCATATTTAAGTTTAAAATAATTGTTCATATTACGTTGTAAATTCCATGAGAAGTTCTATAATGGTAACATTCAATTTCTTTGTTGACAGAAGTACTCAGCTGCATCTCATAATATGAAAGAAACAATTGTGAGTCAATTTTCTAAGTAAACTCAATTTCTCCTTTTCCTAAATATAATTGGGTTAATAAAATATTAAGTATCTTCCAAAGTTCCAACAAAATAACCAACGGAAAAACAACCAGTATATAGCATTTATAATCCCATAAGTACAATTAATTCCATCAAGGAAGAGAGAGGTATATATGCATTATGAAACACATACTGAAGAAGCCAAGTCATCTGCCTTCAAAGTTTTAGCAAGCCCAAAATCACCTGCTCATAGGAAAGTTCAAAGACAATCTTTTTTCAGAACATGATTAAGATTCTGAAACTGAGCAATAAAGAATCATTTCCTAGCCTTCTGCAGAATTTCATTTTTTCTTTTTTCGTAAACAAAAAGCCAATGCTAAGAGGGAAAAGTTCTGGTTATCTCCTTTCTATGAAGCATCATGTTTTAGGGAAGTTGATGATTTTTTCATGATTAGCGTCGGAATAAATTCTCTTACTTGATGTACAATGAGGTCCCTTCATTTACTTCAAAATGCATATAGTTTGACAAAGATGCTACTGTCTAGTGAATTTGTTAAATTTTTTCATTATGTGGTGGCATTTTATTAAGAAGAAAACAGAATCAGGGATTGTTCAGATCCAAGCTACGGTTCATCTACTTCTACAACCTAGGTTGATGAGTGTAGAATCTCAGATGAACACTTTATTAAAACTTAGGGATTACGAATGTGCTTGTAGTTTTCTATCAGCAACATGTTTGCGAATTTTTTTACTTTAAGATGTTTAGAATGGGATTGATTTCTTTCCCTTGATAATAGGCGAGTGACTTTTTACACTAATATTATCCGGATCTTCAGTAAGATAGAAGAATTTGGTTCCTCTATTAACTTACCTAAACGAACACCTTGATCTTTGGTAAGAAAAATATTTGAGCACTGCAACAAAGAGCTAAAGAGATCAGTTCCCACTGTTAAAGGAACATAATAAAAAATCAAGTCAGCTATGCTTACCTTAAGATCCCGATGCAGAACATAGTTGGAGTGCAGATACTCAACCGCCAATAATAGTTGAGCAAACCACTTCAACAGTTTCTACAGAGAGGCATGATTAAACAGGAAGCATATCAATTAAAATTCGAACTTTAAATCAGCAAAGAGTAATACATCTGAAAGGTAGGAACTCAAACCTCCTCCGGGAAGTGCTGTCCATTGGATTTTTTCATCAATTCAGCCCTGTTATTCAACCATCAAAATATTATGTTAAAAGGCGCTTATGCATATGGAAATGAATTCATCTGTCCAGTTACAATTGCATCATAACACACTTACATGTCACCACCCTCACAGTAGCCAGTAACAATGCAGACATAACAACCCTGTTTTATTTTAAAAGATATAGTTCGGTAAGAAAAAATTTTATTATGAAAGTCTACCTACACCAAGAATAGTCATGGAATTATATTGAAGACTAGGAATTAGAAGCTTCAACGAGAATTACCTTCTCTACCCAAGCTTCCTTATACTCAACAATATACGGATGTTGTATCCGTGCAATTAAAGCCATCTGTTATTTCAAATAGCCAGAAACACCTCTGTTAGTTCATATTCAAGCACCGGTACACATGACTAACGACGAAACTCGCGATATAGTGGAGACTCTAGATTACTAAAATTGGACTGAGGAAATTGACAATAATGCCTTATCAGATAAAGCTCTCTTCATTTACCATGTAAGCAATCATACATTCTTCTTCAAACAGATAGTGAAAAGTACTTGAAATCAAGAGATTCCCAAAAACATTGACAAGAATATCAAATACTAAAAAAACACCAAATTAGCAAGAATATTCTTTTCAAAATGCAGTGAGCAAACAAAGAAAGTATAAATAACAATAACTGCATCGATCTGAAGAAGTTAAAAAAAAAACAGTTTCACCTCTTGATGTGCTGATCTCCGGCAACGCTCCGTTTGGCGAGCTAACCGAATCTTCTTGAGCACATACCTATGTGACATTTCCAAAATCAGAAAAAGGACATACAAGAATCACAGATTTCCCTATAAACTAAAAATCATCATTAGATTGATTATGTCGTACTTTTTCCTTTCCAATTTGTGATTGACTAAAATGGCAGCACCAAAAGCTCCACGCCCAATTTGCTCCATAAGCTCATACTGATCCATTTTCGATTCCATATCTCAAAGCCCCAAACCCCTCTCACTCTAAATTCCTGATTTCTACACTGATGCTCGCATTTACAAAATCTCACCGAATCATCGAATCCTCAAACACAGGAATAATCTGTATCACTCAAGTGAAACTGCTGCTTAAAGACTAAATACAAAGAAACACATGTTGACATTAACCTAATTTTTGGATCTTCTGCCGCTTCTATGTGCACATGAGCAGATCAATCCCAAAAAATGCACATCATAATTCCAACTCCACAAATAGCAATACATACACGAAAATGAGCAGCAAGTACTTGGACAGACTGATGCAGTTAATGAAATTCAACCAGAGAAAGCTGAGCTTTTCAATGTTTTTTCTTTTGATTAAACAGTTAATTGTAGTTAGGTTGGGTGGGTTGGTGTTACAATTAACAATTTCCAACTAATTTATTTGTGAGAGGAACTAATTCACTGCGACAGCCCTACCCTATCTTCCGTGAGCTGTCATTCAGATGAAAACGATAATTTACCCAAACTGGAGTGAATGTTTTTCGGAAAGTCAAAATAAATGGCTAAAATCTTAATAATTTAATTTATAAAATTAAATTTCTAAATTACATAAATTGAAAAATCTATATTCATAATTTAATTTTCTAAATTACATAATCAAGATTACTAAAGTACTACTACCAAATAAAACACAGTCTAACTTCCTAAATTTCATCATTATTATTCTTTTAATTTATATATTTAATTATAATTTTAGATGTTTATAGATTTAAAATAAATAAATTTAAAAAATTTACTCCATCGGTTCCTTAAAACATAGGATTAGTTCATTTATTTTTATTTTTATTTTTTAAAACGAAGGAGTATAATACAAAGTCTAAATTGCATCATTATAAAATGAAATTCGCAAAAATAATTAAAATAGGGAATAATTAGGTCATTCCTACTCATCCAAAATCGTTTTGGTTCGTTCCATTAAATTTATATTTCCTGTTTTAAAATTTGTTAATTGCATTAATTTAACTATTTCCTATTTAATATTTGTTTCATTCCATTAATTTCACATTTTCTATTTTAAAATTTGTTTCATTCTATTAATTTTATATTTCTGATTTAAAGTTAGAGAATAAGTATCTCTCTCATACACACATGGATTCAAAAAATAAATTCAGCAATCACCGTGACGCCTATAATGGTGCTTCGCAACTACTGCGAATCAATCAAGCAACTCGACTATCTATTCCTCCTTTGGTGGATATAGCAGTCGCCCATTCATCAGTGATCTTGTTATGGCCTTTGGATCAGAGGACCTGCCCCCTCCCAGTTGTCCACCATGGCCACAACAATATTGTCGACAGAGGGGTGACCGCTATATCCATAAGATGAGGGATGGATAATCGAGTTGCTTAATTGGCTTACTTATGTGTGAATACTATCAAACGTCAATCAAAACAACATTACATCGTATATAGTTAATAATGGCATATTATACTTAATTAAATAATTTCACTTGTTCCATTTCATCCCATCCCGTTTCTCAATTTTTGCTTGCATCTCATATTTTATCAATATAAACTTTAATTCAACAAATAAAATTATTTAAAATATATAAATAAATAATACGAATCGTTCGTTTTCTGTAAGACCACCCTCATCGGTGATTTTGAGATGGAGGTGGAGCATATAAGACAAAATAGGAAGCAATAAAAATAAAGTAAAAATGAAATTATCCAATCCAACCCCCAATTTTAAGACTTGTCAGCCGGCCAAACCAAAAGTGGAGGGCAAATGACACATGTCTATTTTCCGTTGGCTCCATGTATTATTATTTTTACTTTTTTTTATTTACTATTAATTATTGATTAATCACTCCTTTATTTAATTATGCACATGTTTTAGAATTGTATACTAAAAATATGAAATGTAAATATGTTGGATAATCACCTTTTGAATATTTTGAACATTGTGAATTTATGAAATTTTTATTACTTTTAGTTATTAATTTAATTTATTTAATAATTATCATTTTTGTGAACATTGTGCACACTTGGATTAATTTTGGCACAAACAATTAAATATGTACTAATGTTTATCTTGTTTAAGCTAGCTTTTTTTTCACTCTTTCATTTGTATTTTGGTTTGTTTATTTCTATTATCGTATTGTATTTTTTTAATGTGTGTAATTTATTATTATATTGTGCTTTAATTATTTGAATATCTAATATTTTCTATTTTAAATTTGAATCATATACTTTTTACTATAATTTTTAGACATTATTTAATATATTTAAATTAATTATAAATCAAAATATTAATATAAAATATATGAAAAAGAAAATATTGGGTTGGGTTGGGTTGGGGTCACTGATGGAAGTAAAAAAGTTGATGGGTTAAATTGAGTGAGGGTTGTGTATGTGGAGGATAGAGAAATGAATATTTTATTAAAAAGTTGATTGAGATTGGATTGGATGAATGTCACGGATGGAGATAGTCTAATGTGACATCAATTTTGTTGTTGTTCCAGTATGTAATGTAAAGAAGTCATTAAGTAATGTTAACATCAATTTTTTATATTAATTACAAAATCAAAACAATTAACTATTCAGTAAAACTATATTAGTAGTAATTTTTTAAAAGTTGATATGCAAATCTACTAGCTAAAGTTTATGAATTTATTTGTAAATTTATTGCCAAATTGGATATTAATAAGAGTGATAATAAACAATTAAATTTTGTACAACCAAAATAAGGTTATATTGATAATTTGATGTATTAATTATATATTAAAATAATAAATATAGTAAGTGGATAAGTTAAAAAGACTTATTAGCCTTTAATCTTATTTTTTATTTTTATATTTGAATTTTCTTTTTATTGTATTTAAAATTTGAATTAAAGTATGCACTAATTACATTTATGGTTCCAAAAAAGTAAAAAATTATACACAAATCATAAATATATGACCATAATATTATGCACTTTCCATGTACTCCTTCCGTTTCTTTATAGTTGAGTCATTTTATCATTTCGGGAAGTTTCTTCATAGTTGAGTCGTTTCCTTATATGGTAACTTTTTCTTCTTTCTTACTTTACTCTCTCTTACTTTATTCTCTCTACTTTATTTACTTTATACTTTATTCTCTCTACCTTTTCCTCTCTCTTACTTTTTTATCTATTTATTTAACATACCCAACATTCATTTCTAAAACTCCGTGCCAAAAAGTTTCATCTCAACTATAAAGAAACGGAGGAAATACTATATATATATATATCCATATATTTTAATTAAAATACATAAATAAACCAATTTTTTTATAAATAAATCAGTTTTTTGTTATATAAAATTTGGTCACGTACATTTGTTGATTAATCTGTGGAGTAGAAAAACTTGCAAGAGGTGTTTTACGATTTAATTTTGATAGGGAGCTGAGCTGACAGAGTGACAGTCACCTCTCTCTAATGATTGTCTAATTAGTAGTTAAAGGGTTTAAATTAAAGACGACAAATTTATATTCACGCAAATAATTAGGATCAAACTTACTGTGGTTAACTGATAGAGTAATATTTTCAAATGTATAGCGAGAATGCCATCATTTTAAAATCTTTGACTACTGAATAATACTAGTATATTCTCTTTTGATTTTACCAAAAACTTTGCATCCAAAGTAACCAAAAAAAATGAAACTATAAGGTCATTTCTAATCATATAGTAGTATTAAATTTTATTTTTGATGTAGAAATTTTTTAATTATATTGTAAATCTACATTTTTATATTTTTTATGAAACAATATAAAATATGGGTCTCTGCAAAAATTTGTGAGACACATGCTAAAAAATAATGTAAATATTGAATTTGATGTATTAAGTAAAATACTTTCTAGTATGACATATACTCAAAAAATAGATTTGTATTTGGCGTAAATAGTTGGAAACAGTCTAATTACTATTAAAACTCGATCACATTTTCAGTGGTAATCTAAAACTCAAAATGCAAATACTAGCTTTAATGGTATTTCATAGCTCGTTTCATTTTGGATTGTTGAGTAAAATATATAATACTCGGTTTTGAATATACACAAAAACAAATTCTAATTATTTTTTTCTAATTTTATAAGGAAAATATATATATAGAGAGAGAGAATATTCATTTAAATATAGAATTTAGTATAAACGATTGTTATAAAATCACTATTTAATATAATATTTATACTAGAATTGGTTTAAGTCTAATATAAATAGTTAGATTAAATCTTATAACTGGATACATCTTCATTTTTTTAATTAAAAATTTGAAAAGCCCATGTGAGCAAAGCAAATATTCCCTCTATTACCTATTACTTGAGGCATTATTTTTGGCACACGATTTAAAAAAATTGTGTTTAGTTTATTAAAAGAGATCAAATAATTGTATAAGAAAAAGAATGAATTATGAGAGATAAGAGAGTAGAGTGATAGAATAAGTGATATTAAATATTTTGTAGTTAACCACAAAAGAAAACTGACACTCATATAACGTGGGATAATCTAAAATAGAATACAATTCAAGTAACTTGGATTCTACTTATATTATTTATTACTATTATTTTGATGTATTCTATTTGTATTGTTTATTGAATGGATTATTTACGGTGTTTTATACATTACTAATTTATATGTTGAGAAGACTATTTTGATATTTTATACTACCCCTTTTTAAAAATATAGTATAATTTTCATTTACTCAGTCCTTTAAAAATATAAAATTTTAAAACTTTCTATTTTAGAAAGTGAACCTCACAATTCTCTCTTACTTTATCCATTTTTCTCTTCCTATTTCTTATATTATCAATTCATCTCTCTTACTTACCAATGGTCCATTGAAACTGTGCCATATTTCAAAAGTTTCAAATTAAAGTTGCATGGAAACGACACGAAATGCACCCAAAATACTTTGATTATGAGGGATTTAAAGTTAGAAGCTTTTGGCATATGTGATGCAACTGAAGAGTCACCAACGGTGCCCATTAACCGGTCACTAGATGCCTAGCCAAGAAGTTCGAAGACAGATTGAATAGATTAGTTCAACAAATGTTGATTTGAGAATTATTCAAGATGTCCATCCAAGAAGACGGATTAAATAGTTCAAAATGCATTAATTTATTTACGTGCAATAGTCCAATGACTGAAGGCTTATAGACTATTTGTGAAGAACGAGCCCAAGAAAATTATGAATCTTATTCATTTAGAAAATTGCAAGATTTGGAAGCTAAACAATTTTGTTTTGATATTTATTTATTTTCTAGTTAGTAGATTAAGTGGATGACAAGATATTATTATTTTACCAAATTAGAGTTTCATTTCTAGCTTATTTTCTTCTGTTTCAAACCAATCTCTCATTAAGCGTCATCTAAAACTACAATCATATTAAAATGCGGTCAAAATCACATATACTCCATATACTAAAAGTGGAATCAATATAATTGATTAACATAAATATTAATTTATCACCTATGGGTGATATGAAATGTTAATGCATACAAATTGATATATCGATATACGTCATTTCGATGGTCGATTAATGTGAATGTATCGAATAACAATATGAAATATCAATATAGCAAAAATAGGATATCACATATTCATAATGAAATATCAATAAATATGTAAATAATAGAATCGAAATTCGATCATATTTATGATATGAGAAAACTTAAAGTGTATTTGTTTTAATTTTAGCAGTCAATGATTGTATATGTAGCATAATATCTAATTAATGATGTATGAGTGTTTGAGTGGAAAGAGATTATAAAATTGATGCATGAGAGTAATAATAATGCATTAATGGATGGAGTAGGGTGTCAGTGCAAGAGCACGTGCTGTGGCTCCCCTGGCACACATGTGATTCGCACGTGACACGTGCTCCGCTGACTCTTCTCTGGTCAACCAAATCCTCATTAAACGATTAAATATTTAAATAAATACTCTCATCTTACAATTAGTAAAGCGTTTTTTTAACATACTGTATAATCTAAAAAATATAATATCTAAAGAAAATTAAAGTAAATGAGCAAAGAAAAAATAAAGTAAAAGAATAAAGAAAGAATAAAATACTAAAAGAAATACTAAAAGAAAGTAAAAAATCAAGAAAGAGTAATTATATTATTATTAGAAAAAAATGAAATTGACACGTCCCAGAAAAGGAATTAGAATAGTTTATAATAGAACATAAGGAGTACTAATGTTTCTTCATAGACTTAGACTTGTTATTTTATCATTCAAAAAACTACTATATCTGTTCAGGAAAAATAGTCATATTTTTTTTTTTTTTGTCATCCATCTTATTAGTCTCTATCTATTTATAATAGTAAAGTAAATTTTACTCTATAACGAACTAAGTCTCAATTTTAAATACTTTAACCACTTTTCCCCTTATCTCTCAACTTTTCTAATTTTGAACATTGCATGTTGTCTACAACTAAAATTATTTTTTATGGACGAGAAAATACTCCCTTCGTCCCTTAAAAATAAACCATATTTGCCATTTTTGGAATGTCCCTAAAAAATAGACCAATTTTATTTAAGGAAACATTTTTATCGCTTATAAGATGAATCTTATTCTTCACTAACAATACTTCAATTACTTTTCATTTCTATTTCTTTCTTACTTTACCAATCGTGCATTATTAATTTATAATCTATCAAGAAAAAATGTGATATTAAAATAAAAGATGATTTAAAGCTATACTATTAATGTAATAATGAGTAATCTATTTATGTTATAAAATTAATATTGCCAGGATACATGTTTAAAAAAAAAAAAAAAATTGCCGTGACATACTGCAGAAGCAGACTGTACACAATTCCCCTGTTAAATTATTGATTAATCGAATCCCTGCAGTTTACATAATTCATCGAATTGTACCAGATATAATGAAGAATATGTGAATATGCATGTTAAGGTCTGAAGAGTGAAGCCAAAATTGGGCCCCTAAATATTCCAGTTTGTTACCCCCAAAAGGATTTTGAATTATATATGTCAGCAACATTATTTTTGTTTATATGAGTACTCACTACTCCGTACTCAAACTATTGCATACCGATTTTTTTTTTTAATTTAAGAAAGTGACGAATAAAGTTTAAATGTTACTCCTAGTTACTACTACTACAAGTTTGAATACACCATCCAACTCGTTTATATAAATAGTAATATTAGTACTCCTTTTTTTATCGACTAAATAATTAACTCGTGGTAGATAATTTCCATTAAGTATTAGATTTCGATATTTGTTTTAATAATAATTTTGATAAATTCTATTGATATGTATAATTTCAGTTCAACCAACGAAATGCAATTATTTATTTCGTCGGATGGATGTATGACATGCATATCCAATTTCTACTCAAAATGTTAGGTGGTACGTACGTAATTGCTAAGGATGATTAAAAGTGACTTATAAATTTATGTACAACAACCAATACCTTTCACTATGTCGATTTTAAGCATAGATCATGCAAAATAGGTGCAACAACAAGCAACTGCCAATTTGATATCCAAAAGTTACAATTATAAAGATTGATGAAATCTTGTGATTCAGCATGTCACAATTAATTAAGCAAATCAACGCAGCTGTAACGCCGCAAAACTAGTTGGTTAAACTACTATGTATGCATATACACCATTATTTTTCACTATATCTTAATTACACTATATTTACTACTCCATTCTTCAATGTATGTAGCTGCGCGCTTGTGCATATGCACTTCACGGAAGTCATCACTCATTTCTAATTTTGTGGGTAATAAGAAACCAAATAAAATGATGGGTAAAGCTATATGGCCATAATGTGGCTGGTCATAAATGGCTTTTCAGTAAATATAGATACTTTTGGATATTAATAATTTAATTGACTCATTTAATGCTTAATCAGTTGACAATATTACCCTTAGTTTTTAATTATAGTTTCTTTCATTTATTCCATTCTTTTTTAGAGTAATTTGTTACTTAACTTTTTTATCACTTCGTTTTTATTTTTATTACTCTATATTATATAAATAATAGTTTTTTTTAAATTTTAGTTATTACAATACTCCATAACATATAATCAATAAGGTAATGATGAAGTTATATAACTACTATCGTAATATATATATATATATTACTTTTTAAATCTTCACGTATCAAGATTTAATTTATCAATTTTCTCTATAATTTCAAAATAAGTTGTGAATATGTGGCATTACATTTCCATATTAGTGAGTAGGTTGTGATATAACACCAAGGTTAAATATATATTATAATAAAATTAGTTATAAAATTTAAAATTTAGTAAATACTCCGTACTACTTAACTCCGAATTATTTTGACAAATTGTTAATATTATATAATAGTAGGAGTATGTGTTTTCATTAAAATTAAATCATTTCACTATAATTAAACAGTGAATTAATTTGTAGTATAACTAAAGTTGAATTGTTTTTGTATAAATATATTGTCATAGTATTTACATGTATTTTATTCGCAAGTTATTTAATAATAGGATAAGTTATACTAGTATATTTTAAATTAGTTTAAACTAAGTAAGTGAAGCTAAACATAAATAATCACTAATAATAGAATTGAAATATCATGAGCATATTTTATTATGATTTCAAAACTAATATACATATTAAATCATCTGAATAATTTTTAGTACCTCACTTTAAATTAATAAAATATGTATTTGATTACAAATAAGTGCATAATTGATTGCTAAACAATTTTATAATAATTAAATAATTAGTATAGTTAAAATTGATCAAAATAATTAAATTACGTGACTAAAGTGTGTGGTTTAATGTTTTCTAAATATAGGCATTGGGAAATAATTAGGAAAAAAGTATTTTTTTTCATCATGCCTTAGAGTTGGATCTATTAATGATGTTTAGGATTATTATTTGTTGAAAACTTTTCATAAATAAATGTTTTTGTGGATGACCAAAAATGGTAATTGTGCTCTATTTTTTGTGGACAACCAAAAATAGTAATTGTGCTCTATTTTTTGTGGACGAATGAAGTATTATTGATTGGATACAAAGAGTGTCGGGTATAGGATTTAAGGTTTGATGGTACGAATTATAAAACAAATAATTATGATATAAATAAAATTATATGAAATATAAATATAATTATAAATAGTAAATACCAAGAAAAATTTATTTGAGGTACTAGTTTATTAAAAATAATATTATATAAAATAATAAAAATAATAGAATATAATATAAAAAATAAAAAGCAATTAAAAAAAGTAAGAATATTTTTATTTGAAGTATGAGTTTTACTACAAATAATATAACATAAATGATAAAATATAGTATAGGGTATAATATAAAAAATCAAAGCAATTAAAATAAATAGTAGCATAATATGAGAAAAAAAAACTTATAATATAATCTAATATGTAGGAAAGAAAATGGCAGTACAAATAAATACTACTCTACATAACTAAAAGAAACAAAAAAAGTAAAGAAAATATGAGTGCAGAAATAAAAAAAAAATATAAACGCAAGTGATCAGTATCAGTATAAGTCAAAATGTGAATTTGGGAGGGTATATTAGTCTTAAAAAAATTGCTACTTTCTAGCTTTATAAATTTCATCAATTTAACATTAAATACACAGAATTTTAATAATTTTTTAATATTATGGCTGGCCATAATGTGGCCATTTAGCATCACTCTAAAATGATAGTCACCTCCACTAATTAATCATGGAATCAAATCATTAATCATATCAATCATATATATAATTATATAGTGTAACAGCTACTTCCAATGATGATTTCTCAAATAATCCGCTCTTTCTCAGATAATGTTTCTTGTGTCAATAATTAGGAGGCAAAAAGAGCCCCAGTGCGTAAAACTAGAAGAATCTAATGATCGATTCAATAACTTTAATTAGTCTTTGATAAAGAAATAACAATAAAAAAGTAAGACTACAATTTATTGTCTGTTAGCCTTATAGGTAAATGCTTTAAAACCTGTTTTAGTCTATATTGCTGCAAATAAGACTATACATTAAAAAAATTTCAATAATGGTCTAACCTTTCCGTTTATAATATTTGATTTTTAACTATTTATGTGAGTTTGAAATTGATATTTAAGAAAAAAAAATTGAGTACTATTTTTTATGATTGTCCTTATATATTAGTACATCTATAAATAATTGCATCTTGTATTATTCGGACGTCTTATCTTTGTTGTGTTAACTTCTTTCGCCATTAATAATTGTTGGACTTGGAGGTTTGTCTATGAAATTGACAATCCGACAATGAACTTCAAAAGTTATCAATTAATTATGACTTTCGACCCCAAATATAGGTCTAATTAGCAAAATAGAGTCACGAAGAAAATTTAAGCAGGAAAATATTCAAAAGTTAGGTCTAATTTGCAATAATGTGGAAAGATTGAGATTTAATGAGCAAGTACTTTTAGCACTAAAGTAGTGTATGTAAAAATGACGTGGAAAGAAGATGAAATATGTTGTTATTATTTAAAATGGAAAGCCCAATATATTACTCCATTTTAAGAAAAAAAGAAATTGGGCATGCCCAAACATATGTTAGTTGTTAGGAAGAGTAGTGTATAGGCCTTCTCACGGCCCACTCTCCTATAATTGATTTTATATTGCTCAGATATTTTTTTTATTGAACATTACTTAATGATAAAATTAAGGACATTCATCCAGTGCCCTTCGGAATTCGGGTAATCGCAACTGCGTATTGAAGGAAGTAACCGAGCATGCGCGGGCATGCTCATATGCCAATGCAGGTTGTTGAGCACACAAAGGCTACATGTTTGCGTGTGCTTGTGCACCCTAATCCATAGCCTAGTCACAAGGTCCCAAGTGATGTTCATTTGATTTAATATGATTTTTTTTATCAATCTAAAAACCTGATATTTCATGTCTTTTTAGCACCTTCACATTTTTCAATTCTAAATTTTATTTAATTTCTTCTAGTTTTTGACAAACTCTATCATCGTGTTAGTGAAATTTGTAGATCAACTTAGATACGAATTCACTGAAGCCAATGTGTAATTGATGTCATATTTATGTTTAAGTGGATTTGTATCTATATGGTTGGATATAACCATTGAATTGAAGTTGAGATAGCCTACTGAAATTCAGTATTTATTTCATAGTGCTCAAGAATTGTGGATAACATTAGAAAATACTTAAGTAGCATTTATTTCATAGTACTCAAGAATTGTGGATAACAGTAGAAAGTAACGTAAGTAGTGTAGTCTAATGCTCAACTTCAAAGTGTTCAAGAGTTTTGTACTCTTGCCCTCTTCATAATTACTTCTTCAAACAAATCCCGTACGTGTGGCTAAATTGTCGCCATTTCACAATTAGTTTTCAATACAAAACATTACCATCATATATAGATGCAGTGGCACAACACAAATTCATGGAATATGGATTGGTGAACCTTGAATATAGGTAATGCTCTGTCACAAACCAATTAATCAAAGGACTAATTTTTTGCTAGAGAAGGAAGCTACTTTTTGTACTAATTCAGTCTTAATTTTAACAGAGAAAACTGATTCAAAGCACACAAAGAAAATAGGAAAAAATGATTAGAAAGACATAAATACTTGATCAAGAATTTGTATAGATGCTGATTAAAAAGATAGTGGAAAAGCAGCATATTCTGTATTATCTACATAGTGACAACAACACATTCATTTTGATGAACTACGTGTGGCTAGTATTCTTCATATGCAATCACAAAAGCGCAAATCAATCTCATTCACAAAAAAAACAGAGAAATATTTTGCAAGAAAAGATTATCTGCAGCTAGCGAGCATCAGCAGAAGTGAAGGAGTCTGCAAACCCGGACGGCTTAGCTGGGATGCTTCCTTTGCTGTCCTGGCTAGCACCGCTATGATCTTTCCCGTCCGCAGCTTCTTCTTGCCACCCTTTTAGCATCTGCGCAAGAGGCAGCGCCATGTTTATGCCCGAACACTCATCACTTTCCTCGTACGGCTCCCATTTCTCCACCAGCTGAGCTTGTAGCACGTTCACAGCGTGTCCCATCTCAGGCCGATGGTTTGGATCCCGCGCTGTGCAGTGCCCTGCCAGGTCAGCAACCGTGTAGATGGTCTCGTAGATGTCCTCTCCTATATCTAGAGCTGGGTCGAGGGAGGCAATGAGCCTATCCTTATCCGATTTTATCTGCCAAAACCACTCAGCCAAGTAACGATTCTCCTCAGGACGTTGATCATCAAGCGCCACTAGTCCCGTCAGAAGCTCCATCAGCACCACGCCAAAGCTGAACACATCCACCTTTGTAGTAATCTTCCCCGTCACTGGAATGAAACGAACAACGATTAGCAAACACACGTAAGGTAAGGACACAATTACCAATTATAACCTCCTGGTGATCCTTCCCTTACCAGCGTATTCGGGTGCAAGGTATCCGAATGTTCCAGCAAGTTTGGTAGGAATAGAGCTCTCTCTGTCAGGGGCCAGCTTCACCAATCCGAAATCAGCCACTTTTGCTCTAAAGTCATCGTCTAGAAGAATGTTGGAAGACTTAAGATCACGGTGTATGAAGCTGTGTTGGGCCAAATTGTGAAGATACTCGACTCCTCTAGCAACATCGAGAGCAATGACAAGTCTTGTCTTCCAGGGCAAAGGGGCCAAGCCTTGCGCTCTCCAACGGAAAAGATGCTTACTAAGAGCACCCTGAGGCAGATATTCGTATACCAGAAGCCTCTCATTTCCCTCAACAGAGTATCCTCGGAGGGTCACAAGGTGGCGGTGGCGAACATTTGAAAGCACGGCTATTTCTGATTGGAATTCATCTAAGGCCTTGTTACTCATGGTTGCAACCATCATCCTCTTGACTGCTACTACCGTGCCATCGTCCCTCGTGCCCTTGTAAACCACCCCAAAACCTCCATGTCCGAGCTCGTTCTCTACTGAAAAATCGTTGGTAGCTTTGCGAAGCTCCTGAAGAGGTATCATCAGTTTCCCGGCCTCAATCACCTTAGCACTGTCCAATCCTCCAGTGGTCGTCCTGCTCACAACAGCATCGCCACTTTTAACCACCACAGCAGAGCCGTTCACCACTGCAATCTTCGCAATGTCACCAGTATCAGGTGAATCTTGAGGATAAACCACAAAACCGGAAGCAGGGATTTCCGGCCTTCTTCTTCTGCTACAACACCAGATGACAAATAGGCCAGAAAGAAGAATCAAAACAGCCGAGGCTACAGTTGCAACTGCTATAATCACTGCTCTTAATTTGGTAGAATTCGCAGGTTTCGGCTCATTTACAACCGGACTTGACTTTCCAGACGAAGGTGGAGCATCTTTAGACGTTTGCTGATAATCACCAGATGAAGGATCAAAAGACGGAGATCCTGGATCCTGGTCCGCAGCAGGGGGAAAACGTGGCTGAGCAATTGGTGAGGGGGACTGCTTGGGCGGTTTAGCAGGTTGCAGCGGTGGACTGCCATCAATGATCACGCGCACACCCTCGCGAAATCTTGGCAACGGAGGATCAAACTTACTCCCACTTAAGTTCAACAATCTCAGTGATCCCAGCTGTGAAAGACTTGCAGGGACTCGGCCGTGCAGATGATTTCCTTCTAAATGAACTTCAAGAAGTGAAGACAAGTTACCAAGTGAAGGGCTAACCGTTCCATTAAGCCGGAGTTTTTGCAAATTAAGAACAGAAACCTTCCCCGAACTACAACTGATCCCCCACCAAGGCCCTCCACAAGGATCATTCGCTGTCCACTCGGATGCCAGCCTTTCGGGATAATCCACTTCACGAAGAAAATCCAAAAGGGCATTCACCTCCGGAGCACATAGCTTGCCCTGATCAGATTGACAGAACGAATTGAACGCATACGACACATTAGCAGATTTAAACTTTGGAATTGGACCCATCAACATGTTATTGTTCAAATCTAGAAGCTTAAGATCCATATTTGCCAAGCCAGCAGGAATCAGCCCAACGAGCCGGTTCCTGTTGAGGTTTAGCTCTCTCAAGGAAGTCAAACGACCGATGTCATCCGGGATCGACCCAGAAAAGTGGTTTCCATGGAGCCAGACCGTGGTTAGCCCAGCCATAGTCGAGACTACGTCAATAGGGCCAGTCATGCCATCTCCTTCCTGATCATTCAACCACAAAACCTGTAGCATTGAGTCACTAAGAGTGGATGGTATACCGCCACTCAGCCTATTATACGACAACCTCAAGGAATCAAGCGAGGGGAGCTTCCCGAAGAAATCAGGCACCGGGCCTACTATATTGCAACCGGAGCAAGAAAAGTTAACCAACTGAGAACACTCTGCTAACTCACTAGGTATACTCCAACCAGAGCTCTTGTTAAAGGGGTTATCATCCAAAGCCAACACACGAATACTAGTGAGTCCATTGAAGAAATCAAGAGGGATTGTCTCAAATTCATTGAAATCTAGGTATGCAAACTGCAGGTTAGATAATCCACTAAAACTTGGCAAATCACCATTCAATTTATTCCTCTGAAGGCCTAGATTCTCGAGTTTCTCCAATTGATTAAAATTTGGGGGCAAAGGCCCCTCCAATCCAAGATTTTGTACCTGAATCTGAGTGACTCTGGTGTTGGAGCACACCAAATGAGGCCATGCAGGGGGCCCACAAGGATCATCGCCATTATCTGGCCATTTCAAGAGCTCCGGGTTGTTGAGGCCATCCACGAAATCAGTCAGAATCTTGAAATCATTTTCATCTGTGAGGGTGTGAACCCTTACCAAAATGCAAGCAAGAAACCCAACAAGAATGTGCATTTTCAACTTTCTTGACTTCATTTCCATTTTTCATCAAAGCAAAATCTTTACACAAGCCCACATCTTCAATTCACAAAAAGAAAACACCCACAATGAGAGAAATCAAAGATAATGAGCAAAGAGTTGAAAGCCAAAATGTACAAACCTTGGTTGCATGCAAAATTCTTCAAGTAGAATGCTCTGAATTTGTCCTCCAAGATAGAAGAGAGAGAGAGATACAGAGGAAGTCAGTACTGTTCAATCAATTGGGTTTTGAGTGATATGCATTTGGATCAAACCCTAAAGACAAGGAAGTAGAAGGTCATAAATAGTGACTCCCTACTCTGTCTCACTCTCTCTCGTTTTCCTCTGTTCCCTTTTTTGTTTTGTTGTGGTAAGAATTCACTCACATTATTGAATTGCATGTCGGTATATTTTAGTGCATGAGATGATCAATCCTCTCCAACAGCTTTAACACAAGTGCACCGGAAAAGTCACATTCTTTATTTTGGATTTTGTAATATTTGTCACAATATTAGCTGGACAACGAAATATCTTCTTCTTTTATGTATAATATTATTCATACAAATGCAAATACCAATCGCTACAAAATAAAGATTGGTGTTAACTCAAAGTTCCAAAACGGTTACCAAAAAATAAAGATTACTATAAATATTGCTTAGATTGTTTCCCATATTTGCCTAAGGAGTATTTTAATCAAGACAATAAAACAGTCCGAAATAAGTAAACCTTAAGGTAAAAGGAAATCAGAATAATAAATGCAGCAGTTAAGTTCGGCAGAAATCGCGGGAGTAGAAATTTCAGGCAACTTTTAGAAATAATCTCAATTCACGGGGCATTCATGCCTTCTACCTTTCCCTTTTCTAACCATAATTATTATACTTTGCTTCTCTTGTGCTCTTCATTCGCTTTTCTTATTTTCTATTACCAATATTTAATTAAAATTTTATGCATGTTTTGTTTCTCACAAATGATAGAATTATACTCCATCACTCCATGTATTTTAGTAGAAGGGAATTACGACTATAATAAACATTAGTTACAAGTCTAATTAGAAATGAAGAATTGCATATTAGTGGGACCTTTGTAAATAAATATTCAATTCTTCCCACCCATGCTATCTCACTTTTTATTTTTGGAAGTCACCCTTAAAATGATACGTTCTGTACTATATTTTATTTTCTCCACTTAACTCATAAAATGATACTGCACTGTATAAAATTTCATGCTAAAGAAATGTTTTTCTATGTCGCAGATGTGGTAATATTTTTAGAATTTGCAGATGCTAACTAAAACAAATAATTTAGTACTATGACTCAACCTCACTAAATTGTTTAAAGTAGGAGAACTTAATAACTAAATTGTCAAACAAATGAATTACAGCTAGTTTAGAAATTAAAGAGCATGACCCTGCCAATTGTATTTCTACCATAGCTGGATAGAAGCCTAACTCAGACTGACACATTAAGATGAACGAGTATGATTGTCTGTGTAACGAAATACTCGTTAATTAGTCTTTTTTCTTTGGTAAAACAATGATGCCGACATTTTCCATGGTGGGCACAGGAAAATGATTGATCATCCGATTCTTAATTACTTGCTTAGCACTTAATGACGAAAGCAACAGCGTAAATCAAGCCTCAATAACAGAGCTGCCGACATTTCTTAATACCGAAATTGTAGCTTCTATTTTCATTTACATTTCAACTCAGTTATCTCTGTGCTTATATTTACAATTATAACATCACTTTTTAAACGTGACAATGTCACAGGAATGAGTACATGGCACATCATTTTGCAATTGACCAAGAATTTTGCCTTGAGTGCTGACCGAATCGATGTCTCATTATGAATGTCCCATTTTTTTTACCACAAAATGGTCAACTTTGGACTAAATATGGTGACTTAAAATGCAATTAATACCATGCTTCTTGATCTCCCTATTAATTCTAAAGAGGGTGACGTTTATTTTAGAATTTAAACATCTCACTTATGAATTGTCGATTTATAATTTGGCTTGAAGTTTTATTAGAATGAAACTTTATTAGTGATAATTCTGTGTCCCAAGTGCATAAGTTATCCTTTATGGCTCCATAATAAATACTGAGTTGGCGCCGAAACCTATTTCCAAAGCTTTCCACTCTACCTCTTCTCTTGTCATTGTTGTCAACCAAATTACATTAATCATTCACCATCCAATCCATGTTCAATATTACTAGTATTAATCTTCCTATTCTACCCTACTCTACTCGACTAATATATAGATTATTTTAAATCTTTTTGGAGATATACTTGGTTGTTTTTACATAGGCGTTCAGAACATTAAGAGAATGCATGGATACATCATAATGGTGATAATGACCTAAATGCCCCTTCTTTAGTAGCATAAAGCGTTTCCTAGTAGGGGTCAAAATTGTAAGCATCCACAGTGAAGTTTAGGGGCGCCGCACCAAGGTGGCCTCGCTGCATGATCCCTGAAGGAGGTGTAGAACCACGATTTCCACCGAAGGTGGGGCAGAAAACCGGGCTATATTATGGCTGATTCGCTGCGCTGGCGTTAAGACGTCCGATGATTTTTTAAGTATACTTTTCTGATTTTTAATTTTTTTCTTTTTTTAAAAAAATTTATTGACATGTTTTTTTCTATGGTTGATCCAACTCAATTTTTGTTAGAGGGTCAGTTCAGTCGGATAGGAGTTTATGTAATTTAGGAATTGAACTTATGAAAATTTTAGTAAATTTTTTTTGAATTTAATACATATAAAATTGAGTTGTGGCAGAAATATGATTGCTCCCGTTCCAAAAAATGTTGTTGAATGAGACTGCGTCAGGTAACAACTGAAAAATGAATTTGTATCTGAATTCTGAAATGAGGCTAAAATGACTTCCCCAATTAAGGATGGACCGAAAAAGAAAAGTTATAAAATACGTGTGAAAGAAAAGGTAAATATTACTCCATATAATCAACTATTCCTGAATCTTAACTGCCATATCAGAATCTAAAGTTTTATTGACCAAATTATGCGGTGTTTAAAGAGAGATCTAATCAAATCTTATTACAACATTAAAATATGAGAGGGTATCCTCTACTGCACTCCATAGTATGGAGCACCTTAGCCCCATATATTACTCTGCCGAATTTTATATCGCATCCAAGTTTAGTAGTATTAAAATAAGCCGAGAGTGAAAACTACGTGCTTATTTCATACAAATAGGTGTGTTCGGTTGCTATTCTATAACTCATTATCAATTGGAGGAGGTGACTATGTTGCTCAAATTATCATATAATTATCAATCTATGATTAAGTTGTGATTATTCAATCTCATGAACTAATGATCTTGCAAACTGAACCGACTGCAAAGTGAATTTGAAATCCCAATCCCAACATTTTACAAATAAAATTGGAGGTGCATATAATAAAAATATTGAGAATTTCTATTATTGTAGAAAAACATTCATAGTAGCATTTGTGTATTCAAGTTTTTTTTGTAGTACATATACATACTATCAAATTCAATTTGTTTAAAACATACAAGTGGATGGATTTAACCACAATATGCGATCCAGTAAATCATAATGAGAGCACACCTAACATGAAAAGCAAATGATAATGGTAAAAAAACAGACCTTTCATAAAGTAGCTCTCACAAAAGCATAAAATATACCCATAGGTTATGCTACTTTAGTTAATGGTTACATTTTACGCAGCAACATAACGAAATAAGTAGTCGGCCAACTTGCCAACTCAAAGTAAAATGACAAAAAATGAAATTTGATCAAATTGAGCATAGGAAATATACTCACTTATTTTTTGGGCCTCTGAACTTAAATCCCTACACTCCATTTCATGAATGAACAGTATAGGCCTAATAATCATACAAGAATCTAACTTTAACATAAATAAACATCTTGTTTGAACATAGAAATTCAATTTTAGAGCACACACATGTTTGAAGATGGTAAAGCTTGATGAACCAATAGGTAGTTGCATAAACGAAGAATATCAAAGTCGGTTGGTTTCATTTACTTGAATCAACAAGCTTCCGGCGTTGCTCTACTTTAGGAATGGGACGTTTTCTCTGTGAAACTTGTTTATGGATTCAATGACAGCTACGCAGAAAGTTTCATCTTCCGGATAATAAGCAAGGGGGTCAGGTAGCAGAGGAGCTGGAATGTTGAGCACACCTTCAAGCGTGGCATGCAGACAATAGGCCGAATAAGTAACATGGTAACCCCCCTCTTGGACAATCAGGATGCGCCCTTCACTATGCTTGTCAGCCATTTCACGAACCATCTGCCCGATTTTCCTATAGCCCTCCATAGTCAAGCATTGCCTTCCATTTGCATCAAACTACAGTTACAAAAATAAAATGAGATGCAGAAATGAAGGTGGATTTTCAGCTTTATGAATCCATTCCTTTAACAAAGCCCTTTTGCCAATCACATTTTAACTAACATCTTAAATAATGCCTCAAGAATCAAGATTCACTATATCATAAACTTTCGTCAAACAAGCGATTTCCCTCGGATAATAGTTCAAAGTAATGCACATTATGATTTGCAGGTTAATCAACAACATTCAACTTACAGCGCTAGAATCTTGGCCAACAACCAGAACCATCATCTCAGGATCAAATCTCTCGATAGCAGGCATGACTAATTCACTCATTGCACGTGCATACCCTCGATTTCCAGACCCATTGGGCAGGGGTATATTCAAATTATAACCATAGCCTTCCCCTTCACCTAGCTCGTCCACAGTTCCATCTTGAGGGTGCGAAGGCCCCCACGATCCATGATTCATATGAAGAGAGATAGTGAGAACCTTATTGGATCGATAGAAGCCCTCAGCAGTCCCGTTTCCATAGTGCACATCGATATCAATCACAGCAACTCTGTTAAGGCCAGAGGCGAGAGCTGATTCGACCGCAAGACCTGCATTGTTTAGAAAGCAATATCCATCTGCATGAGTAGGCTGAGCATGATGGCCTGGCGGCCGGACCAATGCGTACGAAATCTTTCCATTCCCATCAAGTATGTGTTTCATTGCTGACAGAGTGGTGCCGGCAGCAAGGAGCGCAGCGTCCCATGATCCAGGGTTCAAGAACGTTCCAGCGCCGAAGTTCTTGCCCCCGCTCTTATCTGCCTTGACTAGCTCGTCTATATATTCTGAGGAAATCCGAAATGTGCAAGTCTAACTGTTAGCTGAGAAACAAGAAAACTCAAAAGATAGGCTTAACAAGTGATACATATACATGTTGCTGTAGATTACAACAAACTCAACCTTGGAATCACTAAAAGGAGAGCAATTATAACATTTTGATTAGAACAAAGTATGTTAATAGAATTCGATCACGGTATACAACTATCTACTATACCAAAATGATTAATTCAAATATTATTTAAAGTGGGATATCATACTCATATCACAAATTACAAATACTAAAATGAATTCCAATTTTATATTACTAATCATAGCAGTAGGTGCATCAAAAAGGAGCTGAGTAAGAAGAATAGAATAGAGCTACCTTGGGTATGGAAAGAGAGCAATTCGGAGATGAGGGCGGGACGGCCTTGATGCCAAGAGATAAAAGAGGCGATGGGGCCCCGTTTGAGGATGGAAACTATGTTCTTGACCCGCCCCGCGTTCTCCGGGTGGGCTTCCAGCACATCTAGGAATCCGGGATCCATACCCGAGTCGAATACGCCCCGACCCGCATCATGCTTCAGCATTCCCTCCTCCCAGAAAACGTCCATGGATAATGATGATGGAACAACTCAATTGCTAAAATTCTTCTTTATTCAATAGATCAGAGCATCACAGTGAGTGGAGCCAAAACACAACAAAATCTAGCTTGAGAAAAAGGCAAGGCCACTGACAATTTTAAAAAGAAGGGCTGAATTGGACTAAAATGGGGCAATTTCACCGATTCATATTTGATTGAGTACTTGATAGTCGGAGATTTTTTGGGCACGCAAAAATATAAATCTTTACACAAATATAGGGCACAATTATTTGCATTAAAAAATTTAAAATGAAAACATAATTTAGAATCAAAAGAATGCGTTCCGTTAAAAGACGTATTATCTTATTTTTTTGGTTTTTTACTAGGAGACTTTCATTTCTGTCTTCTAAATTAGTGGGAACACTACAAATAAAGATGATGTTTTTTTAAGTGTGTATTTAGAAAATATAAGTTGATTAGATGTCATCCACTTGAATCGTAATTTCTTCTGTTCTAAATTGTGATTTAAGCCAAAACCAGTAGCAGTCAGTTTATGTATAACACACAAAGTGTTAAACTGTGTAAGTAGGATGGCCTACCATCATATTTCCAAATACTAAGTCCACATCAAATTTGTGGCGCAAGATTCCAATTAGAATTGGTAGTCAAAGAAGTCAAATAAAGTAGATAGTGTTCCACATTTCAGTTTGCTCTAAACTATCTTAACTAAAATATCCAATCGAACATACAATCCAAGTTTGGAAAGTAACTTTTAAATTGCTTTATAGTTGCTATTATACCCAATTCTTATAAAGTTACATTAAATTAATGTGTCTGCTTTAATTTGATACTTATGTTTTCCAGATCTGAAATGTGTGATATGCGTATATTTTATATAGCGTCACAGACACCGAACAAAAATATTATATTGGTGCGATAGAATATGACAACCCACACCACTTTCGTTTCTATCCAATATTCGGCTCACCTTGCCGGTAGCCACTGCCACGGATTGCGGCATCCGAGAAAATGAGTTTTGATAGAGAATTTCGAGATTCTGAATTTTGAAAAATGAAGTGAAGAAATGGTTAAAAGTATCGCCAAAGGGCTTTTTTGTCCAAAAAAATGGAAAAATTGATTAAACTTTATTAGAATTAAACTGGTGACAAAGTATTGAATTTGAGTATATGGCATTTTGAGTCAAACTAGATTCGCCGTGTCCCTTGATAATTACTTAATATCTAGGGGAACATTAATGAGCACAACATCCGTAAGTGCATTTGGATTCTTGAATTTGGACAAGGTGGCGAGTTCATGAACAGAATCCACTATGTTGGCCGTGCAACCAACAATTTGCATGAGCAGGGAAGCCACGGTGGCCGCCGGGCACAGGTCGATGACATGAGCTTCGCCCCATAGAGGAGTCTGGAGCATCAATTTGAGATTCATGGCTGCAGCTTCCGCCCTTTTCACGTGCGGATCAGCATGCGTCGACCGCATCATCGCCTTCATCCCCTCCGCTACTTCTGTCAAGGCCTTGCTGCATTCCCGGCTCATCTCTGTACATGCTTCTTTCATCTTTTCTCGAATCTCTATTGGCGTCTTCATGTCCGACTTAAGACAGCCGTTGAGTGCGTCTATCTTGCACGCGCATTCTCGTGTTAGCCTTCCAATTTTAAGGTAGTGCTCCCAAGGGTGCCAGTATCTGAATTTCCCATGCCTAGGCTCCCATTTTGCAAAATTCACCTACAACAAAAAGTATACACAGTGTTAATACTTAATAATCTTAATTGAGGGATTCCAACTTGTTTAATATGACTAACCAGTGATTCTTCAATGCTCTTTGAATCAATAACTCCTCTATAGCCTTCCATTTCATGGCTTTTATTGCCTGTCCCGAAATATTCGCCTCCAAAACCTGTAATTTTATATTCCATTTTTAAACAATACTCTATATGATTTAAGCGACTATTATCCCAGTATACCTTCCAAGAAGGTTGCGAGCGTGTGGATGTTAGTGGCAACGAGAGTGTGAAGATCTTGGCCGGCCCAACAGGGGCATATGCAGCAACAAACAAGTACTGTGGCATAACCAACCAACACGGTAGACATCCTTTTCTCCGCCATCTCTATCAGCTTTTCGCCACGATAAGTGCACACCGCTATCAACCCAAACGTCACAATTATTATCAGGAAAAAATAGTCGTTTCTCGCCTTCAGCTTTGGAACAAATCGACCAAACGTCGCCACTCCAGCTGCATAAACACAACACAATCACAATTTTGCAAGCAAAAAAAAATATTAACATTAAATCTGATCATAATACGTACATATGAAGAAAATGATGAATGCAAGCATGATGAACTCAGGCGTGTTGCCGGCAAAGCTGGTGGCGCCATGTGCCCCGACTCCTAATGCGCCTCCCACCAGCGTCGCCAACGTTCTGTTGACTCCTTTCCCAATCGTGGCTCCTGAAATGAAAACAAATGTAGTGAGTATTAAAAAAAGGGGAAGCATGCAATGGTGTCAGAAATGAGGGAGGGAGGGACCGGACCTATGGAGAACTCGAAAACGACAGCGACGGTGTTGACGGCCCACATGGCGTAAAGGCCGCTACCGGTAGAGTAGCCATCGTGAAAGAGATCAAAGTAGTAGATAAGAGATACAGCAGCCATGGCCACTCCCACTTTTAATGCGTGGACTATTTTTCTTGGATCTTCACCTCCTATTTTCACCACCATTTCCCAACATCCTTTCACCCCTTGTTTCACTTTTTCTATCGCCATTGCTGTATCAAGTCGATGGGAATGCGGAATTTATATATATCAACTTTGTATGGGTTTTGTGGAGGGGTCGGTGTCACATATAGTTAGTTGCCATTTACATATATTTTCAACAAACACTCACGATTTATTTATTGCTCATCTTACGAATTCAATAGGGCTACTTATTTTGCGGTTGTGTATATGTAGTCAATTTGATTTTGTTGTCATATGATAATGTAACCAAATTGATTTCGGATATTGAATTGTCTTTAAATTTTTGATTCTATTGTCTGCAATTGTTTTAGTGGAAGTGCAGTTCACACCCTTGTTGAAAAATTAGCTAGTGAAAAATATTTACTTTAGTTTAAAGCAGCCAAAGTTGTTTCCTTCTCTTTAGGAATTTCGTTTTTATCACGCCTAATATTTTGCCAATTTTTTGGTTATGCTAAGTGATAAGATAAGCACTACTACTTCTAAAGAAAATATGCAAACCGTAAAATCTTGGTTCAGTGATTTATGTCTTTCTAACGGGAGAAATCGTGCGACGATGAACCAAAATTATAGTTTCGTACTAATTATTTTTGAACACGCATGATAATCATCTAATTCAGTCCAAACATATGTTATATCAATCTGATTAACTACACAAGTAACAATAGGGAGTGAGATTAATAGCATTACAACAGCATTAATCTGGTGGAAGGATTGTCCACCACCTCAGATAGTGATACTGATGGTTACCGAAAAACATAGTCTTCCATCCAATTAAAACAATAATACCAGAGTCAGAAAATACAACAGCTAGCAGATTAAACTAAGAAAAAACAAAAAGAGGAATAAAAAAATAGTATACCAGAAAAAGAAATCACAAAGAGCAAAAAAGGAAATAAATAAATAAATAAAGCAACCCCTGTTAACCTTATTAAGTCGATGTCATGATAAACTTTCATGAGAACAATAATAGTTTTGTTCTCTTTAATCACGTATCACGTACAATGAAAAAAGTGAGGATAAAAAGTTCAAGTGCACTTTCATGAGAATAATACTCCCTCCGTCCCAAAAAAGTTGAGTCGTATTCCTTCTTTTTTTATTCCATCATTTACTTTATTCTCTCTTATCTTTTCTACTTTTTTCATCTCTCCTATTTATTTAATATAAATTCTTAACCTCCGTGCCCAAAAGTTTTGTCTCAACTTTTATGGGACGGAGGGAGGCTTTTGTTCGTCGATGCAACTATTGAAGGAATATTGAATCTCACAAGAAAAGTGTAGAATCGGAGGGGATGGACAGAATTGAAATGCGCAGATCATGTTTTAGCTAAAAACGTGGTAACAAACTAACAATAATTACATTCTAAGTCCAAATCAATTCACATTTATCAAAATAGAAGAAGAGGAGGGTTGCACATATTATTATCACTCATATTTATTAAAATACAGAGATTGAAACTTACAGCGACAATGTAGTGGCGTGAGGAGGAAGAAGTGGTGAAATAATTATAACCTAATCTAATCTAATTAATATTCGATCTGTTATTAAACAGTGGGCTGGCCCAATATTATATTATTCATCATAATTGAAAAAAAAAATCTATTATTTTACTAAGAGTCGCTCCTTTATATGTCAATATAGATTCAAATTTTATTACATAGATGAATAACTTACCGTGCATAATAAATCTATGGAATCAATTATTTTATTAGTTAATTAAATACTATACGCACATTAATATTATTCAAACCAAATATACTATCAAATATGATAAAAAAAAATAGATAAACATTAGTAATTAAAACAATACATAATATGGATAAAGTGTCGCCTGGTTAGTGTCTAATTTAGATCAAATATATAGGTATGATTGAAAAGTATAAAAAGATAGTGGGTGAGGAATATTCTTTTGGATTTGAGTTTAGTGTAAATGATTGAAGCAAAATCAATATTTAGTGTGACATTTACATTAAAGAGTTTGAATTTAGTGTGATGGTTGAAGAAAGAAACTAGTTTGCTGATGGTTCCAGGGCCGAAGTCCTTGCCCCCGCTCTTATCTGCATTGACTAGCTCGTCTATATATTCTGGGAAAATCCGAAATGTGCAAGTCTAACTGTTAGCTGAGCAACAAGAAAACTCAAAGAAAGGAGAAAAATTCTCTAGTCTAGACATACCAAATGGCATAGTAAGTTGGTATGTCCAACAAATAGAAATGGAATTCTAAAAAGTCATATTCTAACTCTACATAACCATACATGGAAACTAATGAATGTAAATCCTAAACTCATTCAATATTTTAAAATAGGGGAATTTCTCCAAAATATTTTGAACCGTACATATATACTCTAAACTATTTTGAACCGTACATATATACTCTAAACTGCGTATTGAATCTAAAGGGAGTAATATACGCATACAATTATACATGTCTTTGCTATTTTATTTTTTTTATTTTAAATATTCTTAAACTTTTACATGCTACAAAAAATACTAGTACTGTAACATTTTGAAATAATTAAAATACGTTTACAAAATTTAAGTTAATAGCCTAACTTCATTATTTGTATTTAATTTACATTTATAAGTATATAATAACTTAGTAAAATAAATAAAGGTATGTCATGAAATCCCAATTTAGTGACAACACAGGGATCAACTTATAATTTACATAAATAATGAAGTTTGGTTATTAATTTTTTTTTAATATTCAATTAATTATTTTCTATTTTTTATACTTTTTTTAATAGCATGTATTACTTCCATTAGATACAGACTTGAGAGTAAGTACGGAGTGTTCTAAATATTTTGGAGAAACTCTCGTATCTATACATATATAAAAGAGAAGTTTTGGAGATATTTACAATAATACCATTTTAGTTAATAATTTATAATTTAATTAAAAAATGCTTTTGTTAATGAATTTCTAGATTTACGGCAGTTATATATATATGGATGAAATGAAAGGGTTGGCAGTTACATATATGAATGATATTAAAGGATTGTGTGTCAATACATTTTGTTTTTATTAATGAAGATTAGCAGAATTGAAACGTTGGACTTCTCTTCCGTTTAATAATTAAATAAATGTTAATTAACTTTCAAACGGGCCGTGCATATCACGGGGTGATACTAGTTTTAAAATAATGAATTGAGTTTAGGATTTACATTCATTAGTTTCCATGTATGGTTATGTAGAGTTGGAATATGACTTTTTTAGAATTCCATTTGTCAAATAATTATTTGTTGAACATACCAACTCACTATGTCATTTGGTATGCCTAGACTAGGGAATTTTTTCAGCAAAGATAGGCTTAACTAGTGTTACATACATACATGTTGCTGTAGATTACAACTATCTCAACCTTGTGTATGTAGCATAGCATAAACTACAACTGGTAGCCATGGAATCACTAAAAGGAGAGCAATTATATCATGTTGATTAGAACAAAGTATGTTAATAGAATTCGAGCATGTTGTACACGGTATACAACTATCTACTTTACCAAAATGATTAATTCAAAAAGGGTATTCATGTCACAAATACTAAAATCATATCCAATTTTATATAGTATAATACTAATCATAATAGTAGAACAGAATAGTTAGTAGAAAAGGCAAAGTGCTTCAAAATGGAGCTGAGTAAGAAAGAATTTAATAGAGTCAATAGACCTTGGGAATGGAAAGAGAGCAATTCGGAGATTAGGGCGGGACGGCCTTGAACAAATGTTAATTCCACTATATGTCAGTCTCTATATTCACTTTCATGACATGTATGTCCATATTATTCTCGATTTGATCATATCGAACTGGGTTATTAGTTATATGTTGTGACAAATAGGGCAATTGTGAATCAAAAAATAAAAGAACGTAAATAGACACAGAATTTACGTGGTTCACCAACGTTGTGTTGGCTATGTCCACGGGCAAGAACGTAGAACAAATTGTATTATGATTGCGGTTTTCAGATACAATGATTTCGTACCCTACTTCTATTTAAATAGGTACAAACGATGAACTAGGCCTAATACAACAATTAAGGCCCAAACAGAAAACATATCATACCGTCGGACTAGCGGCAAACAGTAATGATTCAAGGCATCCTAATATTATACTAGTGCACCATCCATATCATTAATGCACGATTTGGTGCATCCGTGGAGCCGCTGATGTAATCACTCTGATTTAATACTTTGTTTTCCGGATCTGGAATGTGTTTGGTATGCGTAGATCTTACATAGCGCCACAGACGTAGAACAAAAATGTTGTGTCGATGCAGTAGAACACGACAACCGACACCACCTTCGTTTCTATCCTGATTTAATTTTAGGAATCTATTGTCTGCAATTGTCTGCAATTGTACGTTTTAGTGGAAGTGTAGGACACATTCACACCCTTAGCTTGTTGCAGTGATTATAAATTAGTGAAAGTTTACTTTAGTATAAGCAGCCAAAGTTGTTTGCTTTTTTGGAGGAATTTCGTTTTTATCATAATAACTTAGTGCAAAATGCCAACAATATCACGCATAATATTTTGCCAATTTTTGGTGATGCTACATCAAGTTATAAGATAAGCACTACTACTTAATTCTTCTGAAGAAAATATGCAGCAATTAATTATTCTTGAACACGCATGTTAATCATCTAATTCTCCAAACATATGCTATATCAATCTAATTTACTACACAAAGTAACAATTGGGAGTGAGATTTACATATCTGGTGGAAGGATTGTCCACCACCTCAGATTGTGATACTGATGGTTACCGAAAAGCGTAATCTTCCACCCAATTACAAATATTGTTGTAAACAATTAAACAATACAAAAACAATGCAACAGCAGAACAGAAAAAGAAATCACATAGAGCAAAGAAGGAAATTAAAAAATAAATAAAGCAACCCTGTAACCTTATTAAGTCGATGTCATGATAATGCTTTTGTTTTCTTTAATCACATATCACGTACAATATAAAAGCACTTACCGGCTTAAAGAGCAAATTTAGAAACCAATTGAATTAAATATTATAAATTGAATTCGTCGATGAATGGCTCTTAAGTGGAAGATGCAGGTATACCAGCCCTCTATTATCCAATCGAGCCACTGCCCGATCAAAAGCACATCTTTCAAATTATAAAATCATATCTTCCATTAAGAGCATCACAACGGTGCGATGACATTCCGTTCTGGAGAAACGGAATGGTATTTGCACGCTTTGAAGGCGTCACATGCCGCCGTTGCTTCTGCGAGCGAGAGGTGAGAGGGGTGGCATTCCGCCACACGCCCTCCCCCCTCCCCTCTCCACTCCACTCGTGGGCCTACGAGTGGGCTTCGTTTTTGTTAATTTAATTTTTTTATTATCAAGAATATAGTTTTTAATTCAAAATTTACCTTCTCTATTCTACAAATATGTTTCGCAATTGTCAAAGGTTTGACTCGAATTTGGTTTCGGAAGGTGCTTGAAGACATCATATGTGCATTAAAATGCACAACATGATTATTGAAAACGAGGCCAAACACGATTAATTGGCTTGACAAAGATAGCCCCGACTCTTCAAACTCCACCACTGCAACCAACCCCACACATTAAGGTCTGCCACCACCGTCCAATGAATACCTATACCATCGGGAGTCATCTCGCGATTATGCCACCCATGAAGAACTCTAACAAGATCTAGTCGAACATATTTGGATAAAGTTTGGCCACAATAACTAGTAATTTCAATCTAGATTAATTAATTTGGAAAAACAAAATACAGTATATAAAATAAAAGAAATGAAAATGAAAAAAAAAATTGGGACCCATAAATAATGGATTGTGAGTGTTGTTAATTACGGATAAAAAAAAGTGATGCGAGGATTATGAATAATGTAATAAATAAATGATTAAGGAGTATGATTATGGATGCTCTAAATAAGTAATGAACTAATATCTACGTAAGCAAAATGTTATCCAATTTTGTTATTTTGGTCTGTCCGTAAAATGTTGTCCACTTTGCCTTTTTTTTTCCCCCACTTTTAGTAAATGAACATCACTTTTAACTAACTCATTACACTCATATAAAAATAATACTCTCTACGTCCCTAAAGAGTATGCACTATTTTCTTTTTCGTCCGTCCCCAAAGAGTATGAACTTTCAATTTTGGAAACTCTCTTCTCTGTAATGAGGTGAGACCCATTCTCCACTAACAATATTTTAAAAACTTTTTCTATCTATTTCTCTCTTACTTTACTAATAATGCATTAAAACTTGTGCCGAATCCAAAGTTCATATTCTTTGGGGACGAAGAGAGTATATAAATGTGAGCCCTACATTCTACTAATTTTTTCCACTCATTTTTCTTCACATTTCTTAAAACTCATATTAAGTCAAACTTGCATAACATTTCGTGAACGGATGGAATATATACTTTGGCAATTTGCAAGGGTACTATCCACCGCCGGAGCCACCATAGAAAAAGGGGGTATAAAAACCATTGGTTGAGCAGCGGTTGGTGTGTTGTTTTCTGTAAGTCCCCGAGGGCGATTCCCACTTGCCTCTTGTTTTCTAGTTTATAATTCTATGCTTCCCACTTTTGTATACATATTTACTTTTTCTATTTTGTATACTAATTCTGTTAACTTTGTAGTAGTACTCCTAGATAGTAAGTTTTTTTACGTTCGTTCTTTTTAATATTTTGTGGTATTATATATATATAATTTATTTTACCTTGTTTATATTTTAAATTATTATTTTTTATATATTGTATGTTTATTTATCATATAATTTGAACCCTCAATTTAAAATGTCTGGATCCGCCACTGGTATTATACTATACCCAAAGACAGAGATTGATCCTCTGACTATTTGGTTAAAGATGGACAAGTCTTATGACACTCAATTACACCTCTAACGTTATATAGTACTTCCTCCGTCCCAATTAAGTTGAGTCATTTTCTTTTTCGATAAAAAAACAAAACATCCAATCACTCTTACTTTTTTTTCATCATCTACTTTACTCTCTCTTTATCTCTTCTATTTTTTTCTCTTTCCTATTTAATTTTACTTTCATTTAATCTATTAACACAATTTCTTAATTTCCAAGCTCAAAACTTTTGTACCAACTTAATTGGGACGGAGGAAGTAGTAGTATATATTGATTGTTCTATGAATTACCAACGAGCTTGCAATGAATTGGCTTACAAACTTGGCGATGAATAGATCAAGGATTTAAGTTGGTTAAACAACCTAGTAATCTAACTTGGTTAAGTCTCTTCTCTAATCAATATTCTTTTTGTTTATGATAAGTGAGGTATTTCTTTTAGTAAGAGATTTATGGAAGTATTGTTTATTTAATAGAGATATAATAAAATACGAGAAAAATAAGGTAAATAAGTGAAATGATAGTAAAGTAGATAAAATCTAACTGAAAATAAATTATGAGGGATTAAAATAGTTAATTTTTATATAAAAATAAATAAATAATTCACTTATATTGGAGTACGATTTTTTGAAATAACTATCAACTCAATTATATTGTAGGACGAGAAAAAAATTAGTAGGTCCAGAGGTACTAATATAATCTAAAAGTGGGTATTAGATTGCAAATAACCGTAGTTTTCCAATATATAGTTTTCAGTATCAATGATATGTATTAGGATGCTAACTAACTTAATTTATTAACTTTGATAATTAATCAATTTGATATATTAAAAATGTCATATTAGTATATTAACACTATTTAGATTGACATATTTATATTTTTATGTTGATATTTAAACATAAATGCATACATTTATCGTGTTAATTCAAATTATATTGATATACTCATATCATTATGTTAATATTTTTTAATATAATAATTAATTATAAAAGTTATCAAAGTAAGTAGTTATCATTTAATTACACGTCTCAATATCCATCTAGTCATACCTTTATTAATCATTATCAGTCTATGTATATTCATATATAACTTTCATGCCATTGTTTTATCTATTACAGAATGAAAAAATAAATTCAAATAGAAAGAATTAGCAGCGTATAAGAATTAGGTGATAAAAGAAAGTAAGCAACTTGGAGTCGAACTATAAAAATTCAGTGGAAAAACAACTCACGACACCATAAGTAGGAGAGTTTCATCTTCGTAGTTCAGCACTTATTAATGCATGTATGATAAAGCCCACTTATTACTCTACTAATTTGTCACTTAAAAAAGTTTTAATTATTTGACGTTCCAACTACTACAAAATTTAAATAATTAAGGAAAATTTAATTGGTGCATCGCAATAACCTTATCCTTTTAGTTATAATGGGTAATAATCGCTTATATATCACGGATTTATGATACTTTTCGTTTTTTTTTTTCTATGTAGACTTCAAAATTGATTGATATAATCAAAATATCTGATACCAATTTTCCATTATGGATTTTCCAATCATGATTCAAATTCATATGGCGTTATAATCCTAAGTGAACCTAATTAACTTGATCTTAGGTGTGGCTTGTAACATGGTAAAAATCGTAATTAATATTTTTTTTAAATCATAAATGGACTATTTTTTAGATACCAAACCAGATCCCTATTACAAAATGGAATTGAAATGCAGAAATTAAACATTGTATTATAAGAACATAAAACACTAATGACTACATTTTGTTGGCTTGTTTCATGGAGTATATATTAAACATTACATATTTCTTATTTTATATGAATGCTAATATAATTGTCATTTTCCTATAATGAGGAAGCATATTCTCGTTAAAGTGCAAGTAGGGGTGGCAAATCGTGTGTGTCGGGTCGTTATCGTGTCGACACGATAACGACACGAATACGATAACAACAAACACGAACGACCCGTTAAGAAAACCTCAAACACGAACACGAACACGACCCGCTACCCTCAGACACGAACACGACACGAACTCATTAACGACACGAACCGTTTCGGGTCAACACGACACGAACACGATACGAACCCATTAATGACACGAAAATAAGTATTGAAAAATGAAAATAATAAGAATAATAATATTAAAATATTATGTGTTAATAAGAATAATAATATTAAAATATTATGTGTTAACGGATAACACGAACACAACACGAACACGCATTGTTAACGGATAACACGAACCCGACACGAACACGACACGAACACGACACGAAATTTTCGTGTCCTTAATGGGTCGACCCGATAAGGACACGAACACGATAAGCTCTGACCCAAACCCATTAATTTCGTGTCGGTTCGTGTCGTGTTATCGTGTCGTGTCAAAAATTGTCAGCCCTAAGTGCAAGGCTATATATAACATAAGCCATAACAATCATTTTGGGGTAAATTAGATATTGTAGGTATGTTATCTTCTACTCCCCTCAAGTTGAGCATCAGACTTTTCGATAAACTTATGACGATATTTAATTTGGATTTGGTTAACGAACAATTTATACTCGTATTTAGAAGTTCTTTAATTTAATAAATAATTTTGGCTTTTAATTAAGAATTCTTCAATGTCTGATTGAGTTTAGGCGCGTGCAAGGAGTTGTTAGATTTCTTTATTCAAAGTTTAGATTCGTTTTAAAGAGTTCTTTGATTTTTAGTTTGTTTGGTAGTAGTATGGCAATAACGTTATCTTTCTTAGTACATGTTGCTCTTCGATTTTTAGGTTGTTTGGTAATAGTATGGCAATAACTTTATCTTTCTTAGTACATGTTGCACTAACTTTAAGGAACTTGCCAACTTTTTCTAAGTTTTTTTTATCAAGATCATGAAAAAACACTGAATATATTTGTACCTTTTGAAAATGCAGGGTAGGCAGCAATTTCAGTAATTAGTGGAAACAATTTCACGGTCACTATTTTTTAACAAATACTCTCAATTTTATATTCAGTCCTTTTGTCTCAAATTTTGCTAAAGGAAACTGCCACTTATTCTCATAATAAAAAAACTTGAACAATTAAACCTCAGCAATTTAAATTATTGGACCATCTTATCCTTTGAGCTAGGTGCCTACAAATTAGCACGAAAATAGTCACTAGGTCCGTCAATTGATACCTTATAACTTGCAACAAGGCAATTTATATATACATCTATACATATATAATCGGAAATTTATATACACATCCCCTCTTACCATCTATACATATATAAAAGCCTGTGATTTGAACTTTGCCAATTCTGTAATCGGACATATGGTAAATATAGACAATTAACCGTGGTTCTGTGGGCCGAAGGATCAGACATGATCGAGTTAAGAGTGCTTTTTGTTTGAATATAAATTGCATATCTTGATAGATATGATATGTTGTTTGCAATGTGAATGGTTTCAACACTAAGAAGTTGTGTTCCCAGACATGATGCGCAGGCTAATCTGATTTGTCTGCAGTCGGTATCAGGCCAAAAAAATACGATTCAAAATTGTGAAATTAGTCTTGGTATAAACTAAAACCTCAAATGGAAGAAGTGCACATGGCATTCTCAATTTCATGTTTTATTTTTATTTTTATGCAATTGATATCTTCATAAATAAGTATAATAGGAAGAATTGATATTGGTATTATAAACACTACACATTATGTATGGATAAAATGCCTATTAATTTGTTTTAGTAAATTATTTAGCAAATGTCCTCAATTATATATTGTTGCTCATTTATTAAGATTGCATTAACCGAACAGTTATATGACTATTTTACTTGAATTCCACATTTATTAAGCGTCGTAGAAAACCTTTGGCTGTGAAAAAAAATTGTTAAAACAATAAGAAAAATAAACGTCTGGATTTCATGTTTCCAAAATCAATGAATTCCCAAAATAATACTCCAAAAGCGATGGAGGAGGCTGGCCCAGTCTCGTTCCTTCCATATTATGAGCTCTTAACTGGGCTATTTAAGTGAAAGGCCCAATACTCTAATCCAATGTATACGCTTCCCAAAATTTATTTTATACGTATAATCGTATATTTGAACTTTCCTATAGTCCGCAAGTTGAATTTAATTTTAGTCACGAAAATTTGTTTAAGTTCTATGTAAACATGAGTTCTAAGAAAAAGTGATCATAAAATGTATGTAAAAGTAATTGTACAAAAAAAATCAGTATTATGATGGTTACATTTGGTGAACTGATGGTTAAATTTAGTCATGAAACCGCCGGCAGTAATCCATTGGCAAAATTTACCAACGGACGTTATCGATAATATTTTTATCAACATCGTTGATCCGTCGCTATTAATCCAGATTACTAGAGAAATATAATATACAGTATGCTGGTAAATTTGACATTTTTAGTAATGGACACATTTGACCACGTCCGGGCTGGGTCAACCTGCACGCACACAGCGCACGAGTATGTTCTTGCATTAATTGTCTTTTTTGTCAATATTGAATTTGATATCGGTCGTGCAATAAATAAATAAAGCTTACTAGCATAATCTAGATGTACCTTAGGGATCTTTTAGCAAATAAAGTAGCGTTTTAATTAAAACCATAATAACCTTTCCACTAACCTAATCCCAAAGTGATAAAAGCAAATAATTAGGCTGAACTTGATGTCACTTGTTAAATGGCCGATCTGCATGCAAAGTCTCGTCATAAACTTTTTCACATGATTCGTCATCCCATGTTTAATGATTACATATTGTTTTGCATGATGATTTCTCATCTTAATTAAAAAAAAAACTAATCTCCGATCCTACATCTGTTTATAGTCTAAATCAATTCACATGACTTTTTTAGAAGGAAATATGGAATAATGTAAGTGGTCAATACTACTAACATTAGTATGGCGCTACAAATCACTAGTAACTTAATTTACCAAACTAATTACTATATATGGAGTATATGATTATTGGCATGCCTCAAATGATAAAACAAAATGTACAATTTGTGAAAAATACAAAGTTTATACAGACATTTACCAAATGCAGTCACAACTATTTTCCAAATATAGGATTTTTTTGAAATTCTTTTATTATTATTTAAATCTAAATTCTAGTAGTATTAGCTTTCGTATAATTAACACTGTTCGTTTATTATGTTGCGCTAACTCTCACTTCAATCAGTTCAGTTGAAAGTTTGACAACGTTTTGATGCTTTAAACAAAACATCAACATGATTATAATTTATAGGTGTGTATGTAATTATTGTTTCTATTCTAGTACTCAATATTCCAACTTCATGTGTACGTGGCATGTCATTACAGGTTACAAAAATCTCCCTATTAAACAATTTTCAGAAGAGGGAATTTTTTTTTAGTCCACGAACTTTGTCAAAATATCATTTTAAGTCCGTGAACTTTGATAATATCATTTGAGGTCCGTCAACTATGAGCTAATATCATTCGAAGTACTTTTTTACTATTTCCAAGATATTATGGACGAAAATACCCCCAATACCTTGAATGGTATATTTTTAATTAACTTATCACATACTCATATTTTCGACGAATTTTCTAAATATAATTTGGCCTTCAATATTATCACTTAATTTTGTGACATGCAAGAAAAGTTTCTTCAACATTTTATAATTAAAGAATTTTAAAATATTTTTGACGTATGGATACTCGTAAAATATCAAGGTCACGGTCAATAGACGATACTTGAGTATTGATATATTATTTAAAAATAATATCAATATATCAATATTCAAGTATCATTTATTGACTGTGACACTAATTTTTACGAGTATCCAAATCTTAAAAATATTTTTAAATTTTTTAATTATAAAAAGTTGAAGAAGGAACTTTTCTTGTATGTCACAAAAGTGATAATATTGAAGGTTAAATCATAGTATTTATAAAATTCATCGAAATTATATAGTAAAAATATTTATAAAAAATATGAGTATTTGATAAAGTTTATTAAAATACCCTTCAAGGTATTGAGGGTATTTTCGTCAGAAAAATTTGGAAATAGTAAAAAAGTATTTCAAATGATATTAACTCATAATTGACGGACCTAAAATGATATTTTCAAAGTTCACGGACCTAAAATGATACTTTGACAAAGTTTATAGACATATATATATATATATATATATATATATATATAGGGTCTTGTTAGGTTGAGATTATTTAGCTAAATTGAGAAATGAGATGCAATATGGGCCACTAATCCACAAGCTAAACAAAATGTCAACAAATACAACATTATGTCAACAAGGGGGTAAAATTGTAATTTCTTTAATAAAAAAAGCGTGAAACATCCAAACTGATTTCAAACCAATTTCTAAAATTTCTCTAAAATCTCTCTTCCAAAATCTTCAAATCTTCATCTGCAAAATCTCGCTGATCTTCAAAATTCAAAACGTAAACATTCAAAATCTCGCTGATCTAAATGACGAATGAAGAGGAAAATCTGAAAGACGGATTGGTAGGAAGAGAGGCGGTAGACGCCGCTGGAGGCTTCTCGGAGGAGGATTGGTCGCTCGTTGATGAAGATCGGGAGGGTTTCGGTGGTGGAGGAGAGGAGGAAGGTGAGTGTGTACACGAAGAGACCTAATCGCTTCTCGATCCCCGATTTGTCTAATCCGATGTTGATGTAGATCGTGCCGAGCACGATTCCGACTCCTATGGCTTGCAATGTGTTGCTGACGAGCAATTGCTTCGTTCTGTAAATCAATTTCCAGAATCGGAAGGATAGGAGTGTGATTTCGTGGATTCTCGAGCTTCCAGATCTGATTTTGTGTTCAATTGGAGGAGGAGAGATGGATTCGATTGATTTTTCCGGCTACTGCTCCGGCTGTTCCAGTGGTTGGAGGTCGGTGAGGATTTCCATGGCAAATTTGAGGGGATCGAGCTAGGGGGGGACGGTGAAGCCGTTGGAGAGGAGGAAGGCTTCGAGGGAGGAGTTGTCGCCGTGGTGGATCACGAAGCAGCAGCAGCCGCCGCAGGGCGTGCCGCCGGAGCTCTTCTCCGTGCTGCAGTAGGTGAAGAGAGCGTTTGTGCCGTTTTGGAGCCACCAGCAGCGCAAGGGGGCGGCAGAGGTGGTGGAGCTCGATCGGATTCTCCAGGTGTTTGATGAATTGATTCAGAAGGTGTGTGCGTTTATGCGTGTGAAAGTTTAGAGTGAATTGTCTCTCTAATCTAATTATTAAGATTCGATTTTTTTCCAGAATAAAATGTTCTTTTTTCTTGTTTATAGTGATGGTTGAATGTGTTCTGTTTTTCTAGCAAATGTTTCCTTTCTTTTCAATGAGGGATTTTTTTTGGTGGATTGTTTTTCTTATTCTTGAGCTGAAATTGTTCTTGATGGAGTTGCTGTCTTACTTAATTCTGCTGATTTTTTATTGGTCTTGATATCTTACCATATCTAATCTCTCTCTCTGTTTGCCTCTTGAGCTAAGATTTCCATAGCTTCTTGGTTCCTGAAAGAAACATATTGATCTATTTGAGAGAAAGAGTGAGAGAGAGAGGAAAACATCTTGATCTTGTAAGGAATAGAGTGAAAAGCAGCACTCTCAATATTGATGATGACGATGATGATGTGCAGAGCCATAAAATAGTAGTTATCTTTTAATTACAAGAATTGTTTTAGTTGTTGACACTATATACAAGTTGTTGACAAGATGTTGACATTTCGCCTTCCGATATGGAAGGCGAAATGGAAGGCTTCTCGATCGACGCTGCCGAGTTCCCCGATTTCTTAGGCGTCATTCTGCTCGATAGCATTGATTTCAACGATCTCTTCCTCGGAATCGAAGACGGCGACGTTTTGCCCGATCTCGAGATGGATGCCGAGAGCTCCTCGCCGACAGCATTGATTTCTACTCTTTGTTGGATTTTGTAGTGAGATCTGCAATTTTACTCATTTTTCCTGAATTGGAATTTGTAGATCTAAAAATTGGAACAATAAGATTTGTGAGATATTGAATCCTCGTGTCGAAATTGTTAAATTTTTTAATTGACTAATAGATTTTGTGTATGTTGGTGGAAGCTCTGCGATGTTTCTGAAAGTAAGTAATATGTCAGCTACACTTTCAAGTCATGTCAACTACACGTAAAAGTCATGTCAACAATTATATGTCATGTCAACTACACTTTCAAGCCATGTCAACTACACTACAAGCTATGTCAACAATAATTATAAGCCATGTCAACTACACTTTCAAACCATGTCAACTACACGTACAAGTCATGTCAACTACACGTACAAGCCATATCATATCAACTGCACACACATATAATGTCAACTATGTGTACAATCCATGTCAACTACACATCAAATGTCAACAACTATGTAGTTGACATCAAATGTCAACAACTGTGTAGTTGACATAAAAAAAAAATTTAAAATTGAAAAAAATTAAATTTTTTTTAAAAAAAAAATTAATTTTTTTTTTTTTTTTTTAAAATGTAAAAAAAATTCAAAAAAAAACCATGTCAACTACACGTACAAGTCATGTCAACTACATGCACAAGCCATGTCAACAATTATAAGTAATGTCAACTACACTTTCAAGCCATGTCAACTACATGTACAAGCCATGTCACGAAATTATAAGTCATGTCAACTACACTTTCAAGCCATGTCAACTACACTTTCAAGCCATGTCAACTACATGTCAATTGATATGTGAATTATAAGTGTTATTTTTTAGTTGTTGACATTTTAATACGAGTTGTTGACATTCGATATTCTCGGTATTGATATGTGAATTATAAGTATTATTTTTTAGTTGTTGACATTTTAATACGAGTTGTTGACATTCGATATTCCGCCATTTTAGAAATGAAATGACGATAATACCCCTAGTTGGCATAATCATGTCAACTATACACATATAATGTCAACTATAAGTTGTCACTCTTCTTAGCTCATACATTTTACACACACTTGGGAAACATTCTGGGGGATAATCGTGATAGGGGGGGTACTTTCTAAAGATCTCGAGTTTGGTAACACCGTCCTAGTGAGGGCGAAGATACAATTGTTTTAATTTCAGCTGTTTTTGCTAGTTTCCACCGTCGAACTTCACTTTTGGGAGTCGACTTTGATGTTGATGATGTTTAACTGCTTATCGCTCATGGATCTGAGTTTAGCTGTTTAATTTCAAGTTACTTTTGCTTAGATCTCTCTACTGTTAGCGTAATTCTTAAATTGCTATGTCGATCTCTGCTTATTTCGTTATTGAGGTGTTTGATGTGGAATTGGGTGACAGATCTGTGGTTGATTGAGTGTTCGGAGCTTAAATTTGTAAATCTGACGTGATGGAGAATTTCTTCTGTTTGGAGTCCGTGTCGGACGCTTGGATCCGGAGTGGATTTAGCGTCTGAAGTTGGTTTTGGCGTGTGAAAGAAACAGTAGTGGATAGACTTGTTTTATTTCCTTTGTTTTCTATTTCCCTTCGTCTAGGTATGCAGATCTGTTAAGTTCTTCGTTATTTATGCATAGATTTGATTCCAAGTTAGTAGCCCTGTTTTTTATTTGCGTATGTGTTTTCTCCAGAAGTTTTTATGCGAATTTGGTTGTAGAAGACGATGTCACTGTCAGTTAGTACGAGAGTTAGTTATTCTGCCACTTTCCAGTCGTACTCTGTTTTTTTTTAGATGTGGTCCCACCGTAGATTTATCTCCTAGGTCTAGCTGTTAGGTTAAGTTTCTTTCTAATATTCCCAAGTCAAGTTAATTTTAATTTTCCTCAACCCAAGAAAATGCGTGGCAGCAGCCAACACCAAAAATACTCCCAAATCCTTGATTACGAGTCTTACGCATCCTTCTCTGTGGGATCGATCCCTACTTCCCTATACTAGGTTTAGTAAAGTGGTTGAGGGTTTTTGAAGCGGGGAAGTACTTGTGTGTCCGACGACCGGGATTCCGCACAACCTACGAGTTCCTAGACCAAGTGATCTAGTGGACTTGCTGGATCTGGGGAACCTGCCTTATTTGAATATCGCAACACTGCACACACACCACACTTGTACTGTCACATCCCGACGTAGCTTCAAGTGGCGCCGTTGCCGGGGATGGATGGCGTTTGCTGTTATTAAGGATTTGGTGTAAATATTCTAATTTTTGTTATTTTCTTTCTCCCTGACAGTTTATGAAAGCGGGCTTCCAATCTGGAAGTTGGGCAAGTTCATCTGGAGCAGGGAGTGGCCAGTACGAGTGGCGAATCAAGCAATCTACATTTACCATCACTACTAGATCAGGATTGAGAACGGAAGATCCATTCCCGTTCGAGTCAGAAAGTGAAAAGGAGTGGAATTCATCGACAGAGGAGAATCCAGGGACATCAACAGAACCAGAGCAATCCGAGACCGAGGAGGAGAAGGACCCAGATATGGCTCATCTACTAGACCCCGATCCGGAAATAGGGTCGCTCACCGCACATCTTGACGGTGAACCCGCTCATGCTATAGTTTCGAATCCACGACGGAGGTCGATCGACATCAAAACAAATGTGCTTGGAGTTCTACCTACTTTCTCTGGGCGTAGGAATGAATGCCCTTATGAATTTCTGAACGAGTTCAGTAAACTATGCAGCATTCAGAAGCGACCCAACGAGGCAACAGAAGAGGACTACCGTCTTCGAGCAATTCCGTTTGCTCTCAAAGGGGAGGCGAACACTTGGCTGCTGAGGCTTCCACCGGACTCGATCAACACGTGGAAGGATTTTAAACTGGAATTTTTGGATTACTTTTTTCCATCTAATAAGACGAATGCCTTGAAGAAGGAGATTCAGGAGTGCAAACAAGAATACGATGAGTCCCTGAATCAAAGGACTTGATGAACTCCTCGAGCGGGGGAAATTTTACTAAGAACAAAGCAAGTGAAGCCAGGGAAACGCTGGGGAGATTGATTGAGGCAAAGAAGGCCTATGATAACCCGCGAAGCATATTGAGGAGAGGATCAGCTAATGCAGTGATGGATCAAGAAGACAAGAAGGTGGAAGATAGGATCGATAAACTGGAAAAGGCCTTGCTAAGTGCGATCGAGAAATGCAATCCGCATGCCCCAGTGGAAAATGAGAAATCCCTTGGTCAAGAGGAAAGGCAACTGCAACCATACTACAGCCAACCCTACGAAGGAGAGTGCCACGCTCAAGCAAGTTCGATGGGAAGTTGGAATCCCGATGGAAGTTGGAATCAAGGGAGACAGAGGGACGCTCCATGGAGGACTCACCCAAACTTCAGATGGACTGACCATGATCAAAGCCAGCCACCTCCCTTGCAGCTCACGAATTTTGCACACCCTCCGGAGAGGCAGTCCAATTGGCCAGGGAAGGGACAAGAAGGACAATTGCAGCTGGGATACAGGAATCAGGATCAAGCTAATTGGGGAAACAAAAATCAAAACAACC